>NW_012106108.1:579711-581557 GCF_000951045.1 Mandrillus leucophaeus | reverse complement strand
AGGAATTCTGAATTTTATCAAATGCTTTATCAGCATCAATTGAAATGATTGTATGGTTTTTGTCTTTAATTCTATTGATATGGTATATTACATAGATTAATTTATGTATGTTGAAACACCCCTGCATTCCTGGAATATATTCCAATTGGTCATAATGAATGGTCTTTTTAATGTGTTGTTGAATTTTGTTTTCTAGTGTTTGATTTTTGCATCAATGTTCATCAGGGATATTGGCCTGTAGTTTTCTTTTTTCTTTTTTTTATTTTTTGATGTGTCTTTGGTGTTGGTATCAAGGTAATATCAGCCTTATAGAATGAGTTTGGAAGTAATCCCTCCACCTCTATTTTTTGGAATAGTTTGAGTAGCATGGGTATTAGTTCTTTAAATGTCGGATAAAATTCAGTGATAAAGCCATTGGGTTCTGGTCTTTTCTTTGCTGACAAATTTTTTCATTATAGATTCAATCTCACTACATATTGGTCTGTTCAGGTTTTGAATGTCTTCACAGATCAACTGTAATAAGTTGTAATGTCTGGGAATTCATCTATTTCTTCTAGGTTTTCCAATTTATTGGCAAATACTTGCTCATAGTAACCTCTAATAATCCTTCGAATTTCTGTAATGTTGGTTGTAATGCCTCTTTCATAATCTCTGATTTTATTTATTTTGGTCTTCTCTCTTTTTTCCTTCATCTGGGTAAAGGTTTGTCAATTTTATCTTTTCAAAAAACCATTTTTTGTTTTGTTGATCTTTTGTATTGTTTTCTTCATTTCAGTTTCATTTATTTCTATTCTGATCTTTATTTTTTTTTCTTCTATTAACTTTGGATTTGATTTGCTTTCACTTTTCTAGTTCTTTAAGATGCATTGTTAGATTGTTTATTTAAAGTATTTCTACTTTTTAAATATAGGCACTTATAGCTATAAACTTTCCACATCATACTGCTTTTGCTATATCCCATAGGTTGTGATATGTTGTGTTTTCATGATAATCTGTTTCAATAAATTTTTAAATTTCTGTCTTTATCTTTTCATTGACCCACTCGTCATTCAGGAGCATATTGTTTAATTTGTATAGTTTCCAAAAAGTCCTCTTATTGTTGATTTCTAGTTTTATTCCATTGTGGTCAGAGAAGACACTTCATATAATTTCAACTTTTGAAGTTTTAAGACTTGTTTTATGATCCAGCATATGGTGTATTCTTGAGAATGATCTGTATGCTGAGAAGAATGTGTATTCTGCATTTGTTGGATGAAAATATTCTGTAAATATCAATTAGGTCCATATGGTCTATAATTCAGATTAGGTGCAATGTTTCTTGGTTGACTTTTTTGTTTGAAAGATTTGTCCAGTGTTGAATATTGAGTGTTGAAATCTCCAGCTATTGTTGTATTGGGATCTAGCTCTTCCTTTAGCACTAATGATATTTGCTTTATATATCTGAGTGCTCTAGTGTTGGGTGTAGATATATTTCAAACTGTTATATCCTCTCGCTGAACTGACCCCTTTATCATTATATAGTGACTTTCTTTGTCTCTTTTTATAGTTTTTGTCTTAAAATCTATTTTGTCTAATGTAAGTATAGCTATTCCTGTTTATTTTTTGGGTTTATATTTGCACAGAAAATCTTTAAGTTTATCTCTGTCTTTATAGGTGAAGTATTTCTCTTGTAAGCAACAGATTGTTAAGTCTTATTTTTTAATCCATTCAGCCACTCTATGTCTTTTGACCGGAGGGGTTAGTTCATTTTCATTCTAAGTTATTATTGATAAGTAAGGACTTATGCCTGCCATTTTATTCTTTGTTTTCTGGTTGTTTAGTGTTCTTCTCTTCCTTCTTTCTTCTT
>NW_012106108.1:569624-575576 GCF_000951045.1 Mandrillus leucophaeus | reverse complement strand
CCTGTAATCCCAGCACTTTGAGAGGCCATGGTGAGCAGATCACGAGGTCAGGAGATTGAGACCATCCCGGCTAACACGGTGAAACCCTGTCTCCACTAAAAATACAAAAAATTAGCCAGGCATGGTGACGGGTGCCTGTAGTCCCAGCTACTCAGGAGGCTGAGGCAGGAGAATGGCGTGAACTCGGGAGGCGGAGCTTGCAGTGAGTGGAGATCGCACTACTGCACTCCAGCCTGGGCAACAGAGCAAGACTCCATCTCAAAAAATAAATAAATAAATAAATAAAATTTAATTGTTTGTAACACAAAAGATAAATGCCAGAAATGATGGCTACCCCTTTACCCTGTGATTATTAGACACTGAGTGCCATATCAAAATATCTCATGTGCCCCATAAATATATGCACCTACTAACTGCTCACAAAAATTAAAAACTTAACAAAAAAAAATCTGCTGAAAGACTCTGATGGATTCTTCAGCATGTCAATTGCAAATTGCTTTTTTTGTTTTGTTTTGTTTTTGAGATAAACTCTCACTCTCTCGCTCAGGCTGGAGTTCATTGGTGTGATCTTGGTTCACTGCAACCTCTGCCTCCCGAGGCAATTCTCATGCCTCAGCCTCCCAAGTAGCTTGGATTACAGACATGCACCACCACACCTGGCTAATTTTTGTATTTTTGGTAGTGATGGGGTTTAATCCTGTTGACCAGGCTAGTCTCGATCTCCTGACCACAAGTGATCCATCCACCTCGGCCTACCAAAGTGCTGGGATTACAGGCGTGAACCACCACGTCCAGGCTTCAATTGCAAATTTCTACTTGATTCTTTTTAATTATTTTAATTTCTTCACTAAATGTATCTGATAGGATTCTGAATTCTTTCTCTGTGTTCTCCTGAATTTTGTTGAGTTTTCTTAAAGTAACTATTTTTGAACTCCGTCTGAAAAGTCATATATCTCTGTCATTATTGGTCATTACTGCCTTATTTGGTTCATTTTGGTGAGGTCATATTTTCCTGGATGGTCTTAACGCTTGTGGATGTTCACTGATGTCTTGGCATTGAAGACTTTGGTATTTATTATAATCTTCACAGTCTGTGCTTATTTGTACCTATCCTTCTTGGGAAGGCTTTCTGGATATTCCAAGAGACTTGGGTGTTATAAACTAAGTTTTTGGTCACTGAAGCCATATTTGCATTAGGGGGCATCCCTACTCGAGTAACACTGTGGCTCTTGCAGACTCAGAGATACCACCTTGTCTTCAACAAGATCCAGAAGAATTCTGATTACCAAGTAAAGACTCTTGTGGTCATCTCTTACTTTCTCTCAAATAAATAGGGTCTCTTTCACTCTATGCTGAGCTTCTGGGGGAGAGGTAACACAAGCCCCTGTGGTCACCACAACCGGAACAGCACTGTGTCAGATCTGAAGCCAACCCAGTACTGGGTCTTGCACAAGGCCCATGGTAACTACTGCCTGGCTACCACCAATGTTCACACAAGACCTTAGGACTTTACAATCAGCAGCTGCCAAAGCTAGCCAGGTTGTGTCCTTCCCTTCAGGGGAGCAAGGTCCCACAGGCCCTGAGAGAGTCCAGAGATGCCATCCAGGATCCAAAGCCTCGAGTCAGAAATCTTAGAAATCTACCTGGTCCTCTATTCTACTGTGGCTGAGTTGGCACTCAAGCCACAGGACCAAGTCCTTCCTACTCTCCCTTCCCCCTTCCACAAGCAGAGGAGTCTCTCAATGGCCACCACTACCCCAGGCCAGCAGTCAGTACTGCCTGGCTATCACTGATGTTCACTCAAGGCCAAGGCTCTTCAGTCAGCTTATGCTGCCAGGCCTGGGACTCTCTCCTCAGGGCAGTGAGCTTCCTTCTGGTCCAGGTGAAGTTCAGAAATGCCATCTAAGAACCAAGGCCTGAAATTGGGAGACCCCAAGAGCCTCCTTGGTGCTCTACCCCATTGTGGCTGAGCTGGTACTTAAGCTGCAAAAGAAAGTCCCCTTTCCTCTTCCCTCTCCTTTTCTCAAGCAGGAGTCTCTCCTCACAGACACCACAGCTGGGAATGTGCTGGGTCACAACTGAAGCCAATCATCTCTGAGTTTCACCCAAGGCGCATGCGAGTACTGCCTGACTACCACTGCTGACTACTCAGGGCCCAAGAACTCTTTAGTCAGCAGATGATGAATCCTGCCAGGACTAGATCCTCCCCTCTGGCTCAGGGTGTGTCTAGAAGTGTCATCCAGGAGCTAGGGCCTGTAACAGAAGCCTCAAGACTCTGCCTGGTACCCGATCCTACTGTGGCTAAGCTGGTACACAAGTTGCAAGTCAAAGTCCTCTTTACTCTTTTCCTCTTCACAAGTGGAAGAAAGGGGTCTCTCCTAGAGGTGCAAGCTGTGCTATCTAGGGTTGCGGGAGGGGCGGTGCAAGGAGTCCCTAGGCTGACCCGGCACTCCACATGCCTTCTCAAGTCCACTGGCTCCGAGTCCAGCACAGCACTAGGACTTGCCCAGGAATTGCAGTCCTGTGGTCTAGGCTATCTTTCAAGTTTATTTAGAACCCCAGACCACTTTAGCCAACAGTGGCAAGGCTTGCCAGAAGCCAGAGCTCAGGTGCTGACCATTGGGATGGGTGATTACCCTCTGGCTGGGGCTGGTCTAAATGCTCCCTCCATGAGCACTGGCTGAGTTCTGCCCAGGGTTGCTTTCCACTGTGACAGGTCAGCGCTGAGTTCCAATGGAAAGTCCCAGAATCACCGCACTCTCTCTCCCTTGAAGTGCACAGGTGCTCTCTCCGCACCACACAGCCACTGCCAGAGGATGGAGAAGGCATGGCATCAGCAAGTCAAGACGATCTTTTCCATCCTCTTCAGTGTCTCTTCCAGTGATATGAAGTTAAAACCAGGTGCTGTGATTGCTCACTTGATTCTTGGATCCTATGAAGGTGCTTTTTTGTGTGGGTAGTTACTCAATCTGGTGTTCTTATAGGGAAGATGATCAGTGGAGGCTTCTATTCATCATGCTCTGCCTCCTTTTAAAACAAATTTATTACCATAATTAAATAGCTGAAGTTATATAGTGAATACTGAGCACTTATTTTTGCAAAAAACATTTTGCTACAAAAATTATAAGTAATTTATGAGGATTGTGTTTTTAAAATGTAATTTCATTTACAAAAATTTGATTTCCATACAACTATTTATCTATGCATAGAGTGAAACCCATCTGTGTTATTTAAAATGCAGTCACTATTGTATTACAAGAAACAACTCTGGCTTTCACCAACAGTGTAAGCAATTATCTGAAGCCAAATATCTTTATTCTTCTGTCCTCTGAAACTTAAAAAGGCAATTTTCATTTACTCAATATCTGCATTGAAATGGAGAATTGCCTTTTATTGTGCAAAAGACAAGATTCTATAAAAACTGCTAAGAAGTATTTCCCTGCATTAACATATTATGAGGTGTAGATTTTTAAAAGCTTTTCTATTATCAATACTGTAATTGGACAGATGTCTGCTACATACTCCATTTCTGCACTAAGAGCCAGATTTTCCTAAGAGGTGACTATTGAAAGCATTTTAAATTAGAACATAAAATACTCATTGAGTATTTTGGAAATGAAAATTTTAGTCCTCCTGAAAATTTTGTAGGTGTTTTAGAAGGTAGTCTTTACAATGCAAAGCATAGGCAGTAGGACAAGACGTAGCAAGCCAGACACAAGAACACAAAAGAAGAGCAGAAGCTGAGGGCTAGACTTTTTACAGGAGTCAGTAGCTGTGTCATATCATGGAGGCATTTTCCTCAAGACACGCTGATTCCAAATGGTCTGGCAAGGTGGGGCTGGATGTCAGAAATTAGTCTAGCTAGGTGAGGACTAACCACTTGGCTACAGATACAAGCTAGAGGAAAACAGCTAGCAGTATAGCAAGGTGGTGAAGGATGTGCTTAAATTATAGGCATATCCAAATTCAAACACTATGTGAACTATTTACTAGTTATGTGACTTAAATAATCTACTTTGACATTGCTGTGGTCTGAATGTTTCCTTCCTCCAAAACTTCATATGTTGAAAACTAGTCCTCAGCACAATAGTACTAAGAGGTGGGACTTTTAGGAGGTGATTGGATCATGAGGGCAAACCCTTCATGAATTGGATTAGTGCCCTTACAGGAAAACCCTGAGGAAACTTGTTTGCCCCTTCTGCCATGTGAGGGCACAGCAAGAAGGTGCCATCTATGATGCAGAGAAAAATTCCTCACCCCAGATGCTGAATCTGCTGGTGCCTTGATCTTGAATTTTCTAGACTACAGAACTGTGAGCAATATATTTCTGTTATTTATAAATTACTCCATTTATGGTATTTTGTTACAGCAGCCTGAACAGACTAAGACAGACATCCTGAGACTTGGTTTTCTTATCTGAAAAACAGGGATTAAAAATAATATCTACCTTGTAGAGTTACTATTGGCATTTAGTAAACAGTCATTATTATTTAATTGCATAGGGAGGTGGTGAAGCCAGTCTCAATCTTAATTGTTAATATTTAATTGCCATCTGAGTGGTGACTCCAACAGCAATTTCTTGAAGGTACTGCTGCTTGTTAACACGTAAGTGACAATGCTCGTCACTCTTTTTTTGTAAGATCTCAGGCAATATTTGGTAGGGGAGGCATTGGTCTTTTAATTAGAATTTGTGTCAGAATCTCATTTGTAAAGTTGTTTATTTGTTTACTTGGTTGAATAAAAGTACGTCTTTTCTTTGTCTTTTTTTCTGAAGCACCTCCATAGTGATTCCGATGTTTAACCCTAGATGAAAGCATCCACCCAAGGAGAGAGAGGTTTTTTAACAGCTAAGCAGACTATCTAGTCACCACCCAGATAGACTACAATATACGGAAGCTGGAACTTGCATTCAGAAACCAATGAGAAGGAACAGATGTGAAGATTTAGAAAATTCAATAGGGCTTGGAGAAGATCCCATCTCTGTGGATATGTGGGTCTTGGAGTCTCAACCCAGACTGACTTACTTAGGCAAATCCCTCTGCTAAAGAGGTCATGAACCTTATTTTATCACTATGTTTAGAATTGGCTCCTGAGGGCAAACAGACTCTGATGAAGACAGGTTGTCACGGGCTGGATTGTGAGCCCCCCAAAAATTCATATGTTGAAGTCTTAACACCTAGTACTTGACAATGTAACCATATTGGAGACAGGGTCTTTAAAGAAGTAAGTAAGCCAAAATGAGGCCATTAGGTGGGTCCTAATCCAATACAACTCATGTTCTTACAAGAAGGGGAAATGTGAACACAGAAAATACAGAAGAAAGACGATATGAGGACACACAGGGAAAAGGGCATTTACAAGCCAACGAGAGAAGCCAGGGACAGATCCTTCCTCCATGGCCCTCATCCTATAGATACCTTGATCTCAGACTTCCAGCCTCCAGAACTGTGAGAAAATAGATTTCTGTTGTGCTCCTCAATGTGGAAATTCAAGGAGGAAATGTGGAACAGAACAATAGCCTTGGGTTATCCAAAGTGCTGACTGTCCAGCCTTTCTGTGAGAAATCTTTGGGTCACTACCCAGCAGTGGATATTATTTGGGCACTGTTGATCAGAAAGCTTTAGATCAAAATTAAGACTAAGAAAAAATATTATCTAAATGGCTTCTTGAAACTTCTCCCTCTTGAATAAGAGACACCATGACCTAAAATGAATTAGCTTTAAACATGAGAAGGTGCTTTTGACTGTTCTTTTTTGTTCCTTGAGAAAAAAGAATGAGGGCAGGACATAGGCATGGGCAAGGACTTCATGACTAAAACACCAAAAGCAATGGCAACAAAAGTCAAAATTGACAAATGGGATCTAATTAAACTAAAGAGCTTCTGCACAGCAAAAGAAACTACCAGCGGAGTGAACAGGAAACCTACAGAATGGGAGAAAATGTTTGCAATCT
>NW_012106108.1:558109-568724 GCF_000951045.1 Mandrillus leucophaeus | reverse complement strand
AAAAAAAGAAAAAAGAATGAGTGGTTTTTCTAATGTTTTCTTATTGTAACCTTTTCATCTGTTTTCACATAATCTTAACCACATCCACACAAACACACGCAAACACTACCTCATTGCCTGCACACAAACACATTCTCTTAAGTCTGCCCATATAATCAATACAATCAACGGAACAGCACTTTATTGAGTAGCTTGTGAGTTACAGATTTTCCTTCCTTTATTTTTTAAGACAGTCTTCCTCTGTCACCCAGGCTGGAGTGCGGTGGTACAATCATAGCTAACTGCAGCCTCAAATTCCTGGACTCAAGCTATCTTCTCACTCAGTACTAAGTACTTTAGCCAGTGTGATAGCCAAGTGTATTTTTCCTAAGTTTTTTATTATTTCAATCTGCTCTTGTCTGGAAGCTTTTCTTGATTAACCAAGCTACAGGTATTTACTGTAGAAAGATCATAAAACACAAATGCAGAAGAAAAAGAAATAAGAAATGTTACCCCTGTGGTTGATCAAAGGTAATAATGTTTCCAGTTTGTCAGTCCTCCTTGTCTCTATACCGTGTGCATATACCTCGATAGTGCTCTCTCATTCTGCACTCAGCCATAGGACTTGCTTTCGGTGAAGCAGAATTCGGCAGAGGGAATAGGTGAGCTCTGTCGCAGGTCCAGTGAGTCGTGGCTAACTGGTTGGGAGCTCTGGAGCTAGAATGACCTAAGTTGCCCCAAGGAGACAACTGACAAATGTGGCACAGAGGCCTGAGATGCACTTGCATGCTTGAGCTTGCTTGCTCTTACCCTCTGCTACTGCCATAAGAACTTGGCATGCTTGCTCTTACCCTCTGTTACTACCATAAGAACTTGACCAAAGTGCCCCTCTCCTCCCAGGAGAAAGATGAGAGATTCAAGGATCAGAAGCGAGCTGTCCCAGTCATCCCCGCCAAGGCCACCTTAGATGCTACCTAGACTTGTGAAAGGGCCTACCCAAGGACAGCAGAGTCACCTACTGAACCTACAGCTGACAGTAAACACATGGGAAAAGCCAAACCCAGGCCTGATCAGCTGAACCCTGTCGACTCATAAGCTAAATAGATGCTTATTGTTATCAACCACTGAGGTTTTGTGGTTTGTTAAGAATTATTGTGATAATCAACTTCTGATACACATACCACTCTAAAACAGAACAATTTAACATTGCTCTCATTTTGCTAAAGCATTTTGTTCAACTGATGGTCTTTTGATAGCTATCCACATCAGCAGAGAGCAGGATATATGAATTTGGTTTCCTGGTTCCCTACCACAAGGGGCTGGAATAGGTGTTAGGAGAGAAAAATCCAACTGTAGTTCTAACAGTAGAAGTTCACTGTAGTAAAGTTGAGCAATTTTCTTTTTTTGAGACAGGGTCTTACTCTGTCACCCAGACTGAGTGCAGTGAGGCGATCACAGCTCATTGCAGCCTCAACTTCTGGGCTCAAGAGATCCTGCCACCTCAACCTCCCAAGTAGCTGGGACTGCAGGCACATGCCACCATGCCTGACTAATTTTTATTTTTATTTATTTATTTATTTATTTATTTATTTGTAGCAAGACTGGTCTCAAACTTCTGGATGCCAGTAATCGTACAGCTTTGGCCTCCCAAAATGCTGGGATTACTGGCCTGAGCCACTGCACCTGAACAAATTAGAGCAATTTTTTATTTGCCATCCAGTCAATCAGTAAGGAAAAGACTCCAGGAAAAAGATAAAGTAGACAACCCCATCTGTATTAGGGTTCTCCAGAGGGACAGAACCAAAAGAATATATGTATATATAAAAGGGACTTTACCAGGAAGAATCGGCTTATACGATTGCATGGCAAAGTCCCACGATAGGCCGTCCACCAGCTGGGGAAAGAAAAAAGCTAGCAGTGGCTCAGTCCGAGTCTGGAGGCCTCAAAACCAGGGAAGCTGACAGTGCAGCCTTCAGTTTCCAGCCAAAGGCTGAAGAACCAGGAGTCTGACGTTTAAGGACAGGAGTGGGAGCAAGTGTCTGGCATGGGAAGAAAAATAGAGAGGAGACTCAGCAAGGGAGCTTGTTCCCCCTTCTTCCACCTGCTTTGTTCTAGCTGCGCTGACAGCCAATTGGATGGTGCCGACTCACATTAAGGGTGGATCTTCCTCTCCCGGTTCGCCGACTCAAATGTCAATCTCTCTGGCAACACCCTCACAGACACACCCAGAAACAACACTTACCAGCCATCTAGGCATCTCTCAATCCAGTCAAGTGAACACCTAATATTAACCATCACACTATCAAGTCCATAGAGTAAAACAGACTGGACACTTGGAGTGAACCTGAAAGTGAAACTGGGCTGCAGCGAGGCGTTCCAGATGGAAGGAACAGTGTGTCACTGAGGTCTCTTTACTTACAAGCAACTCTGGCCAACTTAGGTAAACAAAAAAATTTGTTGGGAAGATTCTGTTTAGCCCACAGAATCAAAAAGAAAGCTAACTCGGCAGGCTTAAGCAAGGTTAAGGAAAAAGAGTCCCTCTGGAGAGCTCAGGGCAGTAACATGTCTCTGTTGGATGTTTCCTGTAGAGAGAGTTCATTTGAACCATCCTTAGTCTACGTATTTCTCTGTTCTGAGTATAAGGTCTAGCAAAGATTATCCAAGGTTCTGGAGATGAGGGCATGGACATTTTCAGGAGGCCATTACTCTGCCCTCCACACCATCTTAGAGTGGGAAGTCCAAGTTTTAGCTAATTTTGTGAAGCTTACTCCATGTTCCTGCACATCAGTGAGTTCACCAATCTTGCCCCTCTCCATTAATGAAGTTGAAATTCAAGTCTCCAACATGAAGTTCTTAGGCAATTGGTTTTCAAAACTCCTTGAACGAGCTGTCTTTATTTCTTGCTTCTGGCTTTTCTTTATTTAATCCTGAATCCACTCCAGTTAGATACTCACCCCCAGCACTCTACCACTAACTAATCTTATCAAGGTAACTGTGACCTCCACATTTCTAAATTCAATTTTCAATCCTTAGTCTTTATCTTACTTGACGTAGCAGCAGCCTCTGACACAATTGTTTCCTTTTTCTTTTTCAAAGTACTTTATTTCATATATTTCCAATTTTTTCTCTAAACCCCTCTATCCTCTCCATCTCAGTCTTATTTGATTATTTTTTCTTATCTCCCCTTCATCCTAATTTCAGCATGTCCAACATATCCATGTGTTATAGACTGAATTGTGTTCCCCCAAAAAATGTATATGTTGACACCCTATCCCCCAGCATGTTAGAATATGACCATATTGGTAATAGAGCCTCTAAAGAGGTAATACTAAAGTTAAATGAAGGCATATGGGAGAAGCCCTCATCCAATATGACTGGTATCCTTATAGAATGATGAAGACACCAGGGATATGCACACACAGAGGAAAGGGCATGTGAAAACACACCAAGAAAGCAGCCATCTGTGAGCCAAGGAGAGAGGCCTCCAATAAATCACCCCTGCTGGCACCTCGACTTGGACTTTCAGCCATCAACACTGCAAGAAAATTGATTTATGTTGTTTCAGCCATCCAGTCTGTGGCATTTTGTTATGACAGCTCTAGAAAATTCATATATCATCCTTGAATTTCTTCTTTTCTCTATTATACATACTCCCTTGCAAATCTCATTCAGTTCCAATGTTTCAAAATATCATCTGCATACTAGTGACTCCCTAATTTACACATCTAGTCCTGACCTTGTTTCTTAAATCCAGATTCATATATGCAATCACCTATTTTCCTTGACATTCCTCCTGGAAAGTAATAAATAGGGAATATGTTTAATATGTGGAAAACTGAGCTCCCATACACCCCTCCAATCTTCTCTTCTTGCTTCTTTCCTCAACTTAGTAAATGGCAAACGTAATTATTTTAGTTTCTTAGCCCAAACACATTGGAATTGTCTATGCCTCCTTACCTCTCTCACATCCTCCACCCCATTTGTCAGCAAATTCTGTCAACTCTAGCTTCAGAATATATAGAATTCAACACTTCTCACCACCTCCACTGCTAAGACCCAGGTTCAAATCACCATAATCTCTCTCCTGGATTATTGCAATAACTCATAACTGGCTTCTCCTTCCACCCTTGTTCTCTCGAAGACTATTCTCCATATAGCAGCCAGAATAATCCTTTTGCCCTTGAGATTCTCTGCTCAATATTCTTCAGTAATTCCCCATCAAATGTAAAATATACAGTTAGAGAGCAGGAATAAGTTATAGTAGTTGATAGCACAGTAGGGAAATTATAGCTAACAATAATTTACTGTATATTTCAAAATAGCTAAAAAAAAAAGGATGATAATGTTTCCAATACAAAGAAAAAATAAATGTTTGAGGTGATGGACATCCTGGTTACCCTGATTTGATCATTACACAGGTATCAAAACATTACATGTACTCCCAAATATGTACAACTATTTTCTTTTTGAGACAGGGTCTTGCTCTGTCACTAGATTGGAGTGTAGCAGTGTGATCTCGGCTCACTGCAACCTCCGCCTCCTGGGTTCAAGCGATTCTTCTGCCTCTGCCTCCCGAGTAGCTGGGACTACAGGTGCGCACCACCACATCCAGTTAATTTTGTGTTTTTAGTAGAGATGGGGTTTTACCGTGTTGGCCAGGATGGTTTCGATATCTTGACCTCATGATCTGCCTGCCTCGGCCTCACAAAGTGCTGGGATTACAGGCATGAGCCACCGTTCCTGGCCTGTACAACGATTATATATCAATTTGAAGACCCCAATAGATAGAGTCATGGCTTCCCTGTCACTGTAGATTGGCATAAAGTATAAATAAATAAATAAATTTTAAAACTTAAGGTAAATACCAAAGACCTTAAGGTTCCTACGTGACCTGTCTAGTACCTTGCTTCCTCTCTGGCAATAGCACCTCCTTCTCCTTCACCTCCCTTCATCCACACTGGTCTTCTCAATATTCCTAAATGTTCCAGAAGTACTCCTACCTTAGGGCTCAGGCATTTGCCATTGCCTCAGGTGGAATATTTTTCCAACATATCTTGATGTGGCTCACCTTCTTCAGATATTTGTGCAAATGAGGCCTTCTCAATAAAGCCTCTCCTGGCCATCCTATCTCAAACTGCAATGCATTCTTTTCCCCAGTCATTCTTCCTTTCTTCCCCTTAGCACTTCTGAAGTCTAACATTTTGCTTACTTATTGTACTCATTTTCTGCCCGCTCCACTAGAATGTAGCTCCAAGATGGCCAGAATCTGAGTCTGTCTTCGCATCCTCCACAAAGCAGTGCCTGGCATAGGACTGACCCTCAATATTCAATGGCTGAGTTAGTTAACTGAATGTTCTCCCTGGGAAGGGGAAAGAACTCTGCATTGTTGCAGAAGAAGGGAAAGGGATGATATCGTGCTCAGGGTTTCCCTCAGAGAAGAGTCTAGAACAAAGATTTGGTTGCAGTTAGTTTATTTCCAAATCGATCCTCGGAAACAGCAATGAGGGAGGAGAGAGAGTCAGACACAGAGAGAGAAAAGACATTATATGGTGCTTTACTGAGGTTTCCGCTGCAAGCAACAAGAGTGGAACTCTGCCAGAAGCTCTGAGAAGCATACGTGGAATGCCTCCCAGAATTGTCTACCAGAAATATAGGAAATTGGAACATTTTTTTCACTATCTCCCATCTCCCATTGGTTGAAGGGTGTCCTCTGGGCATTAATCCCTCCCCATCCTTGCACTTTTAGGCAGCAAAATTCAACCCAGCTGGGAGATCTCTGTGTTGAAAAAGACCCTGGGGAAGAATGCAAGAGACAGCTGCAAGAGCTTCCAGCAACATCCTGGCAGGAAGAGAAGAATATGAGCTTTCACGAACTGTCTACCACACTGTGGTTAAAATCAGAAGAGAGCTGAATAAAGGCAACGTGGGCACCAGGAGCATCTGTCTAAGATTAGGATATCGAAGCATAGGATATGTTCTTTGCAACTGATTATCATTTATGAAGATTTTTCATTATCACCATAATGGCTTAAAAACAATAATTCCCAATACTTAGATAGCATTTTATGCACATTTGTATTTCCCAATTTTTTATGAGGCAAGTATTATGATTATTTTTCAAGACTTAAAAAGGGGAAGGAAAAAGAGTGTTTCTTATGGAGGTAATAATGTAGCAATTGGAGATAAAAAGATATAACTTTAAAAACCATGACAGCTTTGCCCAGAAAACTGGCCAAGCTGTTCATAGCATCATATTACCTGGTATCTATGATAATACAATGAAACGATGCTATGAGGACAGAAACTATGAAGAGAGAAACACTATGAAGACAGAAACTGATAGACTCTTTCCAGAGGTAAATTTAAAATATGCATTAAATATATACTTTTAAATGGTCATTCATGCCCTCTGACCCATTAATTATTTCAAAGGGAAATAGAAATTTTATATTCAAAAATATTCACTATAATATTATAGTTAATAACAAACAATTGGAAACAACTAGAATGCCCAACAGCATGGGGTGGTAAAATAAAATATGAGGCCTCCATATGTTCTTATCCTCTGGATGCTTTAAATTCATGTTTATGAGAAACACCCAATGACAATTGTTAGGTGACAAAGCATCTTTTAAAACTGCTTATTCAGAATATTACAAATTTGTTTTAGGTATCAATATATACACGTTTTAAGTATGTCAATGTGTATATTTATATATGCACTAATATGCCTGAATAGAAAAAATACAAGAAGAAAGTAGACCATTAATAGTGGATCATTCTGGGTAGTAATAGAGGGATTCAGGGCACTTTTTATTTTCATACCGGTCAGTATGCTTTACATTTTGGACATAAATTCAGAAATGATTGTTTTCTTCACATGTATAAGAAAATCAATGCCGGCTTTTCCAAAATTTGTAAACTAAGGTGGAAATCAAGATAAAATCATAATTTTTAAAACCCTAAAAGTAAGTCATAAATGTATATATCAATTATTACATCCCAATCTCAATGATTCACAAGTTCCCTTTTTTTGTTGTTTTTGGGGTTTTTTGTTTTGTTTTGTTTTGTTTTGTTTTTTTGAGACGGAGTCTGGCTCTGTCGCCCAGGCTGGAGTGCTGTGGCGCCATCTCGGCTCACTGCGAGCTCCGCCTCCCGGGTTCCCGCTATTCTCCTGTCTCAGCCTCCCGAGTAGGGAGACATTAATGAAATAGTAAAGAGGGAAGTAAGATCATTACAGATTGTGACCATTACTATGAAGAAAATCAGCAAGGTGATACCTAAGGGAGTTACCAGGGCAGGGCCTTATAGAGAAAATAATAGGAAGAGAAATAAAATGATACAGTTGAGGGTAAGACTTAAGGATGAGAATGTGCTCGACATTCAAAAAGCCATGAAAAAAGAATTCCAGAGGAATTCCCGGCTGATTTTGTTTTTGTATTTTTACTAGAGACGGGGTTTCACCGTGTTAGCCAGGATGGTCTCTATCTCCTGACCTCCTGATCCACCCACCTTGGCCTCCCAAAGTGCTGGGATTACAGGCGTAAGCCACCACGCCCGGTCCACAAGTTCCCTATTTAAAGAAAGAGGATTGTTAAATGTTCTGAAGATAAATAAGATACCAAATAATCTGTATTCCTTTTATTTGGACTCCTTACATGTTTAATTCAGCATTTTACCTGTCTGTGGAAAGACTAAAAAGAAACCCCTCTCTGCTAAAACTGGAATTTTAAATACATCAATATTAAGGAGGTAATCTACTGAGTTCTTCTGGGGGAAAAATATAGATTATATTCAATATAAAAATTCGTTAGAGCAAATAAAAAAGAAGGCAGCAAACCTTTATACTTAGTACAGATTCTTGCCTCTAGCTAAAATATAGAATTATCCAAGCTACTTTGCTTTGGTAAGCTCATGAGGTAGTCCATCTGCAAAATTCCTCTAAGGTCAGGCAAGGTCACTGAGTCAGTCTGGGTTATAGGATCAGAGGCAGCCATACATAAAGCTGTGAAGCCAGTATCCTTTCTCCTATGCACAGTATGTACCACACACAGGCACAAACCTATACTTTGGAGTTCCTGCTTCCATTCTATACCTACAAAGTCACCATGTCCTATATCTAAACATATTCCCACTCTTACCCTAGCCCTCAGGGTTGACCCGTCATGGATCATGCTGCTTTCCTGGTAGAAGGTTGGGCTATTTTTCCATTCCTCCCCTTCTTTGTCTCTGCTCTGCAACCAACCTGAAGAATTATTTCTCCCTTAAAAAAAAAAAACTGTAATGGCTGATGGGGCATGAAAATTGGTTATGAGGTTTTCTTCTTCTGGGCAGCAGACTCAGGGCTCTTCAGGAGGTCATGAGTAAGACAGAAGAAGGGCTGTCATAGTAAGAATTGCAGATACTATTGTCTGACCACTGATGGAAATACTCTGGGGCAGGCTAGGCTTTCAAGTCACACCAAGCCAACAGCCACCATCATTCCAACCGGCAGTGCTGAGCCCTGAAAGGAGGAGTAAATGTTGGCAACTTTAAAGGCTGCTAAGCAGGGTTTTGTTGGAGTTGCTGGGAGCAGTTAAAAGGGAAGGTCACTAAAACTTATACCTCCCGTCTAACTGAAACTGTTGCACAGCATGGTGACCATTGTTAATAATAATGTACTGTATATTTCAACATTGTTGAATAGGTTTTAAATGTTTTCACCAAACACACAAAATAATAAGTAGGTGGTGATGGATACGTTAATTAGCTTGATTTAATTATTCAACAGTGTGTGTATATATATCTCAAAGCATCACATGGTACCCTATAAATATATACAATTATTATTCATCGACTAAAACTTCTTTAATTTTTTAAAAGGAAGAAGAAAAGAGAAGGGAAAGAAACCTAGAATCTGAGTTGATGGAAATGCTCAAGGGACTCCATAGAAGCAGAATGTGAAATATTCAGCTGAACAGTTCATCTGCTATAAAGCTGAGCTGTAACCTCCCTTTCTATTACCCTATGTCTTCAGTAATATTAACAACTCCCGCAAATGTCTTGTGTGCTTGATAGTTCTCACTGGGAATAGCTAGGTGAGAAACAAGATAAGAATTCTCAAAATGACTAAATATGTCATTGCCTGCATTTCTTTGTCAAAATTAAAGACTCCCAGCCGGAAAAGATTAGGAAAAATGCAAACCACACTTTTATCTGGGATTCCTGCCTGTGCTGCTCCACCTCCCAATCTTTTACCCCCAGTGGGAAGGGGTTCTAGCTACTAACATTCTTAAAAATCAAGCTGTCTCAAAGGACACGTAAGCTACAAAAGCGACGCTGAAATATAAGTGCCATCAATGCCACTCCGTAGTCTCAGGATATGGCCAAGATAGTTACTGAACAAAAGCTATCAGATCATGAATTTATTCGCTCCTTGTCCCTTTCCACTTAGGTTTTGCATAACAGTAGTTGCTGAACAAATGAAAGCTCCTTTCCTCTGCAGGAGTTTTGCCCTTCCTCTGGAATTCTTTTTTCATGGCTTTTTGAATGTCGAGCACATTCTCATCCTTAAGTCTTATCCTCAACTGTATCATTTTATTTACTCTTCCTATTACTTTCTCTATAAGGCCCTGCCCTGGTAACTCTCTTAGGTATTACCTTGCTGATTTTCTTCATAGCAATGGTCACAATCTGTAATGATCTTACTTCCCTCTTTACTATTTCATTAATGTCTGTCTTATACATTATCTCACAGCAGGAGCCTTGCCCATGCTGTCTACAGCTTCCTCCTCACTAGAACATAGAACTCAAATGTTTGTTGAAAAGATGATGCTCAAATCTGGATTGCCAGCAGAGTTCTGTATGGGAGATTTCTGTCCAGGATACAAACTAAGAAATATCAGATCCCCAGCTAGTCTTTTTTGAGTGTGAATGTGTTTCTTCCTTGCTAGGTTCGTACTTACTTGTTAGGCCTGTGAGGTATGACACTGATACCACAGCATGAATCTTATGACTATCAGTGCAGGTGTCTGTACATCATGCATCGCAGCAAGCCCATTGGCAGAGGTCCAAATTCGTATGAAAGCCCTCTACCAGCCAAGCAGCACACAGCTGCAAACGAATGCTGAAGATTTTCCTTTACATACACATCATTCTTTGTGGTCATTAGCTTTATTTTGAAAGATAATTTGGTTGTTTAATCAAAACTATTTATAGGTCTTAAATAAAAATTGGTTTAATCTTATTTCAAACTTCCATAAAAACAGTGATGTTTTAGGAATGAGCTGATATTCACATGTTAGGATTATTTACCATTTAAGTGCTTGAATGAATTTGTTCTAAAGCTCTGCATGTGCGTAAAAGCCTTCGGGCATCTACAGAAGTGTATGAATTTCTTTTTAAAACTACAATTTATCTTGTTCTAAATGCCTTAATATTTCCTAATCATAGCAAGTCTTCTTTAATTATGTAATTAAATTCTGGATAACATTATCATGGAAAAACTGGCTTTCTTCAGATTCTCTGTAGGACAAAGTTACGGCTTTAGGACATATATTTATTTCCCTTAAAAGCATAACATGTCTTGATAAGGAGAAAATTTTTTGCATGAAATTATCTTGCTGCTTCAATTTTGTATGTAGTGGTTGAATAATTT
>NW_012106108.1:554128-557424 GCF_000951045.1 Mandrillus leucophaeus | reverse complement strand
ACCCCACTTTCTACATCTCATCCTTTCCAAAAAAAGCAAAAACTCACCAGCTTGGCATCCAGGGTTGTCTTCACAGCACATCACCTAGGCCCTCTCCTACTGCTCTATCCGACACTCTATTTTCTAGGCACACTGGATTCTTCTCTACTTCTAGGTCATTGGCACAAGCCTTCAGACTTTTGTGCTTTTCTCCACAATGTTTCCTCTTTTTCCTTCCCAGCTATTCAGTCAGGATTAAAAATTAATTGCTCTGTCTTCCTGTACAACTTGACATATCTACAGTTGTCAAATTAATTGTTCGTCTATCTGTCTCTCCGTCTCCCCATTTTCATCTCCTCCCAGATGGCAATAATCTCTTACCCACTATTCTCAACGCAAAGCATCATTCTAACATATTCTGGGCTATGCAAGCATGCAAAGGTTGTCTAAACTATGTGTTAATTAGTTCAACCTGACTGTATGTGCTTCTCCTTTGGTCTGAAATTTTCCAACTCTTAAAAGAAAAAATTTACATCTAATAAAAATACTGTCAACTAATTTTTGAATAATTTAAATGATGGTCAAAGAAATTATACAATTTACTTCCCTATGTATTTTTTTCAATCCTTATTGACTGACTGCCTTGCCACAGTATTTGTGTTCAATGTTGGATTTAATATCCACATCTTCCATCTTCTCTTCAAAACAGAGGGCAGGGAAAGTGTGTACTATTCTGAGAACAAGAGGAAAATATTGAGATTGCTTCCTCCTTCATAATTCTTGCTGATTTAAATAATTCACATTGTGTGATTAAGTCTATGAACCAGAATTACACTGGAAAATCATGTGAAGAAGGGTATGTTTGCTGAAAGTTCTGATGACAATATCAGAAAGAGGAAAAATTTACACCAAAAAAATGATGTGACTATTATTAGCAATCAAGGATTTTATCAAAACAAAATCAGAGATCAGATTAGCTATCTCTGTCAGAGCTTACCTCTCCACCTTTTTTTGTTTCTTGAGACGGAGCCTCTCACTGTTGCCCAGACTAGAGGGCAGTGGCGCAATCTCGGCTCACTGCGACCTCTGCCTCCCGGGTTCAAGCGATTCTCCTACCTCAGCCTCCCAAGTAGCTGGGATTACAGGCACCCGCCACCATGTCCAGCTATTTTTTTGTATTTTTAGTAGAGACAGGATTTCACCATGTTGGCCTGGCTGGTCTGGAACTCCTGACCTCGTGATTCACCTGCCTTGGCCTCCCAAAATGCAGGGATTATGGGCATGAGCCATCATGCCTGGCCACCTTTCCACCTTTGTTCAAAATGAAATTTTTATCTCACTGGTACAAAAGGAAAATTGCATAAAACCTAGCTCTTTTTGCTTAGGTCAGATAAATTAATGTATATAGGAGTGATTTTTTTTCTTTTAAAAAATGTTTAATTATTA
The DNA here is from genome assembly GCF_000951045.1 of Mandrillus leucophaeus. Taxonomy (NCBI): domain Eukaryota; kingdom Metazoa; phylum Chordata; class Mammalia; order Primates; family Cercopithecidae; genus Mandrillus; species Mandrillus leucophaeus. The sequence continues at coordinate 555,999 of NW_012106108.1, read as the reverse complement.
TGGGTATATAATTATTTGTATTTATAAGGTACATGAGATATTTTGATATAGGCATGCAGTGTGTAATGATCACATCAGGATAATTGGGGTATCCATCACCTCCAGCATTTATCATTTCTTTGTGTTAGGGCTGTTTCAATTTCACTCTTTTAGTTATTTTTAAATATACAATAAATTATTGTCAACTATAGTCACCCCATTGTGTTACCGAATACTGGATCTTATTCATTCTATTTAACTGTAATTTTTGTACCCATTAACTGTCCCCACTTTATACCCGCTCTCCACTACCCTTCCCAGCTTCTGGTAACCATCATTCTACTTCCATCTCCATGAGTTCAATTTTTTTTTTTTTTTAGCTTCCACATATAAGTGAGAAGATGTGATATTTGTCTTTCAGAAGAGTTTTTAGAGAAAAACTTTGGTGATATACTCCAGGTCCTGGCTGCTAAGAAAGTCCAAGAAAGTCCCCATTTTAGCCATCAGGAGCCTCTGATCACACAGCTTCCAAGCTGGAAGGCACCTTAAGAGTCATGAGACCCCATCCCCTTATTTTCTTGATTGTGAAAATGAAGCTCAGAGAGGTTCAAGGTTAATTTGTCCAAGGGTTAAGAGTTAGGCAGCTGGAAAGAAGTGGAACCTGGTTTTTTGACTCAGCCTGGGACTCTTCAGAGAGATAATTCTATTAGTTGTTCTAATAGACTGTATTACTGTTCCCCAAATATTCTTCCTCCCAACTCCTTTTAGTGCTCCGCCCCTGCAGTTCATGATCTTTTCTTCCTTCTTCTGCCTCAACAGCCTGAGTGGAGCAGAGCTGATAGACATGTAATGGCAACGAGTAATACTCTTTTCCATTGTGAGCCACTAAAGTTATAGAGTTTCTTGTTGCCACAGGCTAACTTAGCCTATCCCAACTATTACATTTTTCTTCTGCATTATAAGCAGGCTGTCTTGCAAGTGAAGGAATGCATTACCCATTGGTCTACCTGGAAACTACACTTCTGTTGTAGCTATTAATTTGGACGGTTGCTACAGATTCGTTTTCTTTTTTCTTTTTCTTTTTCTTTTTCCATAGGTTATTGGGGTATAGGTGGTATTTGGTTACATTAGTAAATTCTTTGCTGGTGATTTGTGAGATTTTGGTGCACTCATCACCCGAGCAGTATACACTGCACCCTATTTGTAGTCTTTTATATCTCGCCCCCCACCCATCCTTGCTCCCAAGTCCTCAAGGTCCGTTGTATCATTCTTATGCTTTTGTGTCCTCATAGCTAAGCTTCCACATAGCAGTGAAAATATACAATGTTTGAGTTTCCATTCTTGAGTTACTTCACTTAGCATAATAGTCTCCAATATCATCCAGGTCACTGCAAATGCTGTTAATTCACTCCTTTCTATAACTGAGTAGTATTCCATCTCATATATATACATATATATGTGTGTGTGTGTATGTATATATATAATATGTGTGTGTGTATATATATGTATCACGATTTCTTTATCCACTCATTGATTGATGGGCATTTTGGTTGGTTCCATGATTTTGCAATTGTGAATTCTGCTGCTATAAACCTGTGTGTACAAGTATCTTTTCTGTATAATGACTTCTTTCCTCTGGGTAGATACCCAGTGGTGGAATTGCTGGATCAAATGGTAGTTCTACTTTTAGTTCTTTAAGGAATCTCCACACTGTTTTCCATAGTAGCTGTACTAGTTTACGTTACTACCAGCAGTGTAGAAGTGTTCCTTGATCACCACATCCATGCCAACATCTACCGTTTTTTATTTTTTGATTATGGCTATTCTTGCAGGAGAAAGGTGGTATCGCACTGTGGTATTATTGATTTGCATTTCCCTGATCATTAGTGATG
>NW_012106108.1:493047-554078 GCF_000951045.1 Mandrillus leucophaeus | reverse complement strand
TGCAGTGTGTAATGATCACATCAGGATAATTGGGGTATCCATCACCTCCAGCATTTATCATTTCTTTGTGTTAGGGCTGTTTCAATTTCACTCTTTTAGTTATTTTTAAATATACAATAAATTATTGTCAACTATAGTCACCCCATTGTGTTACCGAATACTGGATCTTATTCATTCTATTTAACTGTAATTTTTGTACCCATTAACTGTCCCCACTTTATACCCGCTCTCCACTACCCTTCCCAGCTTCTGGTAACCATCATTCTACTTCCATCTCCATGAGTTCAATTTTTTTTTTTTTTTAGCTTCCACATATAAGTGAGAAGATGTGATATTTGTCTTTCAGAAGAGTTTTTAGAGAAAAACTTTGGTGATATACTCCAGGTCCTGGCTGCTAAGAAAGTCCAAGAAAGTCCCCATTTTAGCCATCAGGAGCCTCTGATCACACAGCTTCCAAGCTGGAAGGCACCTTAAGAGTCATGAGACCCCATCCCCTTATTTTCTTGATTGTGAAAATGAAGCTCAGAGAGGTTCAAGGTTAATTTGTCCAAGGGTTAAGAGTTAGGCAGCTGGAAAGAAGTGGAACCTGGTTTTTTGACTCAGCCTGGGACTCTTCAGAGAGATAATTCTATTAGTTGTTCTAATAGACTGTATTACTGTTCCCCAAATATTCTTCCTCCCAACTCCTTTTAGTGCTCCGCCCCTGCAGTTCATGATCTTTTCTTCCTTCTTCTGCCTCAACAGCCTGAGTGGAGCAGAGCTGATAGACATGTAATGGCAACGAGTAATACTCTTTTCCATTGTGAGCCACTAAAGTTATAGAGTTTCTTGTTGCCACAGGCTAACTTAGCCTATCCCAACTATTACATTTTTCTTCTGCATTATAAGCAGGCTGTCTTGCAAGTGAAGGAATGCATTACCCATTGGTCTACCTGGAAACTACACTTCTGTTGTAGCTATTAATTTGGACGGTTGCTACAGATTCGTTTTCTTTTTTCTTTTTCTTTTTCTTTTTCCATAGGTTATTGGGGTATAGGTGGTATTTGGTTACATTAGTAAATTCTTTGCTGGTGATTTGTGAGATTTTGGTGCACTCATCACCCGAGCAGTATACACTGCACCCTATTTGTAGTCTTTTATATCTCGCCCCCCACCCATCCTTGCTCCCAAGTCCTCAAGGTCCGTTGTATCATTCTTATGCTTTTGTGTCCTCATAGCTAAGCTTCCACATAGCAGTGAAAATATACAATGTTTGAGTTTCCATTCTTGAGTTACTTCACTTAGCATAATAGTCTCCAATATCATCCAGGTCACTGCAAATGCTGTTAATTCACTCCTTTCTATAACTGAGTAGTATTCCATCTCATATATATACATATATATGTGTGTGTGTGTATGTATATATATAATATGTGTGTGTGTATATATATGTATCACGATTTCTTTATCCACTCATTGATTGATGGGCATTTTGGTTGGTTCCATGATTTTGCAATTGTGAATTCTGCTGCTATAAACCTGTGTGTACAAGTATCTTTTCTGTATAATGACTTCTTTCCTCTGGGTAGATACCCAGTGGTGGAATTGCTGGATCAAATGGTAGTTCTACTTTTAGTTCTTTAAGGAATCTCCACACTGTTTTCCATAGTAGCTGTACTAGTTTACGTTACTACCAGCAGTGTAGAAGTGTTCCTTGATCACCACATCCATGCCAACATCTACCGTTTTTTATTTTTTGATTATGGCTATTCTTGCAGGAGAAAGGTGGTATCGCACTGTGGTATTATTGATTTGCATTTCCCTGATCATTAGTGATGTGAGCATTTTTTCATATGTTTGTTGGTCATTTGTATGTCTTCTTTTGAGAATGGCCTATTCATGTCCTTAGCCCACTTTTTGATGGGATTGTTTGAGTTTGTTCTAGATTCTGGATATTATTAGTCTTTGGTCAGATGTATAGATTGTGAAGATTTTCTACCACTCTGTGGGTTGTCTGTTTACTCTGCTGATTGTTCCTTTTGCCATGCAAAAGCTCTTTGGTTTAATTAAGTCCCAGCTATCTATCTTTGTTTTTATTGCATTTGCTTGAAGGTTCTTGGTCATGAAATCCTTGCCTAAGTCAATGTCTAGAAGGGCTTTTCCAATGTTGTCGTCTAGAATTTTTAGTTTCAGGGTTTAGATTTAACTCCTTGATCCATCTTGAATTGACTTTTGTATGAGGTGAGAGATGAGGATCCAGTTTCATTCTCTTACATGTTGCTTGCCAATTATCCCAGCACCATTTGTTGAAAAGGGTGTCCTTCCCCCCACTTTATGTCTTTGTTTGCTTTGTTGAAGATCAGTTGGCTGTAAGTATTTGGGCTTATTTCTGGGATCTCTATTGTGTTCCGTTGGTCTATGTGCCCATTTTTATACAAGTACGATGCTGTTTTCGTGACTATGGCCTTATAATATCGTTTGAAATCAGGTAATGTGATGCCTCCAGATTTGTTCGTTTTGCTTAGTCTTGCTTTGGCTGTGTTGGCTCTTTTTTTGGTTTTATATGACTTTTAGAATTGTTTTTTCTAATTTCATGAAGAATGATGGTGGTATTTTGATGGGAATTGTGTTAATTTGTAGATTGCATTTGGCAGTATGGTCATTTTCACAATATTGATTCTACCTATCTATGAGAGTGGGATGTGTTTCCATCTGTTTGTGTATCTGTGATATCTTTCAGCAGTGTTTTCTAGTTTTCCTTGTAGAGGTCATTCACCTCCCTGGTTAGGTATATTCCTAAGGGTTTTTTTTATTTTATTTGTTTGTTTGTTTGTTTGTTTGTTTTGCAGCTATTATAAAAGGGGTTGAGTTCTTGATTTGAGATTTGATTCTCCACGTGGTCACTGTTGGCTTATAGAAGAGCTACTGATTTGTGTACATTAATTTTGCATCCAGAAACTTTGCTGAATTTTTTTATCAGTTCTAGGAGCTTTCTGGAGGAGTCTTTAGGGTTTTTGAGGCTGAATTCTTTTATCAGTTCTAGGAGCCTTCTGGAGGAGTCTTTAGGATTTTTGAGGTAAACGATCATATCATCAGCAAAAAGTGACAGTTTGACTTCCTTTTTATCGATTTGGATGCCCTTTTTTTCTCTCTCTCTTGTCTGATTGCTCTGGCTAGGACTTACAGTACTACACTGAAGAGGAGTGATGAGAGTGGGCATCCTTGTCTTGTTCCAGTTCTCAGAGCGAATGCTTTCAACTTTTCCCCATTCGTTATTATGTTGGCTGTGGGTTTGTCTTAGATGGATTTTATTACAGTGAAGTATGTCCCATGTATGCCAATTTTGCTGACAGCTTTAATCATAAAGAGATGCTGGATTTTGTTGAATGCTTTTTCTGCATCTATTGAGATGATCAAGTGATTTTTGTTTTTAATTCTGTTTATGTGGTGTATCACATTTATTGAGTTGCATATGTTAAACCATCCCTGCATCCCTGGTATGAAACCCACTTGATCATGGTGAATTATCTTTTTGATTATGTTGCTGAATTCTGTTAGCTAGTATTTTGTTAAGGATTTTAGCATCTATGTTCATCAAGGATATCAGTCTGTAGATTTCTTTTTTGATTATGTCCCTTCCTGGTTTGGGTATTAAGGTGATGCTGGCTTCATAGAAATGAATTAGGGAGGGTTTCCTCTTTCTCTGTCTTGTGGAATAGTGTCAATATGATTGGTACCAATTCTTCTTTGAATATTGGGTAGAATTCTGCGTGAATCTGTCTGGTCCTGGACTTTTTTTGTTGTTGGTAATTTTTAAGTTACCATTTCAATCTCGTTGCTTGTTATTGATCTGTTCAGAGTATCTAATTCTTCCTGATTTAAGCTAGGAGCATTGTGTCATTTCAGGAATTTATCCATCTCTTCTACGTTTTCTAGTTGATGCATGTAAAGGTGTTTATAGTAGCCTTGAATAATCTTTTGTATTTCTGTGGTGTCAGTTGTAATATCTCCTGTTTCATTTCTTATTGAGGTTATTTGGATTTTCTCTTTTCTTTTTTTGACTAATCTATCAGTTTTATTTACTTTTTCGAAGAACCAGCTTTTTGATTCATTTATCTTTTGTATTGTTTTTCTTTGTTTCAGTTTCATTTAGTTCTGCTCTGATCTTGGTTATTTCCTTTCTTCTACTGGTTTGGAGTTTGGTTTGTTCTTGTTTCTGTAGTTTCTTGAGATGTGACCTTATATTTTCAGTTTGTGCACTTTCAGTCTTTTTGATGTAGGCCTTTAGGGCTTTTCTCTTAGCACCACCTTTGCTGTAACCCAGAGATTTTGACAGGGTTGTGTGACTATTGTCATCCAATTCAAAAAATATTTTAAATTTTCATTTTGATTTTGTTTTTGACCTAATGATCATTCAGGAGTAGGTTATTTAATTTCCATGTATTTCCAGGGTTTTCAAGGTTCCTTTTGAAGTTGATTTCCAGTTTTATTCCACTGTGGTCTGAGAGAGTGCTTGACATAATTTCAATTTTCGTAAATTTATTGAGGCTCTTTTTGTGGCCTATTATATGTTCTATCTTGGAGAAATGTCCATGTGCTGTTAAATAGAATGTGTATTCTGCGGTTGTCAGATGGAATATTCTGTATATATCTGTTAAGTCTACTTGTTCCAAGGTATAGTTTAAATCCATTGTTTATTTGTTGACTTTCTGTCATGATGACCTGTCTAGTGCTGTCAGTGGAGTATTGAAGTCCCCCACTATTATGGTGTTGCTCAGGTCTATTAGTAATTTCTTAGGTCTATAAGTAGTTGTTTAATAATTTTGGGAGCTCCAGTGTTAGGTGCATATATGTTTAGGATTGTGATATTTTCCTGTTGGACAAGGCCTTTTACTATTATATAATGTCCTTCTTTGTCTTTTTTAACTGCTGTTTCTTTAAAGTTTTTTTGTCTGATATTGGAATAGCTACCGTGGCTCACTTTTGGTATCCTTTTGCATGAAATGCCTTGTTCCACCCCTTTACTTTCAGTTTATGTGAGTCCTTATATGTTAGGTGAGTCTCTTGAAGGCAACAAATGGTTGGTGAATTCTTATGCATTCTGCAGTTCTGTATCTTTAAAGTGAAGCATGTAGGCCATTGACATTCAATGTTAGTATTGAGATGTGAGGTACCACTCCATTCATCATGCTATCTGTTGCCTGTGTACCTTGGTTTTCTGATTTTTGTTTTTGTGGTAAATTGCATTTTTGTTTTATAGATCCTGTGAGATGTATGCGTTAAAGAGGTTCTGTTTTGATGTGTTTTCAGGATTTGTTTCAAGATTTAGAGCTCCTTTTAGCAGTTCATGTAGTAGTAGCTTGGTAGTGGCAAATTCTCTCAGCATTTGTTTCTCTGAGAAAGGACTCTATCTTTCCTTCATATATGATGCTCAATTTCACTGGATACAAAATTCTTGGCTGATAATTGTTTTGTTTGAAGAGGCTGAAGATTGGATCCCAATGTCCTGTAGCTTATAGGGTTTCTGCTGAGAAATTTGCTGTTAATCTGATAGGTTTTCCTTTATGGGTTAAGCTGGTGCTTTTGTCTCAGAGCTCTTAAGATTCTCTCTTTCATCTTAACTTTAGATAACCTGACGACAATGTGCCTAGGTGATGATCTTTTTGCAATGAATTTCCCAGGTGTTCTCTGTGCTTCTTGTATTTGAATGTCTAGGTCTCTAGTAAGGCTGGGGAAGTTTTCCTTGATTATTCCAACAAATATGTTTTCCAGACTTTTAGATTTCTCTTCCTCCTCAAGAATGCCGATTATTCTTAGATTTGGTTGTTTAACATAATCACAGACTTCTTGGAGGCTTTGTTCATATTTTCTTATTTCTTTTTTCTTTGTCTTTGTTGGATTGGGTTAATTTAAAGACCTTGTCTTTGATCTCTGAATTTCTTTATTCTACTTGTTCAATTCTATTGCTGAGACTTTGAAGAGTATTCTGCATTTCTGTAAGTGTGTCCAACGTTTCCTGAAGTTTTGATTTTTTTTTATTTATATTATCTGTTTCATTGAATAGTTCTCCCTTCACTTTTTGTATTATTTTTTTTTATTTCCTTGCATTGCACTTTGCCTTTCTCTGGTGCCTCCCTTTTATCTTACTAACTAACCTCCTGAATTCTTTTTCAGGTAAATCAGGGATTTCTTCTTGGTTTGGATCCATTGCTGGTGAGCTAGTGTGATTGTTGGGGGTGTTGAAGAGCCTTGTTTTGTCACATTACCAGAGTTGGTTTTGTGGTGCCTTCTCATTTGGATAGGCTCTGTCAGACAGAAGGTCTAAGGCTGAAGGCTGTTGTTCAGATTCTTTTGTCCCACGGGGCATTTCCTGATGTAGTATTCACTTTGGGTGGGTCTTGCTGTGGCTGCTGTGGGAGATAGGGGTGACATTCCCAGGTCAATGGAGTTATGAATGTAGGGGCATTATGGCTGCCTCTGGAGTCTGCATGCCAGATTCACACCCTTACCTGAGTTCTGGCCAGGAGGCTTCTCGATCAGTTCACACTGTCACAAAGTTCAGCTGGAGATTTTCTTCTCCTTGTGGCATTTTCCCTGCACCTCTGGCAACCCTCCTGAAGAAACCCTGTAATACCAGGCAAGAATGGCCTTGGGGACCCACTGACCTCACAGGGCTTTTCCCATGGCTTCCTGTACCTCTGCATCTTGCCCAGCTCTCTAAATTGACTCAGCTCCAGGTAAGGTCAGGATCGTCTCCTGTAAACTAGACCTTCAAATTCCCCAGTCAGGGCGTGTGTTTGGGGGCAGAGGATCTCCCTTTCTCACTTCCATAGTTTGGGCACTCACAGTATTTGGGGTGTCTCCTGGGTCCTTCAGGAGCAATCCACCTTCTTCAGAGGGTCTGTGGGTCCTCTTGGGTTTCATGATTTATTCCTGCAGTCATTCTGGAGCCAAATTTCATGATGCTAGCCACCACATGCTTCTCTGTCCATCTGAGTCAGAGCTGCAGTCTAGTCCTGCCTCCTGTCTGCCATGATGGAAGCTCAGGAGTGATTTTTCATTGGCACACCTTCACCTTTGATCTCAATGGATTATAACTGACACTGATGAAAACCTAGGGCTCAGGATTTAGCAATGGTGTAGCAAGAGATGCTCTTTAATGCCATGTAAACAAACTGTCTTTGTGGCCAGTGTAATTATAATGGAAAGTTTGTCTAACTGGGACTGCCATTGCTATGTACTTTCCAGTATCATCATATTTATCAAACACGTAAAATATTAGAACTCTTATTTAGTGTACATATGAATGTGTACTAAGATTTCTTTTTCTAAATGCCTATTAAAAGAATATGTTGCATGATTCCACCCAATCTGTGAAAACTCTCCTACCATGAAATTATGTACATTTTTATATTAAAGCCAATCTTTAAAAGTCCAACATATACTAAAATGAAATAATTTAAAAGAGAGTTAGCTGATGAATAGGCAGGAAATAAAAACTGAAATTTAGATAGTGGGGAAAAATTTGTCTCAGAAATTTTCATAGATGATGATTATTATTAAAGAAGAAAATAAATGTCAAAGCATTGTAAATATTGCAAAGGAATCACCTGTCATTTTCTGTTTTGTCAACATCTAGAAAGGGACAGGGATTAGGTAAGTGATGAATGAAAGAAATTTAATATCTGTAGGCACATTTTCTCCCAAAAGATTTATCATCCTAAGTTCAATTTCTTATTAAGATGTTTCATATCATGTATTAGAATAGTAGAATTTTCAAATTATTTGAAGAATGTAGTGCCTGATATATTCCTATTTTTCTACTGGAGAATAAGAAAAGCATATGTCTATAATGGGAATGTCCTTTTACATATTCTATACCAGCAAACCTGGTACTGATTCTCAGACATTGCAACATTCAATAATTTGATTTTCTGAACCTTTCCTTTCAGATCAGTATTTACAGAAAACAACATCTGAAAAAGAATGGGAAAGAAATAAGGCAGAAGAGAATAAAGTAGTCATTTAACTTCTGGTGTATAGTGTTCTTAAATTAAGCTTTCAAAAAAATGGAGAATGGCATGAGAAAACATCCACTTTAGAGAGCAATTACCATCACATGCATAATGTTACCAACTTGGGTTCTGCTCATTAAAGTTTTAAGACTGTAATCTTGTGGCCCTTCTTAGATGTGGCATTCAAGACATGGTTGTCTCATGCTATTTGTACACATACCAATATGTAAAGAGATCAAAGGGAAGCCTGAAAGCAAACATCAAAGCATTAGAATACACTAATGCCTGATAGAATCTTTTTCTCATTATGGAAGCAACACAAAATCCTTAACCAAATTAGAAATTTATTGTGATGAAAAAATTATACAGAAATATACATACATAGCACACACACTGGCACTCACACAAAGACACACATACAACATACTGCCCTTCTTTTTAAAAATAACTTTAAAGATTCTTTGCTGCTGCATTGGCTCATGCCTGTAATCCCAGCACTTTGGGAGGCCAAGGCAGGTGGATCACGAAGTCAGGAGATCGAGACCATCCTGGCCAACACAGTGAAACACCATTTCTACTAAAAACAAATACACAAAATTAGCTGGGCGCAGTGGTGGGTGCCTGTAGTCCCAGCTACTCAGGAGGCTGAGGCAGGAGAATGGCGTGAACCAGGGAGGCAGAGCTTGCAGTGAGCCGAAATCACACCACTGCACTCCAGCCTGGGCAACAGAGCAAGACTCTGTCTCAAAAATAACAAATAAAAAATAATAATAACTTTAAAGATTCTTAAGTTGAGAATACCAAAATACTACTGCCCTTTCCTCTAAGGTTCAGACAATATGGTGCTTCACAGTGTGAGTTCTGAAGCCATACTACTCAATTTTTATCCTGCCTCTTTTATTCAAGGTGTATGATCTTGGGAAACTTACTTAACTTCTCCATTTGTCAGTTTTCTCATATTAAAAAGGAATTAATTTTATATAGTTGTTTAGAAGTAGCAATTAAAATATGAAAATAAGCAACACACACATGCTAATTGTTATTGTGTAATAAAAGCCACACTTTTGGTTCCTGCTCTAAAATATTATTAGAAATTAAAAGGTAGACAACATTTTTATTAACTACAACATAAAGTCATAATTGGCTTATTTTCTTTTTCCAGAAACTAATTATAAGAAGTATCACAAATGAAAGTTTTTCTGTGAATAAATTTTGATTCACAGAAAACTCATTTTCTATGTTAAGTGTATGCTAATTCACTCACTTATTCAGTTATTTGGAGGGGGGAAATCCCTGCAAATCAAATTTTGTCTTCATAAATACATTCAATATTAATAAGCCTCTGTTCTATACATATGAAATTACTTTAACAAATAGCTTATGTATAAAGTAGTGATATTATAATAGATTTGTTTAAACTTTAGAGTAAAACAGTATTTTTCTTTAACTTACCAAATATCTGTATGTTGGGTAATATACTTCTAAAACATAAGAAAAGTTATCAGGATGGGTCTACATTACATGGTTAATCAAAGATCCAGTTTTTTAAGAAAGTAGTCATTTTAGAACCTATGTGGTATTGTCTGAATCCCATCTGAAGTAGAAAAAATTGGTTCTAAGTAGACTGCAAACACTTAAGCCTATACATTATAATTCCTACAGCAATCATAAGATAAACTATATAAAAATAGTAAAAATATATTAGATGAATTAAACTGATTTTTAAAATGTTCAGATAAGACACAATAAAGCAGGAAAAGGGAAGCAGGAATACAAAGACAAGAAATAGAATATAACAAATAATAAATGGTAAACCTAAACCCGAATATATCAATAAATTACATTAAATATAAATGATCCAAGTATGTCACTTAAAAGACAGAAGTTGTTAGAATGGATTTTTGTAATGATCTAATAATATGCTGTCTCCAAGAAACTCATTGTAATGAACTGTATCATTTAAAAGTGAAACAGTAGAGAAAGATATATCATGAAAATACTAATCAAAATAAAGCTGCAGTAGTAGACTTAGCATTAGACAAAATAGACTTCAGAGATTTAAAAATCAGGAATAGAAAGGCAAATTACATAATGATAAAAGAGTCCATTCATCAAAAGGACAAAACAATCCTAAACATGTATGCAACTAAGAACAGAGTGTCAAAATACTTGAAGCAGAAACTGATAGAACTGAAAGAATAAATAGGTAAGTTCACAGTTATAATTGGAGTCTTCAAAACTCCTCTCTCAACAAGCAATAGACATAGTAGAAAGTCATCAAGGATATAAAAGAACTGACCAATACCATCTAACAACTGTAATTAAGTGATATTTATAAAACATTCTACCAAACAATGGCAGAATAGATTTTCTTTCTATGCACATGGAACAGATACAAAAAAGAGGCTATATTCAGGGTTATAAAACAAATCTTAACAAATTCAAAGAACTTTGAATTCTACACCTTTAGAAATTGAAAGACAAACTCCTAAGTAAACCATGGATCAAAAAAAACTCAAAGAAACTTATAAAATAATTTGAAGTGAACAGCAATGAAAATACAGCATATCAAAATTTGTGAATGTAGCTGATATCGTTGGGCTGTGTCCCCACCCAAATCTCATCTTGAATTCCTATGTGTTGTGGGAGGGACCCAGTGGGAGATAATTGAGTCATGGGGGCAGGTCTTTCCTGTGCAGGTCTCATGATAGTGAAGAAGTCTCACAAGATCTGATAATTACATAAGGACCCGTTTCCCAGGACAAGCTCTCTTCTTTTGTCTGCCACCATGTGAGACATGCCTTTCACTTTCCACCATGATTGTGAGGCCTCTCCAGCCACATGGAACAGTAAGTCCATTAAACCTCTTTCTTTAGTAAACTGCCCAGTCTCAGGTATGTTTTTATCAGCAGTGTGAAAGCAAACTAATACAGTAAATTGTTACCAGTAGAGAGGGGTGCTGCTGAAAAGATACCCAAAAATGTGGTGGCAACTTTGGAACTCGGTAACAGGTAGAGGATGGAACAGTTTGGAGGGCTCAGAAGACAGGAAAATGTGGGAAAGTTTGGAACTCCCTAGAGAACTTGTACTTTGTTGAATTATTCACAACTTATATACTATAATAACTGAAATTTGAACAGTATTGTTGGGAGATGGATATGTCTAATTTAACAGTTGTAGCTGAAAGTCATGTATATTGGAACTGTTCAAAGTCTTCGTGTGAACAGTGTTCAAAGTCAGCTGTTCTTGGTCTGTGAGTGTGAGCATTTATTGCCATAAATTTCCCTCTGAACACTGCATTAGCTACTGTATTTGTCCGTTTTCATACTGCTGATAAAGACATACCTGAGAATGGCCAATTTACAAAAGAAAGAGGTTTAATGGACTTACAGTTCCATGTGGCTAGGGAGGCCTCACAATTATGGCAGAAGGTGAAAGGCATGTCTCACATGGTGGCAGACAAAAGAAGAGAGCTTGTGCAGGGAAACTTGCGCTTATATAATCATCAGATCTCATGGGACTTATTCACTATCAGGTAAACAGTAGAGGAAAGACCTGCCCCCATGAATCAATTACCTCTCACTGGGTCCCTGTCACAATGCATGGGAATTTAAGATGAGATTTGGGTGGGGACAGAGCCAAACCATATAATTCTGTTCAAATTTCAGTTACTATGGTATACAAGTTGTGAATAATTCCATAAAGTGCAAGTTTTGCAGCATTTCAGTCCACAAATCACTACATAATAACAGATGTGCATCATGATACATGACTGTCAATAGCTTATTTTAATATCTATCAGTGATTATCACTGTATATCTATTATGCAATTCATGCACAAATAGCAAAGCATGTAGTCATGTTGTCTCCTGGTCTCCCAGTGATAAACTAATGTGACATTTTTTAAATGTATAATGAAAAGAGAACATTGTCCAACAAAGGTGAAAGCACAGAAAGAAGTGAAGTGAAATTTGAATGCAACACCGATGGAGTTATAGAAGAAATAGCTGATGATAGAATGCTGACACTGCTTTATATGGTTTCACTCTGTGTCCCCACGCAAATCTCATATCAAATTGTAATCCCCATGTGTTGGGAGGAGGGACCTGGTGGGAGGTAACTGAATCATGGAGGCAGACTTCCCCCTTGCAGGTCTCGTGATAGCGAATGAGTTCTCACGAGATCTGGTTGTTTAAAAGTGTTTAGCACTTCCCCCTTTGCTCTCTTTCTCCTGCTGCCATGTGAAGAAGGTGATTGCTTCCCCTTCACCTTCTACCATGACTGTAAGTTTCCTAAGGCCTCAATCATGCTTCCTGTTAAGCCAGCAGAACTGTGAGTCAATTAAACCTCTTTTCTTCATAAATTACCCAGTCTCAGGTACTTCTTTATAGCAGTGTGAGAACAGATTAATACACTGTTGCTTTCAAGGAACTCCAGATATGTAGCCAGAAGAACTCATAGAAGGTAAACTTATTGACATAAATAAGGAATGCAGTAGTGACAAAAAGGATGAAGATGACTTAGAAGAAGTGATACAAAACTTCACATCAAAGGAACAGTTGAAAGTAATCCACAACACTGGGAACACTACTATGGACAACCTACCATAAACCTATATTATGAAATAGTCTGACTGACTATAAAGCTGTCTTATGTTATTGGTGGAGGGTTAAAAACATAAAACAGGTTGGGCATGGTGGCTCACACCGGTAATCCCAGCGTTTTGAGAATCAGAGATGGCGTATTACCTGAGGTCAGGAGTTCAACACCAGCCTAATCAACATGGTGAGATCCCATCTTTACTAAAAATACAAAAAAAAAAAATTAGCCAGACATGGTGGTGGGTGCCTGTAATCCCAGCTACTCAAGAGGCTGAAGCAAGAGAATTGCTTGAACCCAGGAGGCGGAGGTTGCAGTGAGGAGAGATTGTGCCATTGCACTCCAGCCTGGGTGACAGAGGGGGACTCCCTCTCAAAAAATAAATAAATAAATAAATAAATAAATAAATAAACAAACATAAAGCAATGAAACAGAATGGAATCCAGAAGTAGACTCCCAGATATATGGACAATTGATTTTTTTTCTAAAAATTCTCTGTTTATTCATCCCTCTTTACACCCAAAAGCCACTGGCACCATTGATATTTTTATTGTCTCCATAGTTTCTCCTTTTCTAGAATGTCATATAGTTGGACCCTCTACAACAAATAATACTTTAATATTGGCTTCTTTAACTTTGTAATATGCATTGAAGTTTCCTCCATATCTTTTCATGGCTTGATAACTCATTTCTTTTTAATGCTGAATAATTTTCCATTTCCTGAATATACCACAGTTTATCTATCTACTCACTATTAAAAAACATCTGGGGCCAGGGCATGGTGACTCACACTTGTAATCTCTGCACTTTGTGAGGCTGAGGCGGGTGGATCACCTGAGGACAAGAGTTTGAGGCCAGCCTAGCCAACATGGTGAAATTTCGTCTTCACTAAGAATACAAAAATTAGCAGGCATGGTGGCACGCTCCTGTAATCCCAGCTATTCAGGAGACTGAGGCAGGAGAATTGCTTGCACCCAGGAGACAGAAGTTGCAGTGAGCCAAGATCATGCCACTGCACTCCATCCTGGGTGACAGAGCAAGACTGTCAAAAAAAAAAAAATTGTTAGCTACCAAGTTTTGGTAATTATGAAGAAACTTACTAAAAACATCTGTGTACATGCTTTTGCATGGATATACGTTTTCAATTCATTTGTGTAACTACCAAGAGCACAACTGCTAGACTGTATGATAAAAGTACATTTAGGTTTTTGAGAAACTACTAAACTATCTTCAAAAGTGACTGTACCACTTTGCATTCTGACCAGAAATGAATGAATGAGCATCCCTGTTGCACCACATCCTAACCAGCATTTGTGTTCAGTGTTTTGAATCTCAACTGTTCTAATAGGTGTCTATAGTGACAGGAAACAGGTGTAGAGCCATATCTCATGGTTTTAATTTGCAATTCCCAAACGATATGTGACTCGAAACATCTTTCCCTATGTTTATTTTCCATCAATATATATTCTTTGTTGACTGTTCAGGCCTTTTGCCCATTTTTAAATTGGATTGTTTGTTTTCTTATCATTGAATTTTAAGAGTTATTTGTATACTACAGTTAACAGTACTTTATCAGGTATATTTTTGCAAATATTTTCTCCTAGTCTGTGGTTTGTCTTTTCATTCCCTTGAGCCAACTGATTTCTTTTACAAAAGTGCAAAGGCAATCAGATTGTGAAAAGATCAATATTTTCACAAATGATTGGACAAATTGTACATACATATATAAAAAATGAACCTCAAACCTTATACCTCACAGAAAATTTATCTTAAAAAAATCACTGACCTAAATCAAAATGTAAAACTATAGAACATTTCAAAAAATAGGAGAAAATCTTTATCACCTCAATTAGACAAAGTGTTCTTTGGCATTATATCAAAAGCATTAGTCCTTCAAGAAACAAATTCATAGGTCATATTTCATCAAAATTAAACACTTTTACTCTGTGAAAAACACCACTAAGAGACTAAAAAGATAAGCTACAGACTAAGGGAAAATATTGAAAATCATATCCAACAAGTACTTGTATCCAGAACATATAAAGAACCTTCTAAACTCACCAGTATGAAAATAATCCAATTTTAAAAGTCAAAGACTTGAACAGAAACTTCACCAAAGAAGGTATACAGATGATTCAAAAGAACATGAAAAGATATTTAACATTGATCATTATTTGTTAGGGATATGCAAATTAAAATCATGAGCAGATATCACCACACATCTATTAGAATGGTTAAAAATAAACAATTTTTTTTACAAGGAGACAGACCATCTGTAACTCTTGTATATTGCTGGCAGGAATGCAAAATGGTAAAGTCACTCTTGAAAACAACTTAACTTTTTTGATAAAATTACATATACTTACCATATGATTAAGCAATTCCATTCCTTGGAATTTAAACCAGAGAAATCAAAACTTGTGTTCACAGTAAAATCTGTACATGAATTTTATAGCAGTTCTAGTGCTAATCACCAAAAACTGGAAAAAAACCCAAATGCCCTTCAACAAATCAATGAATAAACAAACTGTGATACATCCATAGAATGGAATACTACTCAGCAATAAAAAAGAATGAGGTCAGGAGATTGAGACCATCCTGGCTAACACGGTGAAACCCCGACTCTACTAAAATAATACAAAAAAATTAGCTGGGCATGGTGGTGGGTGCCTGTAGTCCCAGCTACTCAGGAGGCTGAGGCAGGAGAATGGCGTGAACCTGGGAGGCGGAGCCTGCAGTGAGCCGAGATCGCGCCACTGCACTCCAGCTTGAGTGACAGAGCGAGACTCCGTCTCAAAAAAAAAAAAAAAAAAAAAAAAAGAATGAACTACTTTTATATGCAACAACTTGAATGAATGTCAAAAACATGCCTGCTGGAAAAAGTAGATCTCAAAAGTGTACACCCTTTATAATTCTGTTTATATGACATTCTTTAAAACACAAAACTAGAGTGACAGAAAATAGGTCAGTATTTGCCAAGGGTTGAGAGGATGGAGGAGAGATAAAGGGGTGACTACAAAGGAAGAGCAAAAGGGAAATTTCTAGGGCAGCAGAACGTCTCATCTGGTTTATAATATGGTAATTCAAATCTATTTATGTGTTAAAATTGTTGGAACTGTACACCAAAAATAGTTAATTTTACTGTTAGTTTAAAAACTAAATTTTTAAAAAATCAAATTATTTTAAAATAGCAATATATCTAGGTGAACTCATTCTTTTTTAAATAATTTCAACTTTTAGATTCATGGAGTACATGTGCAGGTTTTTACATGGGTATATTGTGTGAGGCTGAGGTTTGGGGTACAAATGCTCCCACCACCCAGGTAGCGACCATAGTACCCAATACGTAATTTTTCATCCCTTGCTCCACTCCTCTCTCCCTCCTTTAGTAGTCTCCAGTGTCTATTATTCCCACCTTTATGTCCATGTGTACTCAATGCTTAGCTCCCACTTGTAAGTGAGAACACATGGTATTTAGTTTTCTATTCTTGCATTAATTTGCTTAGGAGAATGGACTCCAAGTGCATCCATGTTGCTGCAAAGGACATGATTTTGTTTTTGTGTATGTGTGATTGCTTAGTATTCCACAGTGTGTATGTACCATATTTTCTTTATCCAGTCCACCACTGATGGGTATCTAGGTTGATTCTATGCCTTTGTTATTGTGAATAGTGCTGCAATGAGTATACAAATACATGTGTCATTTTGATAGAATGGTTTATAAGTCTCCAAAAGCAATATCAAGAAAAAAAAATAGAACCTAATTAAAGAGCTCTGCACAGCAAAAGAAACTATCAACAGAGTAAACAGGCAAATTACAGAATGAGAGAAAATATTTGCAAACTATACATTAACAGAGGTCTAATATCAAGGATCTATAAGGAATGTAAGCCAATTAACAAGCAAAGAACAAACAACCCCATTTAAAAATGGGAAACAGACATGAACAGACACTTCCCAAAAATGGATGTACACACGGTGAATAAGTATACAAAAAAAAAAAAATTCAACATTACTAATCATTAGAGAAATGCAAGTGAAAACCATGAGATACTCTCTCACACCAGTCAGAACAACTATTATAGAAATTCAAAAGATAAGATGTTAACAAGGTTACTGAGAAAGTATAATGCTTATACACATCTGGTGTGAATGTAAATTAGTTCAGCCACTGTGAAAAGCAGTTTGGAGATTTCTCAAAGAACCTAAAACAACTAACATTTGACCCAGCAATCCCATTGGTGGGTATGTATACCAAAAGGAATATAAATACAATGATATTTTTAAAACTCAGCGAGATAGGCTGGGTATGGTAGCTCAGGCCTGTAATTCCGGCACTTTGGGAGGCCAAGGTGGGCAGATCACTTGAGATCAGGAGTTCAAGAACAGCCTGGTCAACATGGTGAAACCCCATCTCTACTAAAAATACACAAATTAGCTGGGTGTGGTGGCAGACACCTGTAGTCCCAGCTACTCAGGAGGCTGAGGCAGGAGAATCACTTGAACCTGGGAGGCATAGGTTGCAGTGAACCAAGATCATGCCACTACACTCCAGCTTGGGCAACAGAATGAGACTCTGTCTGGAAAAAAATAATATAAAAAAAAAAACTTACTGAGATAGAAGAGAACACAGATAAACAATACAAAGAAATTAGAAAAACAAATCAGCACATAAATTTAAAATTTGCCAAATGATAGATATCATTAAAACAAACAAACAAACAAAAAACAGAAATCCTGGAATTGAAGAATTCACTAAGTAAAATAAAAAATACACTTGAACACTTCAACAATAGATGAGATCAGGCAGAAGAAAAAAAAATCTCAGAACTTGAAGACAGGCTTTTTGAAATAACTCAGTTAGATAAAAATAAAGAAAAAAGAATTAAAAAGAATGAGTGAACCCTACTTGATATTAGGGAACCATAAAGAGATGCACTATTCAGTTTTGGTGTCCTAGAAGGCAAAGAGAAGACCACATGTACCCTGAAAATATATCCAATTATTATGTATCAAAAACATTAAAAAATAAAAATAAAATAAATTACAGATGTGCTTAGTAATAAGTCCAAAAAAAGCTACAACTATTTACAATGTATTAATCTAAATATTTGAATAATACCCTGATCCTCTAAATAGATATATGCATCTTTGCATGAAGACATGTGTGTACTAACATATATACATATGTATGGCATATATATACACACATATACACACATATATAGCATATATATGCTAACCTACTAAAATGGATGTGCCAGCTATAAGAAGAATGAATGAATTACTAGTGTTTATTTCAAAACTTCTCTCAAAACAAAAATCATTCTACTAAAAGATAAACACTGGGCTGGGCGCAGTGGCTCATGCCTGTAATCCCAGCATTATGGGAGGTCGAGATGGGCAAATTACCTGAGGTCAGGAGTTCACAACCAGCCTGGCCAACATGGTGAAACCCCGTATCTATTAAAAATACAAAAATTAGCCCAATGTGGTGACACATTCCTGTCATCCCAGCTACCTAGGAGGCTGAGGCAGGAGAATCGCTTGAGCCCAGGAGGTGAAGGTTGCAGTGAGACGAGATTGTGCCACTGCACTCCAGCCTGGCCGACAGAGGAGAGCCTCTGTCTCAAAAATAAAATAAAATAAAATAAAATAAAATAAAATAAAATAAAATAAAATAAAATAAAATAAAATAAAATAAAATAAACATTGCTCAGTAGTACACCAATGTCAGTTTTCTTGTTTTGATATTGAACTGTGATTATATATTATTTACCATTGGGGGGAATGAAGGGAAGGATTCAAGGCACTCTAGGTGCTATTTTTGCAGTTTCTTATAAATCTATAATTATTTCAAAATAAATAGTTAAATAAATTGCACTACATCCAAATATTTGAAGATTTTTTTCAAAGCTAAGGTATGGAGAGCTTTCTTTATCTTCACACCTCTCTGTATCTCAAACTCAATTTAGAAGCAGCTAGAAGAGAAAATAATCTCATATTAGTGTTTTTGTGTAGGGAAGTGAAGATGAAGGACCAATAATAGGTCCTGGCCATGGTACTGTTGAGTCATTGAAACTCTTAGGATTATTTCATTTGTACATACTAGAGGGCCCAACACAAACTGACTAATAAATATAATAAATATTTATAACATAATGTAGTAAGTTATATAAATATAATAAACATTTATGACATAACACAATAAACTGACTAATAATAAATGGAATGCATCGGCTCATGAAGTTCGAAAGACATTTAGGCTTCTGGCATAGTTTGATCAGATCTCCAGTCTATTTCTCTATAATTCACAGATCTCTGCACACCCTGATGTGTCAGCTTTATCCTGAGACTAGACAGCAAAGTATCTATAGCAATTCCAGGCCTCACATCAACACACCACACCACACAAAAGGAAAGACAGCTTTGAATAAACATCATGGTCTTCACTCTGATTAGAACAGTTCATTCATGTCATGCGACACTCCTGAAACAATTACTGGGACCAGGGAGACAGGATTGCATTTTGGGCTGAGCCAATTAGAGTCCACTTCTGAAGCTGGAGATCATGTCAATTATCCAGGTCAGCAGCTGCTCTTTCACAGGGGAGTGATGGAATTAATGCTGGAGAAGCAACAATGATGTCTACAGTTGACAAAATTACATTTAAGTAACAGAAATTGTGCCTGCATGATAATGATTTGGATAGTATGACCAGAAAGGTCTGTTCCTTCATTCAAATAACAGACCGATTTAATCACATATGCAGGATAAAAGGCATTTTTACATAATTAGTCCATCACCCATTTTTTTCAGTGGTTGGAGAATTCAGTCATTATTTCAATACATTAACAAGATGCCTTGATAGTGTGTCCAAATATTAGTTAAATGTTATGTGAGTATGTACTCGGGCTCTATTTACGCAGGTCTAGTGTTTCTCAAGGATTTCACTGCCAATTTTTTAAAAATCAACTAATTAAAGCAATCAAATAATTTAACCTTTATAAGATGATTAATCAATAACTAATCACTAATGCAATCACATTTTGCCTATACAATATGAATTCAACCAATTTAAAGGAGTTGGGGGAATGGAGAAGTAAGTAAGGATTTTCTTTGTTCTGCAAGTTGACAGATAACTGATTTATTACTCCCTTCTCTTCAACTCCAAAATGTACTTGTAGCTTTATCAAATCAACTGGGTATTTTGGCATTGTAAACCCACAATATATATTCGAGCCGTTTGCCAGTAAATTAACTACAATATTATGGAAGCATTTTTCATATGCAAATGTGCATTATGAAGCTCACTGAACCGCACTAAAAACCAACAGCAGTTTCCTTTAAAATTTGAAAAATCAACTCTTAAAATTTATCTTCTTTAACCATCTGGTCATAATTCTAAGTGACTTAGTTTAAAAAAAAGTGTCACTTTTCACTAGCTCAAAAGAGGATACATTTTAAAAAAATATTTTGCATTAATCTTGTATTCAACGGAACCAGGAGAAGGGCATTGATATTAGTATATATACTATATAAAAATGTATCGGCTGTGTAAACATACTATTTTTTATATTTTAGAAATTTTCTACATATCTTTTTCACTGTTACTCTCTTCTAGCCACATAATTCTTTTTGAAAAATGGTTTCATATATACAAAAAAGCCTTTTCATGTCTTTATTCTTTTGATTTACCCTGACTGATTCATGGTCATTTCCCTCTTTTATTTTAATTATACTGTATCATCCTCCATCTGAACCTCTTTAGCTTATTAAATGCAGAGGACCATGCATATACACTGAGTCTTTTTTGTTTGTAAAACACAGTATAAACATCATTTCCTCCATGATTTCCAGATCAGTTTATTTTTAAATAATTTAATACTCTTTTTCACAATTTTCCCCAAAAAAGTTTGCTTTTCTTTTTCTGTCAAGATTTACTCCTTGGGAATAGCTTTGAGACTTCCTAGAATAGAGAGAAGATCGCAAGTCATTTTATTTATAGAAAAAGAAAATATGTTAACTGAGCAACTGCAGAGGAACTGTCCAAATGTAAAATTTTAGAAATTTCAAAATCACATATGTATCTTTTTCTCTCTGATTTACATGTAGTTCTATTCCATATTATAGTTTTTAAAAATGCAAGCCGATACACTAAATCAACATAAAGTTCTGAAGCAGAAAAGATAGAGACAAGTCTTCAGTGGAGTAATTTTCACCACAAAAGTTCTGTCCTCTAGCCTTTTCCTCTTTCTCCAAATATCCAGAGAGAACTACAATACCCGGTGACTTGAAACAAAAATATATTGATTCCCAGGGGTCTCTGGCAAAAATGTTAACACCTTCTCTTGCTTAGACAACTTAATCTTTAACAGTGCATGGGGTGGGAGCACCAAAAACACTGTTTCACAAGAATGGCTTTGCGTTACATTTTTAAAGAGACATACGCCCAATAACTTAGTAATTATATAGCCAGATGAGTTTTCATTCTTTTTATTCTATCGAAATAACTAGCTAACCCGACCCCCCAAAAAAGATGATCTCAGAGAAAGTAAAGCTAATGGTTCTGCTGTCACCCCAAGAGAAACACCTTTGCAGCTGGTCATCACGTGGAAAGTCCTCTGGCTCATCTGTACTCTGTACACATCGTGTCAGACTGTGATTACATGCAGGGGTCTATCCGTGCAGCATTGCAATTAACATCACACTGACTGACTTTCTTCACATCCCAAACTCTGCTTTGGTTTCTACTCATAACCTCTTGTTGTCTTTTTTTTTTTTTTCCCGTCTGTAGAAAGGAGAAAATTACAGTACCAACCTCATAGGACAGTTCTGATGCTTAACTGAGATAATATATCAAAGATGTGAGACACATAGGTTTTTCACGAAAGTAAATTCCCAATCTTGCCCTCTTTCAGCAAAGATCTAAACTAAGGGTTTTTTTTCTTTTATGTCTTTTCCTGATCCATATGGACAGGGCTAAGGAAAATCTTCAAATGTCAACTCCAAGATTATTCAAAACTACTTTCTTTTGTTGCAATCAACATTATTCTTTTTATTTTTTTCTTTATAGCAAAAGATGCACCTCCAGCACTGGCAAATGGAACAGTAGTTTAACACAGAAAAAGCTGGCTCCTTCGTATTAAAAAAACAAAACAAAACAAAACAAAACACTGAGCAGTATAATAGCAAACACCTGCAAATCACGTCCTCTGTCATGCACATATGTTTATCATTTAATCTTTAAAATGCAATGAGGGAGGTACTATAATTATAAGAATATTATTATACCCATTTTTAGAGATGAGAAAACTGAGAAACACAGAGTTTGACTTTCCCAAAGGCACTAAGGAAAAAAATATGACAGAACTGTGCCCTGAATTGAGCAGTCTATGCTTTTAACCACTATATACTGTCTCCTTATGGATGAGAATCTATAATCAGATCTTTCTGATGGTGTTAAAGCCAAAATGTGAACCAGTTCTTTCTTAGGAGACATCTGTGATGGCTCTCTTGAGATGGCAAGTTGAAATTTTTCCATACAGAGGTAGAACAGTACATTTACAACACAGCCTTTTAGCTTTAACCCCAGGCTAACCAATTTGACCTTCAGCAGCAGGACAAAGGACCTTAAAAACAAACATATTTGATGTTTTAAACTGTCTTTATGATTATTAACAAATTCATCCCGAATGCATACATCTCTATCTTGGAGATGCATTCATCTCACACTATGTATGAGAACTATTGTCAATCTGCAGAAGTTGAAGCATCTTACACAAGAACTTCTAGAAATGGCACAAATCTAACATTTCATTGCCATGGAATTAATCAGTATCACCTGATGATATTAATGGGTATGAGAGATCTTGGGCTTGATGCTGATGGGTTTTGAATGAAAATGTATTCCTTCAAAATAAGGCTTTTATCATAATCTACATTTGAGAACCTAGGTTTATATTAATTGTGCTGTATTTCTCAGTAGTTCAAATAAGCCTTTGCAGTAGATGCTAAGGAGTGCCCTCTTCAGAACTGAGACAATTATTCCCCTAGCTGCTGCAAACATTGATTGCCGAGAATTCTCAGCTGAGCCTCATTCCAAGAACTGCCAGTGTCAAAAAAGAGTCATTTTACCCAAAGTTCCGACCCTTCCTCTGCGTCAGCCCACGTCCAATGATGGTCAACATCAATGTATAAGGTACTGACCCCTTAACCTCTATTTGGTTCATTCTAGGGCTAGCCCAACTGTGCCTGTGGGATAAGCTGAGGCCTTTGTCGCAACTATATCAAAGTTCATCTTCTCCCTCTGCCCAATTCTACTTTCTTTATTCTTCCAGAGTATTGATCCCAAGAGCACTCCTCCAATAAACCTGCACACAAACTCTGTTTCAGAGTCTGTTTCCTGGGGAACCTAATCTGCAACAGTTTCTAACAAAAAGAGTCTGTAGATCTTCCCACCTTCAGCAGCCAACACTGGCACAGTCCTCCCTTCACATGATGATCAATACTTGTATTTCTGTGATATATGGGCACTGTGTCTCTTGCAAGGATATTTTTTCAGGTCAATGTAATTATTAAAATTACTTCAGTCAAGGACTGCCCTTGAAGGAATTTATTATAATGTCAATGTGCAAGATAATCCCATAACATCATTTAAGAAATCTCTAAAAGTTCAATGCTGAGACCAATAGTACAGTCTGCAAAATAAGCACCAATGAGTTTACCTGACTCAATCTGTTAAATTCAAATCTAACAATAGCCAATAGTTCTATCGAAAATTATAATTTCAGGCTGGACGTGGTGGCTTATGCCTGGAATCCCAGCACTTTGGGAGGCTGAGGCAATCGGATCACTTGAGTCCAGGAGTTCAAGACCAGCCTGGACAACATGGTGAAACTCCATCTCTACAAAAAAATAAATGAAAAAATTAGCTTGGCATGGTGATGCATGCCTGTAGTCCCAGCTACTCAGGAGGCTGAGGCAGGAGTATCACCTGAGCCCAGGAGATTGAGGCTACGGTGAGCCGTGATTGCACCACTGCCCTCCAGCCAGGGCAACAGAGCCAGACCCTGTATCAGAAAAAAAAAAAAAAAAAGAAAGAAAGAGAAAAAAATACATGATTTCAATGATTACAAGATTTCATAGGCTACTTATCTCAGGTGAAATAGAAGGAACATTTTTCTGCTAATGTTGCTTTCTCCCTGATTTTTCAAGCGTATGTGCTACATGCATCTTTTCAGGGTTCTTCATTTTGTTTGCTCAAGAGTCATATGTTGAGAAGTTTTCATTCCAATAATGGAGACAAATGACATCAAAGCAAGGTGTGCTCCACAGCAAGAAGTTTGTCTGATTACCAACTAATACCACACAGTGTCTTGTCCAGTTTTCTTATATTGATCATATCCAGTTTTTTTCTCAGCCAGGAAAAAAAAAATGTTCTATTGGGCAGCAGCTTAAAAACAGGCAGAGAAAAATAGCATCTTTCTAGAAACAAAACCTATTTTGCAAAACTGCTCTGGACTTATGGCACCAATGGCAGCTATATATATGGACCTATATATGTGGGGGGACCAAAGCAATTTTCCGAAGAATCAAAAATTTGAAGCGAACATTAAAATTAATAAACTATTATTGTATTCACCAGTCATGTCTCCTAGAACCTGTAACTTTTAACTCACTGACCATTTTGTATTGATTTAACATCATCCTTCCATGTATCTCTATATTTCTTTACAGTTTTATCTTTGGTTCAAAAAAAGAGAAGTGTTTCAAGCCTACATTTATATTGATTGATTCTTGTTTTACTTACAGTAGATTGTAATTTCCAAAGATGGCCACAGCAGTATCTCCCAACATACTTGTTTTTCTTACAATGCAATCTTGATATCCCTCCCATGAACCTGCAGTAGCTATGTCCTCTTTCTTTAAAAGTAGTTGGACCCTTGTGACTTCTTTGTCCAACAGACTGTGGCAGAAGTGAATCAATGTGACTTCCAAGGCTTGTCATAAAAATGCCATGTTTGGGTCTTTGTTCATAAAATCTACTTGCCATGCTGTAAGTAGGCCCAAGCACCCTGAGCAAACGCATCCCTTCATTGGGCAAAACTCCCCCCAACCACTGACACCCCTTTCAAGTTGTGATAACTAAAAATATCTCTGGGCGTTTCCAGATGTCCCCTGACAAGCAAAATTTCCACTAGTTGAGAACCAATAGTCATAGAGACAACATGGAAAAATTGCCAGGCAGCCATCAATTCTTTGCCTAAAGGGCACAGCACAATTCATGCAGACACCAAGAGCGTCAGTGGCCACACGGTGTGACTGGCATCCTTTCCAACTTTCCCTCATAGCTAGGTCCAGGTGGATCTGGCAGTACTCTACAATAAAGCCTTTAAAGAGTGCTGTCATGTGTTAAATACCTTACAAAATTTTTAGAAGACAACTCTTTTACGTTTAATTTTTGTCTTGTAATCCCTCTTCATAGGACCTAGGATGAGGACCTATGGCCATCCAGAGAAAAGTAATAGACACAGGCTACACTCAGGACCCCTGCTACCATCTCAAAGGGCTCCTTTCGGACTCAAGACACACCCAAATGTGTAGGAATCCAAGGATGAGCATAGCTTAGGCTCAGCCTGAAGACTTCACCATAATCATGTGTGAAATAAGCAATGCTCATAGCAGGACAGAACAATAAGTAACTATGCTGAGCTCCTGTTCACATTTCCATTCCCAAATCTTGCTGGAAAACATTAGCTAAAAACCATTACTAACATTTGCTTTATTCACTCATTGGAATATATGCAAGTTAAGTATCATAAAATGAACATCTCTCCAGTTTCCTTAAAGTAGCCCAGACTTTTCCAGTGGTCTTATTCCAAATAAGGGATTCCCTCAAAGAGATCCAATCCAAACGAGATTCCCTCAAAGATACTTCTGCATTTCAGTGCATTAAAATTGATGTTGTCTCCCCGAGTCCCAGGCAGTAGAGATGCAATAACTCACACGGCTTTCTCCTTTCCTGCTGAAGTGTTCACAGAGGAGGCAGCTTGCTTACAAATTATTCAAATAGAAAAGCCAGATAATGATATGTTTAAACAGCTTCTGAAATATTGCTTATGCTCAATCCTTCTCATGTTCCAGGGCTGTCTATATTCTCTGGCTCTGAGAGTTCTGGTTAAATGGGAGGGTGCAACTGTGGCTTAGTCCCCATATATCTCTCTTTAAAAAGTAGGCACCCCTGTGCAGAGAGAATATGGACATTCCCAGGAAACACGTGGTAGCCACTGCCAGCAATTTTAAAGCTTCTGACTGCAAATATTCTCCCCTGGGACTAAAATGTTAGAATGAGCAGAATTTATCTTCTTTCTCAGTCTCCCTAAATGCTCTGGAGATGAATTTAGGTGTCTGTTAACACTGATTGACTCAAACCTCATGCTGTAGTTGCTATGTGAAATCTTTGAGAATTATTTATGTTGTTTATAAATTCAGATAATTATTTACCTATTACAGAGTAATCCAACATTGAAAATTGTGGGTGGATGGGTGGGAGGGTACTATAATATTGAGAGTGAGATTTGAGGGCTTTTCTCACTATAGCTAAATAGATATATGCAATGTTCTTAGTATTGTATTCATGAATAGGAAGGTTCCAGTGTCACCAATAGTCTAGGACATGAATATTCAGGTTATTTATGATGAAACAGAACTCATCACTCACATAGATGCCAATGACTGTGACCTACCTGTGCTGGGTAATAGAGAAACTGTCAGTGAACCATTTGGAATGCAGATCACATGTTTCAGAGGGTGGTGTAGCTGAGCAGAGCAAAGCCCCAGGCAGGAAGGGCATCTTGCTCCTTTCAAAAAAGAAGTGAATGGGGAATCACAGGTCAAAGGTCACAGGTCACAGGCCAACAGTGTTTACCAATGGCCTGCATCACAAACAGTATCAGGCTCCTCGGCTTTGAGCAGCAAAAGGAGGTTCTTTCATTTTAAGCAATTATTTCTGTCAACCAATTAACATCCTAATCTAATGGGAAAACTATTTCAGGCAATAATGTTCTTTGATTGATAACAAGAAAAAGAAATAGAACATTAAAAATAAAACTTCATGATGGACCATGACCTTTGCATAACTTTGAAGGGAAGAAAAACTAATAAAATATCACCAAAACTGCACAGCCAGTCAGCAGAACAAGTCCAGGTTAGTTCAACTCAAACTTTCATTTGGGGTGAAGCTTAACAGCTTCTCTATCCTATCGTTTAGACGTTTCATTGGCTAGACGGTGGATGTTAGTGTTTGCTTCAAGACTCTCTAGGGCAAGAATAGCTGATATTTTCCACCCAAACTTTTTCCTAAGAACCAAAAGCAGGTAAGCCTCATTAGGAATATAAGGGAGACAAAATGTAATACGGAAGTGATGGTGTTTGAAGTCACTAACCCATGCTTGGGGAACATTTGGGGTAGACTTCTGAGCGCCTCTGCTTCGTTTTTATTGTCAGTTAACTGCAGAAAAGTAAATGTGGTGGAACAAATAAAGTAAAAATGGCAAAGAAAGAAAATTAAATAAGCATATTCTGAAATACTCTCAAGAACAACAGGAGTTATGCCAAATAATGAGCACATAAACACAATATTTAACTAAATGCAGCTAAAACCGTCAAAACTTTCCATTTTTATTTGTGTCCAATTTTACCATTGCTGTAACCACTGTTGGAATGTCTTTGTTGCTACACTGGAAATATCTAGGCTGCGAACTGAAAATTGACATACAAGAGAAGAAAATGTGTTTAAAAGACATTCTTGTTCATCTTTTGCATTCTCAATGGGACTGAGAATTGGACTGCAATGTGGCTATAGTGCTGTTGTACTCTGTCCAGATTCTCTTTTGAGGGTGGATGCACCCAGTTCCCAATTGCTGAGGGTTCACAGCTGCATCCCACACTGGGAACTGGCTCTGCCACAGAGAACTCCTGCCCAAGGTTACACTTCCTTCTGCAGAGAATGATCCCACAGTCAATGGCTAGCTGCTATAGGCATATAAATGTGTATCCCCCTTGCTTCCATTTGAGAGAACTTAAAGGACCAGCTCAGCTCTAGAGGGCTCTTTGGAATCAGCTGGAGCCTCACTTGCAATTGAATTGGATGGAGGTCAGCTTCTTGGTCTTCCCAATCTTGCCACCCTGACTTTCTTACCAGTGTATCTCCCAAGAACACTTTTCCAATAAACTTTCTACTTCTACCTGTAGCTCTTCATCTCAGAATATCTTTCCAAAGAACCCAATCTAAGTGAGTTGATGCCAAGAGCTACCCCAGGAAGAAGACTCTAAATTTGGATTTTGGAGCTGCATCACCTGCCAGCTGGCTGACAAAAAGGCCCCACCACTAGTGGCAGGTAGAGTATAGATAGCAGTAGGCATGCTCTAGTGGTGCAATTATTAAACCTTTCACTGGTTGTACACTGCGATGTGATGCCAGTGGAAGGAGGGGCACTAACTGGTACAGTATATCTGGCTTTTGAGATATATGAGGGGAAAGGCAAATATAAGGATGGAATTGGGTGGCTATTGAGCGCCATTGATTCATTAAAAGAGATAATGACTGGCTAAGAGTGATTAAGGACCAATTCGAGGAAAAGCGAAAGCACCAAAGGTGCTACAGGCTCTGGTTGATGTAGACTAGCTGGAACTTGGAGATTATGCCCCCAAAAATGAATCCTGAAAGAGTGCTAGACAAAGGGGAGAGGAGGGAATTGTAAAGTTGGATGAGGCAGAGTTTATTAGTACAGAAGCACTCTCTCAGAATACAGATTTGACACTCTGACAAAGACCCTGGGAAACAATGCTCGTACACTGCTAGGATGGCCCTTGGAAGCTTAGGCAAAGCAATAGGTCACGCTAAGAGAAGTAGAAATGCCAGAGACAACATAACAGAGGGCAGAGGATAGAATAAGGATGTGGTCGGTAGAAGACAGAGTTCCTAGAGGCAAAATAGGTGGGCAGCAAATGAGAGTAGTGTTTAACTGTTACAATCAGGGTGATCAGAAAAGTAGAGCAGTCACCCCAATATAAACTGGGTATCCCCTGCCCAGTTTCCAAATATAAGCCTGGTCTCACATCCAGAACTCACTGAGTAAAGAAGAGGGAGGTCCCTTTGAAGAAAAACTTTGAAACATCACAGTAAATATATTCTCATGGTTTGGGGTCAGAGACCAGAAATGATGAGAAGCCTGTGGGGTAGAGTTAGATTTGAAACATGAAGGCAAGACCATCAACAAAAGTTGTCTGTGGTTTTGAAAGGATCCAGCCATGGTGTTAGGCATGGCCCAAAGAGGGCCTAGAAAAGATATCTCACCTCTCTCCTCACCCTCCAATCTCCCCTGGTACCTCTTTTTTGCAAATATTGGAAGCCAATTAACTGGCAAGGGAACCCTAGTGATGTGGTCTACGAGGATGAATCATTGCAGAGAAGATGAAACATGGATGCAGGAGCAAGGAGAAATGGAGAAAACATTAAACACTATAATATAAAGAGGTATCATTTCTTCTATTTTAACAGATGAGAAAACAGAGGCTATCCCCATTAACACAAGCGAAATTGCAGAGACCGAATTCCAACCTAGGACAAATGATTCCAGAGTCATTGCTTTTAATCAGTACCTTATTTGCCTCTAGGCATCCTGACTTCTGGAAAATACGAATCTTCATAATTGCATAAATTATATTTTATGTTCCCAGAAGCACCTACAAGTTAGATTCTTGGTAAATGTTAGCTGATGAAGTGGCAACACCCTAATGACAGACCTGGGAATTCAATCACAGAAAGTTGCTTGATGGCCAATTCATTTCAAAGGGGAGTATGCATCATGTGTGGGAGCTGCCAGCCCTAACAAAGGACAGTGCTTGCCATTCTGGCCTTATTGAAATGCTTGGCATGAAATGACAGTGGAGAGTATCCTGCCCCCTACCAGTTATTTGTGCTTCTGGGCTGTGTACTCCTTGGCGGGATACATGAAAACTCCCCAGGGGATACACATCAGAGTGATTTTAAGCAGATTCATTTCCTGATTCTCAACTTCCATAGGTATTGTTTCTAAAATTAGTTTGCCTAATAATGTGTCTACAGGCTACTAGTTCTCCTTTTCCCACCTCCCATCTCATAATGACCCTTCTCTCACTTTCCAAAAGAAAAGTGTATCTCTCATTCAATCTGAAACTGACACGGTGGCTCCTCCCATTGTTTACAGACCTCGGAGCCACTAAACAAAGGGACAATTGGAGACTACATTGCTCTTAAGGACCAGTACTTTAAGGACAAGTTAAGAAATTAAGGGCTGGCCAACTCATGGCAAGGATCCCTGCTTTAGCTAGTTGGCTTACTAGTTTTCGAAGTATCTAATTAGTTATTCATCCTAGAATTAGAGTTCCAAAATGAGATGACTGTCAGCAGGGTGCATGTTAATGTATTTTTTAAATTACAAAATAAAGTCAGACTTTTTCTGACAGAAAACAAGTCTTATTTGGCTGAATGATCTGACAATAAGAACTGGCTTTGTTAAGTAGGTGATGTGGTGACATGTACCATAAGCTGAATGAGCTAAATCCACTGTTTTGAAAAACATGTATTTAAAACCCTTATGCAATAGACAATATGCTGGAAACTACAACTTTTGTAACTAATTAAATTTATGGCACGTCATCCTTAAAATGTGGGGGTACATACCCTTTTAAAAAATTCTTTTAGCAAGTACATGAGCAAAACAGTTGGAGGATGCTATTCTAGACCCTGTAGTAGAACAAATTTTAGCTCTGGAAGGGATGTGTTATTTGGTACAACTTTCTTTATAGATAAGCAAACAAACATAGAGAAATTAAATGACCTGCAACCAATGTGTGAGAGACCCAGGATCAGAAGCTGAGGAGCCTGGTCCCTGAGGAATGTTCCCATTTGATGCATTCCTCTTCTGGAATTCTGCCCTCTTTCCCAGCCCCTCAACCTCACTGAAAAGCAACTAATGCCAAAAGTAGATACTGGCTAAATAAATGAACAGCTCTCTTCAGAATAGAACTGTAGGCAGAAGTAGGCAGAAGCTGCTTGGTTGCTTATCCTTCATGGACTCTAGCTGTGACACCAATGCAAAGAAGTGGGATGAAATCTCAGGAGTCTGAAGGATTAACATTAGTCACAAGGATATCCTGATTGGCCACACGTTACCTCACAGTCCCAGTCCAGTCACAGAACTGGAAGATAAATTTCACCCAAGGCTCATACAGTGATCACATCTGTCTCCTGAAATGTATGTTCCTTGAGCTTAGCCAGCTCCCTTTACTGCCAGACTTCAGCCTGACATCTGGTGGCTTCCCAATATGCTTCCCTTTCCTATTTAATTAGCACAATGCTCTGGGGGATTCCACAGGCCCCTCACAGACGTCGAGTACCCCATGTCTCTGAGAACCATTAGATGATGATTTTGCTCATAGGCAATGAAATGATATCCCCTATGGATCCAGTTATAACTTCCCATGACATTTTTATGCTTTAGTTTCCTGGCGGGTTTTGTTTTGTTTTGTTTTGTTTTTGCTTTTGGGTTTTCTTTTTTTGGGGGGAGAGGTTGTTTGTTTATTTGTTTGGGGTTTTTTGTGGGTTTTTTGTTTTTTGTTTTTTTTTACTATTCTGGAGAACTTCTATTCTTCTCTTCAGTTTAATTGAAAACATTTACCTGCTTTGGGCTCAGGGGAATGAGGGATACATAAATTATCTCTGAGAGTAGGTGAGGGAAGTTGTTAGAGTTTGTTAGATTCCACTAACTTTCATGTGCAATGACTAATAGTGCTAACTGGATGAAAATCGAAAACCATATGTTAATAGGAAAAGAATCACCCGTGTTAAATAGGCATACAATTACAGTGGAACATTTAATAAGCAAAGTACAAGGGCTGAGCTGACTCACAATAAAAATCATTGAAAGACATTAAGTGACCATCGATTTTGAATGGATGTCATTAATTTATGAGCAATCCATACTTTTTTAATTGGAATTTTGCTGTCTCTGGGTACCTACACAGCACAGTATATGAAGGCAAATGATAAATTATCTTTGTTTTAGAGCTGAAAGCAGAGAATTGGAAAACAGGTCTTAGATTGGTGCCTTTATTCCACTCACTACTATCATTTTAACTTTGAAAGAAAATTAAAGGAGCAGCTCTACTTATCACAGAGACTCCAAATCTAAAGAGGCATTCTCTCCCTTTGGATATTTAAATTCTTCCTTCGCAGAGGTCCACTCCCCCCCGCCCACATCCTTATTATCCATTATTTAAAGAAAGCAAGGCCAGATACTTTAGAAATGGAATTTTACCCTCTTGGGAGATTAGATACTAGAAAAATCTATAGACCAGGCTGAGCTGAGAGCTCCAGATTTCATTACAATGCCAATTTTTTTTTTTTTTTTTTTTTTTTGAGATCGAGTCTCGCTCTGTCTCCAGGCTAGAGTGCAGTGGCACAATCTTGGCTCACTGCAACCTCTGCCTCCCGGGTTCAAGTGATTCTCCTGCCTCAGCCTCCCGAGTAGCTGGGACTACAGGCACACACCACCACGCCCAGCTAATTTTTGTATTTTTAGTACAGATGGGGTTTCAACATGTTGACCAGGATTGTCTTGATGTCTTGACCTCGTGATCCACCTGCCTCTGCCTCCCAAAGTGCTGGTATTACAGGCGTGAGACACTGCGCCTGGCCCCAGTGCCAACTCTTACCACCCGTGTGACTTCTCTGTGCTTCAACTGCATTATTAATAAAATGAGGATAATAAGATTTAGTTCCTTAACATTATAGTGAGGTTCAATGGGCAGAAACACTATACCTGTATGACACAAGTTAGTATAACATTTGCCAATGAACACTTCTGGATGAATACTTCATATTCTAGCCTTAACTACTCACCCATTATTCCAAACTGAAAAGTTCCCCAAGATTTTAAAAGACAAGGCAGCTCCCACAAACAGTACACCATGATCACGTCTGTATTACGTTTCCTTGCTCTCCCTGCACCTCCAAAATTCACATCCTTTCCAGAAAAAGCCCACTCCCCTCTGAACTAGTCTGATCAGGGCTTGTTGAACATCAGACCTTCACATCCCCTCCAAATCCAGACAAACTGAAGGATGGATGGGATGGTGTCCTGAAAACAAGGGCAGTGAGGGCAGATGCTGGAGGGGCCTGTTGTCCTGATTGGCCTGATTGTAGAGCAAATCAGTCCTAAGCAGACAATTTCAACATAATCTCTCACCTCTGTGGACGAACAGTCAATGGAGAAATGTGAGAAGAAAAGCCCCTTAAAAGGATAAGTTGCAGCAAAACTGTGAAAGCCTTGAAACTGGGAAGAGAAACTGCCAGAAGAAGAAACTGGAGTGTGTTATGCCCAAACGCATCATCTGTTCTGACAGGCAAATTTCACAAGGAGCCAAACCCTGACAATTCTCCTCCCCTGTTTTTTTAAAAACCTCTTCCCTGGCAACCCCTTACTAAGCTGGCAGTCACACTACATTGCAGGTGCGGTCTTTGCTGTCATCTTCTTCTCAGTGAGGCTAATTTATTCAGATAAATGGTGCAGGTGGAGAGTGAGGGGATGGAGAAGGAGATGGGAGCTACTGCAGAGACCTGGTGCCCCCCAGGATGAGTCCCCAGCTTTGGAGTAAGACAAAGCATCTTCCCCTTATGCTCAGCTCTTATTATTGATAAATTTTTCCATCTCTATAATGCAATGAGGGTTAATGTGTTACATTATTTGCTTGGGGGCATTTGTTTTATTTCTTTGGTAGTAAGTAGGAGAGCAAAACAATGCCAATTCACTATGGGGAGTTGACATATTTAATAAACAACATAGAAGAGCTAGCAACATAATGGCCATATCTCACACAGTGACAGTTTTGTATATTTAAATGGTGGTAGTGGAAGGCAGTAGAGAGGAAGGTTAAAAATAAACAAAAACTATATTACAAGTTTTCCAGTATGCCTGGCTAAGATGTGAAGTGCACACAAAGCACCGTAGAGAAGGGACCATATCCTTAAAATCTACCATTTTAACAGATGAAGAATAGAACTCTGTGGTTTTTAATAAATATTTTCTTAACATGGCCATCTGTGGTCAAAAGAGGTTAAGGCAACAGAAAGTCTGTCTTTAAGCATGGTTGAAATACTACAGGCATGTGCTAATTCCATTTTCTATATATTTGCAGCAATAATGGAGGATATATTTTTTCACTGAGCTATAAGCTTCTATTTTAAGCTCTAAAACACCTCCACTGTCTTGACCCAGAGGTCATTTGGAAGTCGAACCAGAATATCCCACAGAAATGTGTCAGTCCTTGAACCTCAAAATCTTGCTATATATCTCACTTGTTAACTTATTTTTTTAAAGAACAAATTCTAGATTGGTATGTTTTTCAATATATTCAAATAAGTTATGTCCTTTGCTCCAAATTCCATTCCTCTCCCCAATACGACTCAGACAATAAACATTTATTTGCCAATTTTCTCCTACGTGCAAGATATTGAAAAAAATGAATAAATAATGTTAAACCTGGAATTTGCCCTTATAGAAATTTCCACTCAATAAGGAGGTTAAGACAGTGAATTAATTGTAATTCAAGATAATACTGAAAGAAATATTTTCTTGATAATTCAAGAAAATAACCCTCAAAACAAAAATTAATAAAGTACTGTAATGATTCAGAGGGAAGAGAGATTATTTTTCTGGGTTTAACAGGAAACATTTTGTGAAAGAAATGACATTTATACCGAATTTTGAAGGAAAGGTAAAATTTGAAAAATCATGGAGGAGAAAAAAGTACTTCAGAAAAGGCAAAAACTTGACTAAAGCAGAGAACAATAGAGAATTGTGTCAAATATGAGGATAACAAGTAGTTCTCTCTGGCTAGAATATAAATTTGATCAAAGAGATCAAGAGGAATAAAAATGGAAGACCATGGAGGGCCCTAAGTGCCAAGATAAAATTTTTAAAAATTGGCAAATAATAATCATCTGTATTTATAGAATATGCTGTTTTGTTTTGATGTATACATTAATTAAAGTTTCAACCAAGCTAAGTAAAATATTCATTACCTCACTAACTAATTTTTTTGTGGTGAGAATGTTAAAATCTATTATTTTAAACTTGGAATATACGTACATTTTTTTTTAGTGTGGTCACCATAAAGTGCAATAGAACACTAAAACTTATTTCTCCGGTCTAACTGAAACTTCGGACACTTTGAGCGACATCTTCCCTTTCCCCGTTCCTCCACGTTCTGGTAACCACCTTTCTACTCTCTAGTTCTGTAAGGTCAACTTTTTTAGATTCCACATATCAGAGAAATCAGATAGCATTTGTCTTTCTGTGCCTAGATAATTTCATCTACTGTCCTCCAACTCTATCCATATTGCTGCAAATGGCAGAATTTCCTTCTTATTTAAAGCTAAATAGCATTCTATTGTGTATATTTGCCACATTTTTTAACCATTCCTTTGTTCTATATCTTGGCTTTTGTGAATTTTGCATGTCTTGGCTATAGTGAATTATGCTGCAATGAACAGAGGAGAGCAAATATTTCTTTTACATCAATTTCAGATCTATGGATATACACTTAGAAGTGGGATTGCTGGATCATATGGCAATACGATTTTTCATTTTTTGAGGAACTCCCATACTCTTTTCCAAAATAGCTATACTTATTTACATACCAATAAACAGTTCCCTTTTCTCCACCTCCTCATCAAAACTTCACCATTCCTCTTTTTAAATAATAGCCATTCTAACAGCTGTGAGGTCATATCTCATTGTGGTTTTCATTTGCATTTCCCTGGTGATTAGATATTATGAACATTTTTTTCATATATCTGTTATCCATTTATACCTCTTCTTTTGAGGAAGGTCTATTCAGATCTTTTACTCAGTTTTTAATCAGGTTGTTTTTTTACTATTGAGTTCCTCATATATTTTGGATATTAGGCTCTCATCAGATGTCTAAGTTTTTGCAAATATTTTCTGCCAATTCATGGGTGTGTCTTTACTCTGTTAATTGTTTCCTTTGCTGTGCTTTTTAATTTAATGCAATCCCAATTGTCTATTTTTGCTTTTGTTGCCTGTGGTATTTGGAGTTCTATCAAGAAATCATTGCTCAGATCAATGACATGGAGCTTTTCCCATTTTCTCCAAGCAACTTTACAGTTTCGGGTCTTAACATTTAAATCTTTTATTCATTTTGAGTTTATTTTGTATATGGTGTGAGAAAATGATCCAATTTCATTCTTCTGCATGTGGATATCCCATTTTCACCAATGTTTATTTGAAATATTTTTCCTTTTTTGATGTAGGCATTTATTGTCATAAAATTCCCTCTCAGGACTGCTTTTGCTGCATTCCATAACTTTTGGTATATTGTGTTTCCATTTTCATTTGTCTTAAGATATTTTTTAATTTCTCTTTTAATTTCCCCTTTGACCCATTGGTTATTAAGAAACAGGCCGTTTAATTCTCATATATTTGGGAATTTTTCAAGATTCCTCTTGTTATGGATTTCTAGTTTTATGCCATTGTGGTCAGAAAAGATACTCAATATTATTTCAATCTTTTTAAATGTGTTAAGACTTGTTTTCAGCCTAACATATGATACATCCTGGAGAATGTTCCAGATGCACTTGAGAAGAATTTATATTCTGTTGCTGTTGAATGGAAAGTTTTATAAATGTCTGTTAGGTTTATTTGATCTGAAGTGTAGTTCAGGGCAGGTGCAGTGCCTCACATTTGTAATCCCAGCACTTTGGAAGGCCAAGCCAGGTGAATTGCTGAAGCCCAGGAATTTGTGGCCAGACTGGGAAACACGGCAAAACCCTATCTCCACAAAAAAAAATACAAAAATTAGCTGGGA
This sequence comes from Mandrillus leucophaeus, assembly GCF_000951045.1. Lineage (NCBI taxonomy): Eukaryota > Metazoa > Chordata > Mammalia > Primates > Cercopithecidae > Mandrillus > Mandrillus leucophaeus. Next base: position 517,551 of record NW_012106108.1, on the reverse strand, counting down.
ATGGTGGTGCATGCCTGTAGTTCCAGCTACTCAAGAAGCTGAGGTGGGGGGATCACTTGAGCCAGGGGAGGCAGAGGTTGCAGTGAGCCATGGTCGTGCCACTACATTCCAGCCTGGGCAAAAGAGACCCTGTCTCAAAATAAATCAATAAATAAAGTATACTTCAAGTCCAGTATTTTCTGTCTAGATGATCTGTCCAATGTTAAAAGTGTAGTATTTAATTATCCTATTATTATATTACAGTCTATCTCACTCCTTGGATCTATTAGTATCTGCTTTATCTATTTAGGTGTTCCAACATTGGATGGATGCATATCTACAATTATTATATCTTCTTGATGAATTGACCACTTTATCATCATATAATGATCTTCATCTCTTTTTATAGTTTTTGACTTAAGGGGTCTATTTTGTGTGATGTAAGTATAACTATCCCTGCTCTCTTTTGATTTCTATTTGCATGGAATAACTTTTTCCATTCCTTCATTTTTGGTCTACGGATGTCCTTAGAGGTGAAGTGAGTCTCTTGTTGGGAGCATATCATTGAGTACTTTTTTGTTAATCTATTTAGCCACTTGATTTCTTTTGATTAGATGACTTAGTTCATTTACATTTAAAGTAATTATTGATAGTTAAAAACTCACTATTACCATTTTGTTAATTGCTTTCTGGTCAATTTGTAGATTCTTTGTTCCTCTCTTCCTCTCTTATGGTTGTCTTTTGTGACTTGATTTCCTATAGCAGTGTGCTTTGAATCCTTTCTTTTTATCTTTCGTATATCTATTAAGGAATTTTTTTGGGGCCACTATGAGGCTTATATAAAACATGCTAAGAACATCACTTGTTAAGCTGGTAATGATTTAACTTTGACCACTTGTACAAACTCTATACTTTTATTCGTCTCCATTTGTTTTTTTGACATGTTTTGTAATTTTTAGTTTGTGTCCCTTAACAAGTTAGTGTAACTACAGTTGTTTTTATAGTTTTGTCTTTTAATTTTCATGCTAGAATCAAAATTTATTTTCACACCACTGTTACAGTCTAAGAGTGTTCTGAGTTTAACTATATACTTACTTTTACCAGAAAGTTTTATGTTTTAATATATTTTGATGTTGCTACTTAACAATTTTTCCTTAAGCTTGAATGACTACTTTTAGCATTCTTGTAAGGTAGGTCTAATGGTGATAAATTCCCTCAGCTTTTGTTTGCCTGAGAAAGTTTTTATCTCTTCTTCCCTTTTAAGGGACAGGATTGCTGGGTATAGTATTCTTGGTTGACAGGGTTCTTTTTTTAATTTCAGTTTTGAATATATCATTCTTTTCCCTTCTAGCCTTCAGGATTTCTGTGGGAAATCCACTGACAGTCTTCTAGAGGTCCCATGTATGTAACAAGTCACTCTTCCCTTACTGCTTTCAGTATTCTCTCTTTGTCTTTAACTTTTGACAATTTGATTGTAATATGTCTCGGTGTGTGTCTCTTTGAATTTATCCTGTAACGGTCCATTGAGCTTCATGGATATGGATTTCTATTTTCTTTTCCAGACTTAGGAAGTTTTCTGCCATTATTTCCTTGAATGTTTTCTGTTCCTTTCTGTTTCTTTTCTCCTTCTGGTACACTGATAATGTATATATTATTCCACTTAATGGTGTCCCACAAGTCCCTTACACTGTCTTTACTCTTTTTCATTCTTTTTTCTTTTGACTTCTTAGATTGGATGATTTCTAATGACTTGTCATCAAGTTTGCTAGTTCTTTCTTCTGCTTTATAGAGATTGCTGTTGAAACCCTCTATTAAATTTTTTGAGTTCCATTATTGTATTCTTCCACTCAATTATTTTTGTTAGCTGCTATTTTTATATTTTCTATCTCTTTGTTAAAGTTCTCAGTTTGTTCATGCATTGCTCTCCTCATCTCAGTAAGCATCTTTATGACTGTCCTTTTGAATTCCCTGTCACATAAATCACATATCTCCACTTCATTGGGATTGGCTTCTACAGATGTATCTTATATTTAGAACACATTTCCATGATTCTTCATTTTTCCTTGACTCTCATGTTTGTTTCCGTGCATTAGATAAAAGAATCATCTCTCCCAATTTTGTTAGACTGGTCCCATGTAAAAGATGTTTCTCCCCAATCAGCCCAGCCAGAGATTCCTGGTGCCTCTAAACTTGTTGTACTCATCTAACCTGATGTCTTTGTTCTTAGTGTCCCCCAAGAAATTAGAGAGTGTCAAGTCATGCTATTGCCTTGAGAGAAGTGGGACAGAAGGCAGTTCCTTAGAATGCAGCTGAAGAGGCTGGGGTGTTAGATATGTTTCAGTTCCTTCTTTCTTTGCAGAGAAGTTGACTGCCAGAGTTTATCTCACACTTGTTCTGCTGTACACCAAGGTGAGTGACTGAGAGAGATACTTGTATTCTTGATCAGAGTTCTCACTTTGGACCTGTGGAAATAGTTGCTGAAATTTTGCAAGTTTAAAAAGTCACTTTTATGTTCTCTGTAACTTAAGAAACTCAGGAATGTAGAGCTCCATTAACTCCAAGATCTAGGTAATTTAGAAGCCAGTGCCTGGTTGGAAACTATAAAAGGTGGAGTGCTTGATGCTTGCAGAAACTACTTCCAGGATCTGCAGATCTGTATTTACTGATGGAGCAAGCCAGAGAAGATATTTCAGAGAGTGCCCACTTTCCTGTTCATGCAAGCAGAAGTCTCTCACTCTCCTAGCAGGGACAGGCTTCTGGTATGGAGTTATTGCTGAAACAAGCCAGGGAAGAAAGGTCAGGGACTTCTCACTTTCCTTTTCAGTCATGGAGAGGTCCCTCTGTCTCCTTCCAATGAAATACTTCAGGAGTTTATCTCTAGAGAAACTGAGAAAACGAGCATGAGGAGTGCCATCCCTTTCATTCTTGCTGGTGGAGGCATCCAACTTCTTTTCATGGAGATATTGTAGGGCTGAAATTATCACTGGAACAAGCCAAGGGAGAAAGTGCAAGTGATGCCTACTCTCCTGTTCAAGCAAGCAGAAGTTTCACACCCTCCTTGTAGGGGGAGCCTTGTATGATCTTATCGTGAAAGCAAGCCAGGATAGAGGCATACAGAGTGCCCCCTTTTCCTTTCAGACATGGAAAGGTCCACCCTTCTCTTTCTGATGAGAGATTGCAGAAATTTATATCAGGAGACAGCAAGGGAAGAAGGCACTCCCTGTGCCTTCTTTCTGATTTAGACTCAAAGAAGTTTAATCCTTATATGCTCCTTATTAGGCTCCCAGATACCAGCTTGTTAGAAGCCAGACCCACAGGGAGTTCCTTGAAAAGTGTGAGGCCGAACCCTCTTTAGTGGGAAGTTAGAAGTTGGGCTGATCCCTGGGGGCTAAAGAAGCTGGGAGTCCTCACATGGTTCAAAAGTCCCTTTGTTCATTGTGCTTGAGAAAAATCCTACAATGCACTGTCCCTACTGTTCTTCAAGCATGGTGACTTAAGATCAAAGCCCTCCCACAGGAACTGTAAAAGTTGGGCACTATACATGTGGTACAAGTCTGTCTCTCAACCCTCTGGAAGAAGCTGGGAGTTGGAGTTTCCTTCCTAATTTTAAGGCGTTGTACTTATGGTAGGATTAGTGCAAGTGTGTCTCTGCTTTTCCTACCTGTTTGGATGTGGGTATTTTCTCAGTCTTCCAGTGTGTGGGAGACTTTCAACTGGATTCTAGCATCCCGTTGGAGAGAACTAATTCATGCGTAGGTGTCAGGAGTCTCCTATTCTGCCATGTTGCTGACATCCCCAGGAAAAGGATTTTGAGTGGAGACTAAAGTATTTTGAGTAACAGTATTTAAGCACAAATTCTCTGGGTCAGACAGATTTGCGTAGGGAGAAAGTATAGGTATAAGCTACGGAAATTTTTTTAATAAGAGATCATAAAGGGCTAAAATAAGGCAATGAGAATGAAAATGGAAAGACAGAAAGAGAAAGAAGAGCTGTGAGCCAGGAAAACAGAATGAACAAGAGTTGGTATCAATTGGAGCAAGAGAGACATTAATTGGGGCTCATGAGTTTTAGAGCCTATGTAACTAGAAATATCACAGTCTTTGAAAGAAGACAGAGAAGAGCTACTGAGACATGATTTCAGTAGGAAGACACTGGCATAAATAAACAATGCCAATGAAGATTGCTGGTAGGAGAAATGTTACAATGCCACTGAATGCATAAACAGTGATGCTTTACACATACACATACACACACACACACATACACACACACACACGCACAAAACCATGATTGAGTGGAAGTAGATATTAACAGAAAGAGTCATAACTTGCTTTCAAAAAGAAACTGTGCATCTTCTCTGCTAAGAGCTAGTCAAAAAATGTCAGGGGAATCAGAAAAAAAAGATTGACACTCTCCACTGAGTGGTGGGAATGTAAATTGATCCCAACTTCTGGAAGGGATTTTAATAAAGTCCACTAAAAATTTTGTAAAATAAAGCCAAATTATTTCACTTTTAGAATCACAGTCCAAGTACATAAATATGAAAAAGCTTCTTACAGGTGTTCATCATTAGACATTATCAAAATGAGTTGGCCAGGTGTGGTGGCTCATGACTGTAATACTAGAGCTTTGGGAGGCTGAGGCAGGAGGATCACTTGAGGCCAGCCAGGGCAATATAGTGAGACCCTGTCTCTATAAAAAATGAAAAAAATTAGTCAGGCATTGTTGTGTATGCCTGTAGTTCCAGCTACTCAGGAGGCTGAGGGCAGGAGGATCCCTTGAGCCCAGGAGTTTGAGACTGCAGTGAGCTATGATTGTGCCAGTACACTTTAGCCTGGGCAACAGAGTGAGGCCCTGTCTCAGAAATTAAATTACATTAAAAAGTGAGTCAGGTAAATATGCTGTATCTGATTGGGGTCATGATTACTTAAGTGTAAGAATTATCAAAACATCAAATTAGACACTTAGGCTCTATACACTTCATTGTAGATTTTATTTCAAAAAATTAAATAATAATGCATAAAAATAGACTTTCCTTCTTAAAAATAAAAGAGCTAAATACCAAATTAACCCAAATGGCCCAAGACAAGTAAGTATTATCCTTGGAGGATCCATTTGACAATATCTTATAAAATTATTTAAGTAAAGATTTAATCATGAGTGTCCCTAATGATACAGGAAATGTGTTAAAATGGTAAGTGGAAAAAATAAATACAAAATGCTGTAGAGAATATAATCACAAGAATGTTAAATATACATCAGGAGAGGACTGATAGTCCTCTAATATATCTAATATATTATATGTATAGTATATTATATATTTTTATATAAATAAAATTTTCATATAATTTTTTATTTTTGTATAAATAAAAACATATAAATAAAAATTATATATATAAAAAATATGATATCACTGCTAATATATCTAAACATTAGCAGTGATTGTCATGACTGAATTATGAATGATCCTTTTCTTCCTCTTACTTTTCTGTTTTGCTTTTTTTTGTTGTTTTGTTTCTGTTTTTGTTTTTGTTTTGAGACGGAGTCTCGCTCTGTCACCCAGGCTGGAGTGCAGTGGCGTGATCTCAGCTCACTGCAAGCTCCACTTCCCGGGTGGCTCACTGCAAGCTCCACCTCCCAGGTTCATGCCATTCTCCCGCCTCAGCCTCCCAAGTAGCTGAGACTACAGGCGCCCGCCACCACACCCAGCTAATTTTTTGTATTTTTAGTAGAGACGGGGTTTCACCATGTTAGCCAGGATGGTCTCGATCTCCTGACCTCATGATCCACCGGCCTCAGCCTCCCAAAGTGCTGGATTGCAGGTGCGAGCCACCGCTCCCGGCCTTTTCTATATTTTTTACATGCTATATAATGAGCTTTATTATAGAAAAAAAAACTTTATTAAATAGTGAGCAATGTGTCACACTCCACCCACCACCTCTCCGCTCAGTTCTTGAGCAAATTAACAGGTCCAGATGGCATATCCCTAACTAAGGATAAGAATCAACGAAAAGGATCTAACATAGAGTCTGTGCAGAAATACAATAGATACAAAGGAAATAAATTAGCAAATTTATAACAGCATTGAAAACAAGGTTTGCCAGTAGTCCAGGACAATGAGGAGTTTCTAGAAGTGACAGAGCAATAGCAAACAGACTGACAACATAGTCCAAAATAGCTGAAGAAACGTCTCAGTAGACAAGTAAAACATTCCGAAACAGTGTGTTTTCCCAACAGAACTCCAGAATAAATCTACATCCAAAGGCAGTGGAGGCAGGAAGAAGAGGAATGAGACAATGTTTTAGGTAATTTAAACAGTGGCACCAGTAAAATGGCGACTCCCCTTTCCTCCATCTTCTATATTTATCCCCAGATTAGGGCTGTGAGTACCCTCTCTTAAAAACTCGGATGTTTCAGACTACCAGAGTGGCTACTGAACAGAAGAAAGGGAGAGTGTCTGTCAGCCAACAAGCACCAAGACCCTCAAATCTAGACATCAAGCCACCTTCACATTACTAGTCATACTTCTGTTTTCAGCTCCTGCGAAGTTTGTATCAACTGCCAGACAAACTGGTACCCTCATCTGGACTGAGAAAATACACTTCAAAAGCAATACACTGTTTAATCTAAGTCCTCAGCAACAAATAAGAGCAAGCAAGGAGCACTAAGTTTTTAAGAAATTAACACCACAGTGGAGATCTTCCAAATTCAATAAATAATCATTACAGGAAACTGCAAAAAAAAGAAAACCTTGAAATATTAGGAGAAAAAAATGGTGTAAATATTAGAAAGAAAAAGACAAACTATTATTTTTATCAGACACTGTGAGTAGCCATCTAGAACACCCAAGAGGCACTACTAACAAGCATTTAGAACAAACACAGGATTTAGCTGGGATACAAGATCAACACAGAAAAATTAAGAGTAGCTTTTTTAACCTGTCATAACCAATTAGAATGTATTTAAAAGATCCCATGATAATAACAAAGTATAACCTGTTCATAATTAAATTCAATAAGAAAAGTATATTATAATTATAAAGAACGCTATAAAATTTTACAGAAGAAAATAAAAGAAGCACTAAATTAATAGAAGACCAAATTATGTTTCTGGATGTGAAGACTCCATAGTAAAAGGTATCAGTGACACAGGAGGGAGATAGGGAAATGCTGGATAGAGAAGGGCAGTGTCCCTGGTGAGGGCTTCACTCTCAGGCCTGTGCCCAGGGACCTATGTAAGGATAGGCACTCCTGTTTCTGTGCCCAAATGTTGCATTTTCCAAGACCTCTCTGGCCCATCACATCCTCCATCCTGTGCCCATAAAAACCCCGAGACCCTAGCGGGCGCACACACAAGTGACTGGATGTTGAGAGGAACACACTGGCAAAAGAACACACGTGCAGATGCCAGCAGGCCATCAATGGAGGAATGACGCAGAAAATATGGGAAATTCTGGTGGAGAAGAGTCCGGCCACTGGGCACCCCGATTCCAGGGGAAGACAAACTTCCCACTCTATCTCCTTTTTGCCCTCCCCATCTGCCTCACTGAGAGCTACCTCCACTCAATAAAGCCTTGCACCCATCCTCCAAGCCCACGTGTGATCGGATTTTTCCAGTACTCTATGGCAAGAACCCAGGGATACAGAAAGCCCTCTGTCCATGCAATAAGGCAGAGGGTCTAATTGAGCTGATTAACACAAGCACCTATGGATGGCAAAACTGAAAGATTACACTGTAACACATGCCCACTGGGGCTTTGGAGCTATAAACACTCAACCCTAGACGCTGCCATGGGGTCAGAGCCCCCGACCTGACTGTCTGCATGTTCCCTGTAGTGCTTTGGACAGTGGAGCACTGAAGAAACGAGTCATGCCCCTGTTGCAGGCCCTGCGAGGAGGATAACGGAACTTGTCCGTTTCATCAGTTCTCTTCCAATTTACATATAAATTTGATACCATTTCCTATCAAAACTCTAAAAAGATGGCTTGAAACGAAATAGCCAGCACAATTTTGAAGAGAGGAATAATGAGTAAGAAATTGCCTGACCATTCTAAATATCACGAACAGTGTGGCACTCATCCCAGAATAGATAAATAAATCAATATGGAAAGATAAAGCAGGTGATATTTCAAATTAGAGGAAAAAGAACCAACAAGTCAATAAGTGGTGTCAAAATAACGGGCTAATTATTTACAGACAGACTAAAAACTAAGCTCAATAAAACATTAAAAGTATTAAAAACTACATACATATTAGAAAAAAATATATAGGCAAACTTCATCTTAACCTTAGAGAGCATTCTTATAAGCAAAGATATAAAAGCCATAAAGTTAAAACATTTGGCTATATAAAGGTTCAAATAGTTTGAATAATGGAAAGATTATAAATAAAATTCAAAAATGAGAGACTGAGAGAAAGTATTTCCAACATCTTCAATAGAGAAGCAATTAACACTCAATATAAAGGACCTCTAGAAATCAAAAAGAACTGTAAAAAGCTACTAAAAGCAGACAGAAATTTATGAAAGAAATGGGTCAGTGAATATTTTAAAAACATGCTGAGATTCCACTGCAATTGGTAGTATGCAAATTTTTAAAGTAAGGAGTCACAATTCTTATCTAACGAGCAAAAATTTTAAAAATCAGAATAATATTCTTTTGATAAGGATGTGGGAAAATAGACTGATTAATGAGACAGTAAATTGGAACAGGCTTTTTGAAGTATTATTTCTCAGTATTTATCAAAATTTTATTTGTCCATATTCTTATACCCACAAAATCCACTTCTAGGATTATATGCTACAGAAACTCTCATAATATCCACATAGAAGACTGTTCACTACTGTATTTTAGGGCAAATGTATGACCAAGAATAGTAGATAAATGAATAATGGGTATATAATACTATACAATATATAGTATACAATGTAGAGTACACAATATATAGTATACAATAAAAGTATATAATACTATACAAGTGATTTTTGTAGTGGAAAAATATTTACTGGTGTAGAAAGATTGAAAAGATATATTAGTAAAGACAGAAAATTCTTATGTATAAGCATACACAGGAAAAGGTCAAGATGTAGACACAGCAAACTGTTAAACAATAGTTACTTCTCAGGAAGGAGTTGAAGGATTGGGAGGAAGTTAAGATCAGCTTTCACTTTTACTATGTATATTTTTTATTGCTTGTTTTTTTTTTTAATGGGAATATGTGGAGACCAGCAGAAATGATAGAGGCAGAACAAGTTTTCACAGTGGTAAAAACTGTTTGCTTAACCAAGATCAAATAAATAATTTGGTCATTCAAAACAAAGGTATACTCGATGGCAGTGTGCACAGTTCCCTAGAGCTTTTTGTGCATGGATGAGCTTATTCCGGTAAGGTAGGGTAGAGGGCCTTGCTACTCAGATCAACCTTGTTCCTCTCTTTACACTCAGGCTTTTTCTCCTAACAACTCCGAATGTCACATCTCAGCCCCATTCTCTGCCTTACACAATGAAGTAACCACCCTGTGTCTCCCCATCATCTAGATCCAATCTTCCTGCTACTGATGTCAGATTTCTAATTCTCCCACCTCCAGATTTGCTTTCCGTATTACATAAAGACTTTCCAAGCAGCAGACCTGGCCATAGTACGATGGCATGTATAATTTACCACTTGTAGAATTGTTATAAATATAGAAGAAAAACACTTAAAAAGAATATGTATCAGAAGAATTGCCACAGGAAATGAAAAAAAGGTAAACAAATAATACTGTCTATGCTCAAGAAACTAAAGAGGGAAAAACCTATCTGAAAAGGAGAACTTTGTGAGAAGGGATATGAAAGTAAAGAGGAAATAAAGACAGTGAAAACAAGGTAACAGATTTCACAAAAGAAACAAAAGTTAATAATACAAATACCATAGAAATAAACGCAATATAGAAACACAAAAACAATGTAATACAATTTATAACACAATCGGGAACATAGAAGAAAGGCTGATAAAAATCTGAAAACTGCCAGGCGCGATGGCTCACGCCTGTAATCCCAGCACTTTGGGAGGTCAAGGCGGGCGGATCACGAGGTCAAAAGATCGAGACCATCCTGGCTAACACGGTGAAATCCCGTCTCTACTAACAATACAAAAACAAAATTAGCCGGGCGTGGTGGCGGGCACCTGTAGTCCCAGCTACTCAGGAGGCTGAGGCAGGAGAATGGCGTGAATCTGGGAGGCAGAGCTTGCAGTGAGCAGAGATTGCGCTATTGCACTCCAGCCTGGGCGACAGAGAGAGACTCTGTCTCAAAAACAAAAAAAAAGAAAAAAAAAAAAATCTGAAAACTTAAATAGCAAAAAACAAAGATGCAAAAGTAATTTAAAAGATAGATATGTAAGAGAGACCAAATAAAATTGGCATAAACTTCACTAACCCTGAGAGTTAAGCAAATCAATCAGAAGATTTTTAAAAATTAAATAGAAAGAAATGTTCCTGAAATAAAGGAACACCTGGGTCTGAGGATCAAAGGATTCATCATGTTTCAGGAAAAGGTAATTCATTCCAGCAATCAATCTGATATATTCTGGTGATGCTGTTTACCTTTAAGAATAAAAATAAAAACTATATGAGCGTTCAGTCAGAAAAAGCAATTCACTTGCATAGGAGGAAAATCCGACTGACCTCAGATTTCTTCATACCAACATTTAGTATCCAAAAATTGTGAGTCAAAAGATTATAGACAGCCCTTCTTAAGGGATATAAAACTTCTCTATAACCAATTCCCACCAAACAAGTGCTATAATCAAGAGAACTTGAGAAAGGAAGAATTCATGACATAAAAGTATTGTCTGCACTGAATTGATTAAAACATAGAAGGCTCGACAATTGTGCAAATTTATAAACACCGAAATGTATAAATAAGAGTATAGCTAAGAAAAAATGGACGCTGGCAGAAAAAAAAGATATCAGAAAGAAGGATGTATGTGCCAATTACCTAACCATTCATATCAGAGTTAAAATATATTATTTATTCCTAATGTTCCAAGTTTCTTTCTGATACCATTTTTTCTTCTGTCTGATAAACCTACTTTAGCAGTTCTTTCAGAGCAAGTCTACTGGCAATAAATTATTTTCTAGTTTTTCTTCATCTGTGGTCTCTATTTTACCTTCATTTCTGAAAGATATTTTCACTGTATACAGAGTTCTAGGTTGACATTTTTTTCTCTCAGCACGTTAAAAATATTGCTTCACTTTCTTCTGACCTTCATGGTTTCTGTGAGAGATGAACAGTCATTAGAATCATAGTTCAGCTATAAGTAATGAGTTGCGCTTCTCTAGCTGCTTGCAAGCTTTTTTTTCTTTGTCTTTAATTTTTAACAGTTTGCTTTTGGTGTACCCAAACATGTTTCTTTAGGATTATCTTCTCTGGGTTTCCCTGAGTTCCATGAATCCATAGGAGCTACACAGAAATTTTGCCAAATTTGAGGACTTACAAACATTTTTCTTCAAATATTTTTTTTCTACAAAATATTTCTCCTCCTTCTGAGACTCTGATGACACAAGTATTAGACATTGTGGTAGAGTTCCATAGATCCCCAAGTCTGTATTTGTTTTCTTTTTCATCTTTTTCCTCTCAGTTGTACAATTTCTATTTTTCTTAGAATTCACCCTTTCCACTGCCATCTCCATTCTGCTATTGAAACCATCTGGTGAGGTTTTTATTTTGATTGTTATGTTTTTCAGTTTAAAATTTCTATTTGGATGTTCTTTAAGTCTTCTATTTATTTTAAAATTATCTTTCATTCAACTCATTTCAAATGTATTCACTCTTTCTTCTTTTAAAGACTTTGTCAGAAAATTTTAACATTTGTGTCATCTCAGCATTGGCTTCCATTGACTATCTTTTCCCATATGAGTTGAGATTCTTCTTATTCTTAAGGTACCAAGTTACTTTAGATCATATCACAGCCATTTGAATAATATGTTATAAGACTCTGGGTCTCATTTAAATCCTATGGAGAATGCTGAAATTTTTGTTTTGTTATAGCAGCTGACTCAGTCAGATTCAGGCCACAAATTCCAACTGACTTTTTCCGGGTTATAGTTGCAATAATGGTTTGGGTTGGTTTTTTTTTCCCTCAAAGCATTTGTAGTGCTATTCTAATCAGTCTCATGTTTATGTCACCCAGTGGCCAATATGGAAATTAAGTGATGATCTATTCCTTAGTTCAGACCTCAAAGTCTTTGATATGTTGTTTAGAATCAGATCTGTAAGTGGGTAGCTAAGAAGTGAGCCTGAGAGTTCATAAGCTACTTTCAGGGAGTCACTTCCCTGAGCTCCTTTCTTACCACATCTTGCTGATACTCTTCAGTTTCCTGGGGCTCCCCTTTCAGTCCTCTGGCCAAAGAGCTGGGGCTTCAATTATCCTGCTCTACCATGCTCTTCCAACAACTGTCCTACATATGAAGCCACTTGGTGGGAGGATAAAAAGAGGGAAAAAAAAGCAATGAGTGCTCATACCACTCTACTGAGATCAAGCTTCTCCAAATGAAGAGGAAGGGACCCCCTGACTCAGACTTTTAGCCCCTTGCAGGTCCCAGTAGGTCACTGCTGTCATTGTCACAGGGTTGCCTGGGGACTATGGTACAAGGAAACATAGAGAAAAAGAAAATAAAAATGATGGATTGCCCTCACTGTCTCTGGAAATTAAGTGATGCCTCCCACCCCCAGCCCCACTTCATACTGCTTAAGTCGAAAGTATAGGGCTTCTTCTGGAGCTTTGTCTGTACTTTGTTCCTTATCCATGCCATGTCTACGTCCAGGTTTTGAGTTTCATGCTACCTTGAATCCATGCCAAGGGACAGCGGTAAAAATATAAAATAAAAATAAAAAAAATAAATAAACTAACTAGCAGTTCATAAAACTTTAAAGTCTGGTCTTCTTCCCAATCTTCTTGCTACTATTTACTTTTCAGTGTCCTTATATCGTTGTTATATGCATTATGTCCAGGTTTTGAAGCTGTATTTAATGAGTTAGCTGTATTCAGTGTGTACTCAGAGATGGGAGGAGTGTGCTTACTCCATCGTACCTAAAACTAAAACTCCAGAATATATTATTTAAATTTGATATATATAGAAATAGAGTTTAAAGTGTATATTTATTTAAGTCTTAAATGTAACCAGTGGAAAAACTAAAATACGACTGAAACACTTTTAACTCATCCAAAGGTAATGGTATTATAAGGAAACTATAGACTAATATCCCTTATAACCATAGATATAAAAATGTTAACAATACTTTAGTCAGTTGAAATATATTAAAAGGATAATACATCACAATCCAGTGTGGTTTATCCTAGTAACGTGAAGTTAGTTTAACCTTAGAAAAACAATGAGTCATCATATCAATTGTCTAAAATGGAACTCACCATATGATCATCTCAATAGATGCAGAAAAAAGTTTTCATAAAATTCAACACACATTTGTAATTGAAATAAAAAACTTGCAGCAAACTAGAAATATAATAAAAGCTCTTCAGTCCAATAAAAGGCATCTATAGGGGCTAGGCGCGGTGGCTCATGCCTGTAATCCAGGCACTTTGGGAGGCCGAGATGGGCAGATCACGAGGTCAGGTGTTCAAGACCAACCTAGCCAACATGGTGAAACCCTGTCTCTGCTAAAAATACAAAACTTAGCTGGGCATAGGGGTGGGCGCCTGTAGTCTCAGCTACTCAAGAGGCTGAGGCAGGAGAATCGCTTGAACTGGGGAGGCAGAGGTTGCAGTGAGCAGAGATCGCGCCACTACACTCCAGCCTTGGTGACAGAGCAAGACTCTGTCTCAAAAAACACAAAAGCATCTATGAGAAAACTAAAGACAGTATCATACTTAATGGCAAAACACTGAATGCTTTTATTCTAAGATCTAACAAGGCAAAGATGCTCTCTCATCATTCCTATTCAACATTATATGAATGTTCTTATCAATACAATATAAGGCAAGAAAAATAATGAAAAAACTGAAAAGATATAGGATTGGAAAGAAAATAAAACTGTTCAAATCCAGCAGTCTCCAAAAAAATAAAAATAAATAAATAAATAAATAAAACTGTCTTTATTCACAGACATTATTGTCTGTGTAGAAAATTCTAAGAAATCTTCAAAACATCTACTAGAACTAATTTCAAGGTCACAAGATTCAAGGTCAACATATCAGTAACATTTTCATATATAAGCAGTGAATAGTTGGAAATTTTAAACAAATGTCATAAAAATATAGTAAAAATATGAAAAACAGAGGAATAAATTTAACAAAATATTTGTAAAACATGCAGACAGAAAATTACTAAACATTACTGAGAGAAATTAAAGACAACTGGATAATGAAAAGATATATTATGGTCATAAATCAAAAGATTCAAAATTGTTAAAATATCAATTCTCCCCAAATTGATCTATAGATTCAACAGAATTCCAAAATCCAGCAGTGTTTTCCACAGAAATTACAAGAAAATTATAAAACATACATAGAAAGGCAAACCAACTAGGACAGCCAAAATAAAAGAAAAAGTCAAGCTGAAAGTCTTTCGAAAAAGAAAAATAAAGTCAGAAGTCTTACACTCAGGCTTAATATAAAACTTACACTTAGACTTAGTATGAAGCTCAAGTAATCAAGACAGTTTGGTATTGACATGAAAATCAATGGAACAGAATAGTGAGTTTAGAAATAGACCTACACCTATATGGCTTATTGATTCCCACCAAAGGTGCCAGTGTATTTCACTCTGGAAAGGCTACCATTGTCAACAAATAGTGCTGGGAAATTGGATATTTATATACCAAAAGAAGAGAGACATCTTCACACTATATCCAAAATTTAACTCAGAAAGGAACACAGACCTAACTGTAAGGGTTAAAACTAAAAATTTCTGGAATAAAACAGAAGAGAAATCTTTGATACCTTGGGTTACACTTAATTTCTTTAAAAAGCATAAATTATAAAGGCAAAAATTAATAAATTGGACTTCAAAATATTTAAAAGTTTGCTTTTCAAAAGATATCATTTAAAAAATAAAAAGGCAAGCCACAGAGACTGGGAGAAAATATTTGCAAAACATACAACTGATAAAGGATCTGCTTCAAGAATATATAAATAATTTTTACAACTCAGTAAGACAAACCAATAAAAATTGGACAAAAAAATTGAAGCAAACACTTCATCAAATAATATCTATACGTCATAAGTAAGTACATGCAAAGATGCTCAGCAACATTGGTCGTTAAGGAAATGCAACTTAAAAACGCACTGAAATACTATAAAACACTCACTAGAATTTTTTTTAAAAGACAATACCCATCTTGGTTTTGTGTTGCTATAATAAAAATACCTGAAATGGTAATGTATGAATAACAGAAGTTTATTTTCTCACAGTTCTGGGGACTGGGAAGTTCAAGATTAAGGTGCTGAGGTTCCTTGTCTAATAAGGGCCTTGTCTTTGCTTTCAAGGTGGTACCTTGAATGCTGTATCCTCCAGAGAGAAGGAACACTGTGTCCTCACATGGTAGAAGAATGAAAGAGAATGAACCCACTTCTGGAAGCCATGTTTATAACAGACCTAATCCATTCTTGAAAGAAGAGCCCTCATGAATCAATCACCTCCCAAAGACCATCCCTCCCAATACTATTGCGTTGGGCATTCAGTTTCCAACACATGACTTTGGGGACACATTCAGCAGATAGCAATACAAAAGGCTGGTGAAAATGTGGAGCACCTGGATCACTCACATAATGCTGGTGGCAATACAAAATGGTAGAGTCACACAAAGTGTTTGTCAGTTTCTTAAGTTAAAAATTATACTCTCTTTTTTTTTTAGATGGAGTCTTGCCCTGTCATCAGGCTGGAGTGCAGTGGCGCAATCTAGGCTCACTGCAACCTCCGCCTCCCAGGTTCAAGCAATTTTCCTGCCTCAGCCTCCTGAGTAGCTGGGACTACAGGCGTGCGCCACCATGCCCAGCTAATTTTGTATTTTTAGTAGAGACGGGGTTTTACCATGTTGGCCAGGATGGTCTCGATCTCTTGACCTCGTGATCCACCCACCTCAGCCTCCCAAAGTGCTGGGATTACAGGCATGAGCCATCACACCTGGCTCAAGTTAAATATGCTCTTATAATACAACTCAACAGGCTCACTCCTAAGCATTTACCCAAGAGAAATAATAACATACACACAGACAAGACATGTACTTGAATGTACATGAATAGCCTCTTTATTCATTTATAGCCAAAAAGTTGTAAACACCCCAAATGTTCATCAACTAGTGAGTATAAACAAATTGTTGTATACCCATATCATGATATATTGTGTGAAAAAAGCAAGACACAAAAGACTGCATACCATATGAGTCTATTTATATAAAATTCTAGATAGGGTAAAACTACAATGACCAAAAGTTATTTAGTGGTGCCAGGAACAAGAGATAGGGAGAAGCAGTTGACAGGAAAGGAGTGGGAGAGAATTTTCTGGAGGGATTGATATGTTTTATATTATGATTGTGATAATTATACAGCTGTACTATATGCTTGTTAAAACAGAATTACAAATGTAAAATTGGTCAATTTTGTTGTATGGAATTTACTTAATTAAAGATGATGTTTTTAAGAACAGAAAAATTTTCAAAAGGTCATATTCCACCATAATATTCATTCCATAACAGAAGTCTAATTTCAAAAACAGGCTGCTTTATATTATTCATAGATAATTATTACAACCTTGTGTATTAGTCTCTTCTCCCATTGCTACAAAGAAATGCCTGAGACTGGGTAATTTATGAAGAAAACAGGTTGAATTAGCTTACAGTTCTTCAGGCGTTAAAGGAAGCACAGCTGGAGAGACCTCAGAGAGCTTTTACTCATGGCAAAAGGCAAAGCTGAAGCAGGTATGTTCATATGGCTAAAGCAGGAGGAAGAGAGAGGGGAGGCATTACACACTTTTAAACAACCAGATCTCATGAGCACTCACTCATGATCAAGCAGCTCCAAGGAGGAAATCAGCCCCATGATCCAATATCACCTCCCGCCAGGCCCACCGCCAACACTGGGGATTACACGCAGTGAACAGTTGGAAATTACAATTAAACATGAGATTTGGGTGGGGACACAGATCCAAACCACATCAACTTAGAAAACTTATCAGAATCCACCAAAACCTATTCTAATAAAAATAATATGAGAATTCAGTAAGGTGATTATGAAATCAATACACAAAAAATTGAGCTTTATTATATGCAAATAATTAGTAGAAAGGTTACTTATAATAAGAAACATCACATTCCAAAAGTTTATAAAATATGTATGTAATAGCTATATAAAGAACCTTTAAATCACTCCCAAAGGAAAAAAAAATAAGTAACTGTAAAAGGATACTCTGTTCTTGGTTAGGAAAACTCTGGGTTAAAACTCTTTTTTTATTGAACTATAAGTTAATTATAATCTCAATCAGTGGTATTCCAATGGAAATGAAAGTTTATGTGTATACTTCAGTTGTTAAGTCACAATAAATTCCATTCCCATCAAAGATGTATATGCTAAAAATAAAGCCATAAAGTTTAGGAAAAAATACGTTTTTTATCCTAGGGTTGGGAAGATCTATCTAAGCATAAATCAAATTCAAAATTCAGACATAAAAACTTATACATTTGTCTATGTAAAAATCTTAACTCTCTGTGATGCAAAAATTTATTGTAACCAAATTTAAATGATAGATGACAAAGTAGGTAAAAATAAATTTGCAACACAAATGACGAAAGGCTAATTTCCTTAGAATTAAAACAGCTCTTACAATTTAATTCTTTCTAAAAAGACAACCAACCAATAGAAAATATGACAAATATGAAAAGTAATAAATAAAGAGGAAAACATGCAAAGTGGCCCATAAAAATAAGAAGATGCGCAACTTCACTTATAATTAAAGAAATGCATGTTAAATAGAAATGAGGGGCCAATTTTCAGATAGACAAGAAGCCAAATTTTTGTTAATGTTTAGCATGTCCACAGTACACCTAATGCAATAAGAAACAGAACACAGAGCTTTATAACTATGGGACAAGAAGAGTTGCCTTACATGGAAGTAATACACTGAACCCCAGTGGGTCCTCTGCTCTGCCCCAGTGGGGTGAGATGCAGGGAGTACAAAGCCCTGGGTACCTTAAACCTAAAGCAAAGAACTCCAAGTTCACCTCCAAGAGGCATAAGGAAAGCACTGGGAAACTGCGTTCTCACTTTCATCAAGCTGTACTGCAGTAGTTCTCCAACTTGAGCCACCATCAAAATCAGCTCGAGATCTTGTTAAACCTAGATTCCTGGGCCCTGCCACCAGAGCTTCTGATTCAGATTTAATATGGGACTTGAGAACTTGCATCTCTAACACGTTTCAGGTGATGCTACTGCTGCAGCTCCAGGTGTTGACAGTTGAGACCCACGGGTCTTGTCAGTACCCTTTCCCTTTCTTGCTAGCTGTTTTAGTAGTAAATTGAAGTCAAAGCAACATTGATCAGTCTCTTTTTTTTGAGACCAAGTTTCACTGTGTTGCCCAGGCTGGAGTGCAGTGGCAAGATCTCGGCTCACTACAACCTCCGCCTCCAGGGTTCAAGCGATTTTCCTGCCTCAGCCTCCTGAGTAGCTGGGACTACAGGCGCACATCACCACGCCCAGCTAATTTTTGTATTTTTAGTAGAGATGGGGTTTCACTATGTTGGCCAGGCTGGTCTCAAACTCCTGGCCTCAGGTGGTCTGCCCACCTGGGGCTCCCAAAGTGCTGGGATTACAGGCGTGGGTCACCGCGCCCAGCCCAGAGTCTCATTCTTTCCTGTCAATCTTCAAAAACAGACCAGTCCTCTGTCATCTGTCTTCTGGCTTAGCTGACCAATGTTGGTAAAGACATGGATAAAAAAGGTTTTCCAGGCCAGGCGCGGTGGCTCATGCCTGTAATCCAAGCACTTTGGGAGGCTGAGGCAGGCACTTGAGGTCAGGAGTTCAAGACCAGCCTCACCAACATGGTGAAACCCCATCTCTATTAAAAATACAAAAATTAGCCAGGCGATAGCGGCGCGCCTGTAATCCCAGCTACTCCGGAGGCTGACGCAGGAGAATTGCTTGAGCCTAGGAGGCAGAGGTTGCGGTAAGCCATTATAGCACTACTGTACTCCAGTCTGGGTGAAAGAGTGAAACCCTGTCTGAAAAGAAAAAAACAAAGCTTTCCCAGTGCTAGTGGGAGAATAAATATATGCAGTCCTTTTTAATTTGGCAATATTTCTCAAAATTCATATGCCCAGAAATTCCATTTCTAAGAATTTCTCCTGCAATATACATACTCTCCCCAAATGCAAAAACATTGTATGTACGATGATGTTTATTGTAGCATTATGATAATTATTGCTTCTATGAAAATAGAAGCAACTTAAAGCCAGTCAATTGGGAATCATTTAAGAAAAATAAATTAGGATATCTCTCAGGACAATACTTTGTAGCCATTAGGGTAAATACAGTAGATTTATCACACTGAAGCAGAAATAAGATGACAATGTATAATAAAGCACAAAAGGTAGATTACAGAATAGACATAGAAAGTGATCCCTTTTTGTCAAATTAAAAAGATATATCTTATGTATATAAGGTTTGACATACAATATGTATAATGTGATTGCTATGGTCTGAATGTTTATGTCCTCCCAAAATTCATACATTGAAACCTAACTCCCAAAATCATGATATTAAGAGGTGGAGCTTTGGAAGGTGATTAAGTGATGAGGGCAAAGCACGTGGGAATAATGCCCTGATAAAATAGACCTCGGAGAGCCTTTCTGCCCTTCCTTCCACCTTGTGTGGACACAGCAAGAAAACAACTATCTATGAAGGAAGCAGGCCCTCAACTGACATCAAATCTTCCAGCACCTTGATCTTGGACTCCCCAGCCTCCAGAACTGTGAATTTCTATTGTTTAAGCTACAATCTATGGCATTTTGTTACAGCAGCCTGACTGAAATAAAGCAGCGATATAAATAAAGACATGATTGATACATATGTACATAATATGCACACATGTGTGTATACAGAGAAAAGATTTTTGAAAAGCTCCCAACAGAGCTAGCCTAGGAAAAGGGGGCTGGAGTTTCAAAAGCAGTGAAACTGCATAGCTAGGGGAAGAATAGCTACGACATCAGATGACATCTGCTTTGCAATTTTGCTGTTTGAATTATTTTACAACAAGCCCATATACCCTATTTATTTTTTTTAAAAATTTTAAAGCAAAGCAACCAACTTAATTCCACCAGCGCTTCAACATTGATTATAGATGCTTGGCAGGATCTCTAACTGGGAACATTTTTTGCCTATGGTGTATAACTGAAATTAATAAAACTATGCCTCACAGAAAAAGATAAAAATAAAATAGAAAATAGATAATACTTATTGTAAATGGAGAGGCCCTTTTCTCCTGTCATGCCCTGTTCTTTGCCCCCCACATTAATTCTCCAATGTCTTAAAGAAAATTTAGCATCATTATATAACCTAAAATGTAAGTGTTTATTTTACATGTCTATGATTTCACTTACAGACTGACTCAAGAGTTCCTTCAACAATTCCTTCAATAACTATGAATTGAGTTGCCGTGACTGATGATACCTACCTCATGTTGTCTCCATCTCTATAAATTCTGGGGAAAGCCTGTACCAGCAACAACAGTATATTATGCCAGTAGAGATGACAGTATACATGCCAGTGTATGACAATAACACTGGGGACCTAGAACCTCTCTCGTGGCAAGGGTGGACCTGAAATTAGCATTACTTAAGAGAAAATAAGAAATTACCAACTCGTAAAGGAAAATTAATAAATTATGCTGTGGGATTAATATTCAGGACTTTCTGGCAGCTAGGTCAACCTGGCATTTTGATATGCAAACCTACTGCTGTAAAGAATAAAGCCGGATCTCAGGGGAGAGAGAGCAAGGCTAGAGATACAATCCAATCTTAAACTTCTCTTTACAGTCATGAAAACTTCAGCCATGAGATAAATATTTATATGTTCTGGATTTTTTTAAGTAAAAAGTTTCACAAAGCCATAGTGGAGCAATATCTTACATTATTCCTCAACCTGAATGAAGAAAATAAGATTAGGAATTCCAAAGGACGACACATTTTCTCAATTCTCCAAAAGGATATGGTGGAGATATTATTGCAGTTTTTCAGTTGCTCCATAAAGAGGCGCTAATATTGTCCTCTGTAAAGATTCTGTCATTTGAAGGAAATTGTAAAACTGGACCAACATCAAAACGTATTCAAAATTTAATGTATCAAGCAATGTGAACTATGAACCTTCTTTAATGCTGGAGCCAGTTATTATTTTTCCTTAGGAAGGCAAAAATGTCATGGCCAAGTGCCAATGAACATAACATTTCGGTGAGGTGCCTAATTGATTTCAGCACCCGCTGATAATCTTTCTCCACTGCACCCACTCTAAGTGTTTTCCTTAGTCATCTTCAGACAAGCTGAAAATCTTCTCACTTTTCTAATTTTTCTACATCTACCCAACTAGTTAATCTGATGATAGCCCCATCACTTGGGATGTATAATTGGTTATCATTACACCCTTGCAATTGTGTACAGGAACAAGGATGGAACTGGGAAAGTCACAGAAAAGCAGGTGAACTACAAATGAAAGACAGAGATTCAACCAATGCAAAAAAGACTTTCTAACTAATACTCCCAGTTAAAATATTGTGTCCCTGGCTTTCTCTACGGGACTTAAAGTGCTTTACAGGATTATCAAATGAATCACCCAAACATCCTTGCACAAGAGTAGGGAGAAAGTACTATAATAGACACTTAATGGATTGGAAAAACTGTACCGCAGAAAGGTTAAGGGATGTACCAAATACTGCAAAGCGAGTCAGAGTGAGAACAGAAAACAGGCTTCAATGACCCTGATCTGGTCACCATTCCTAGCTGAATAAGGACCTTTGTTTGTCTGTTTTAACTTTCTCCATGTAATAGGTATTACCAACGGATTTAACATTTTCCCTATTGACTGCTACTTGTTGTTTTTCCTTTGTTCCTTCTTATGTTCAATCCAGAATAATGGAAATGATGCCAGTAATATTTGAGTAGCATTATATCTCACAAAGTGCTTTTATGCTCATGATCTATTCTAAGTAGGAAAACTCTATTTCTGCATTCTATATCCCCTAATCCCTGACTCCAGCTGACCTGAATTTTTTTTTTTTTTTTAGACAGAGTCTTGCTCTGTTGCCAGGCTGGAGTGTAGTGGCGTGATCTCAGCTCACTGCAAGCTCCACCTCCCGGAGGTGAGGTGTTTTTTTAGTAGAGACGGGGTTTCACCATGTTGGCCAGGGTGGCCTCGATCTCTTGACCTCAGGATCCACCCAAAGTGGGTGTCTCCCAAAGTGCTGGGATTACAGGTGTAAAGGATTTCTTTTTAGCCATTATTTTATTTAAAGACACCGGGACAACTATGACATCATTTGTTCTTCTATTTAGCAAACATATATTAGGCACCACTGTCTGCAAGATAATGCTAACTACTAAAGATATGAACATAATTAAGATATAGTTCTTCACTGAAGGAGATAAGGTCTAAACATGGAAATAATTTACAAATATAGTATCACAGGTGCCCCAGTTGAGGGACCAACAAAATGATATTTCTCTTGGAATATCAATGAGGGAGAAATGTGCTCTGCTTGGAAGAGCCAGAAAAGACAACTGTGCCGAATGGTGTCCATATGTCCTTTTCCCCACCATGTCATCTCTCCACCTAGTCTGTACCCTAAGAAGCTAACTGTTGTAGATAGATGGTATCACCCATGCTCTTTTGCCTGCCCTCGAACTTTTGGTTGCTTGTGGCAGTGGGTGGCCCCAGCAGGAGATGAGAGGACGTGCAAAAATAGGATGGTGCATTTGTTTTCCATTAAGCTTCCATCCTTACTCTACAGCGTTTCACCATCTTTTCTATTAGTTAACCTCTTGTGAATATTTTCTCTATTAAGAGTTTCAAGAACAATGACCTAATGGATTTAGAGTGACGAGTTATTAAGAAAGGAAGATCCAGTAAGCAGGGAGCCTCATTAGTGTTGGGATTAAATTCATGAGCTAGAACACGAGCAGCGGCAGCTCAGGATGGAAAGGAGATAACTGAATTGCGAGGGATTTTTGGAAGTTGAATTGCCAGACCAAATAACCAACTGGACATTGAAGAGGATGAGAGAATGAGTGAAGCTGAAGTTCACTGCCAGACTATTTGTAAAAGATACAGTCCCTTAAAAAATTAAAGATAATTTGGCATAAATGCTGCCATCTGTTCATTAAGTCTCTTGCCCTTGCATTTGGCAGCAAATCAATAGTTACCTCCAAGGGAGCTTGTACAGCAAACTCGGAGGGCAGAATACACACCTGAGCACATGTATCCTTTTTGGGTGCACTTACTGCACATGTATGCAGCCACCAGAGCCCCTTGTGGGGCTGTGCAGCACCAGCCAGGAGAGAAAGGAAAATCACGATGTCTTTGGAGTCCAATTTTTTCCCACATACGTTGAAGTCAATACCTTCTGACAGCTGGCAACAATAAAATTACCCCTCAGTCGAAATACACTGGAAGGATCTCTATGTCGGGGATGATAAGAGCATTCCACATTCTAACATTTATCTGAATGGTGATAAACCTGGTGCTATTGTTGCTTTTTCTCAAGGGCTCGGCTGCCCACCTGTGCCTCAAATTTCTCTTACCTTTAAAAAGCACACAGTGCAAACAGAGGCTTTTAAAATGTTATTGCCAGAGTACTCTCACGTGGTTGGAAGTCTCAGAGAAATGCTTGTAAAATATACTTATAAGTGGGTACAGAGCTACATGAAGGTGAAAGCTCAGTGATAACAAAAAATGCATCCTTATTTCTGAATTATTAATAATCAGATATTATAATCCTGTTGTAAATGTATTCCAATTCTATCACAGATGGAATTGAACCTTAAGAAATGATATTCAAATAAAAAGAGGCTCAAATGACCTTGTCATGTCTTCCATTTGTTAAATTTGCTGTTTTAAAAAAAAATTGAGTAAAATTACACTAAGTCTGAGGAAGAAGCAACTTTTCTGGAGGTACGCTGGCAAAACACAATACGTAAAATGTGCATGGGGGAAAAACGAAGAACATGCAAAAATATGTGATTTGGGGTATTGATGGCATTATTCATAATAGTTTAAAACCACACACATTAATGTTCAACAATAGAGAATCTGGAAGGGAATTGACATATCTGTGACATGTTTAGGCAGGTAGTGCTGCAGGAAAAATTGCGGAGGGAATTGAAACCTCTGGCTTAAGTGTGGGCGCGTTTTTCCGTAAGCCACAACGATCAGGGAGACCAGGTCTCTGTGCTGAAGAAACATGACCCTATCATGGGGAGGGGGAGGGGAGAGGGACTGCATTGGGAGTTATCTCTGATGTAAATGACGAGTTGATGGGTGCTGACGAGTT
>NW_012106108.1:475451-491671 GCF_000951045.1 Mandrillus leucophaeus | reverse complement strand
GACCCCCATGAAACCCACCCTTCATCCAGTCTAGGAAAGGGGAAAGGGAATTCCCAGGAAGATGGTGAAAGAAGTCCCCATGACAATCACTGTGCAGCAACTCCAGAGATTCACCAACCTACAATGGAGCCAAAAAATAGGGTGCTCTAAGAAGGATGTCTTCAAGGAAAGAATGAAATGTAGAGATTACCCAATGTGTTTTAAGGTATTGAGAGGCCATTTCCACTTCTTGGGGAAAATAAATGGAAGAATTAACGATCAATACAGTTGAAGGAACTTTCCAAGCAAATTGGTTACTGGCTAGTGTCAATATTTTATGTCAAACTTGCTGCAAGAGCAAAGGCTTCTGATAAAGCCAGTCAAAAGATTTCTTTGGTAGAGACATTTAAAGAAAAAGAAAGCTGGCTAGATAACTTTGTTAGACTGGGTATAATAAAGTCTGGCTAAAGTTTATGGTCATCATAAGGCTGACAGTTAGCTGGGCAGATAAATCCAACCTCTAAAGTGGGCTCTTCATCCTGTTAAATTCTACCATAAAATTGCTAAAGCAATTTACTAGGAATTCTAGCTCGTTCTCAGAAATATTCCACCCTAAACCAGGTGCTGGCACTGGTAAAACTGGGGTAACTTTTTTTTCTCAGTATCTAAATAAACATACCAACAAACAAACTAAAAAGCAACACAATTATAAACTCCAGAAAAATACAAAATGTTCTACAAGAAAAATTAAAGTAATAGAATGACACATCGCATAACTGTAAATAAAATGAGAAGATTATCGGAACAATGTCTTCAGTTGTCTACTCTGAACAAAAATGATGATGAACAGTATTTGGAGCATAGGGAAGGAACATGGGTTGGAGGAGTGGGGAGGGGGCATGTAAGAGGAGGAAATCTTCATCTTCCATGGTAAGAATAGGTAACTACTAAAAATGAAAAATCCAGAATAGCAACATAGGCATGTCCTTTAAAAATAAGGAGATACTCGTGAAGAAAAGTGCAAATGGTTGAATGTCCTTAGCTTTGGCGAACAGGAATTTGAAGTGAAGAGAGAGGGTGCATGAGGCAGCTGCTTTCTGTTATATCTTTCCAAAATTTATAACCCTTCATTCATGTTTACTCTTGATTTAAAAAAAAATTATATTAGTAAAAGGGAAGTAAAAGCCACACAAAGATCTGTTAATACTTCTTTTCCCCAAGGATAAGAGTTTCTAGCTAGCCTTAAATTTACAAAAGACAAAATGTACAATCTGTTCAACTGATATTCCCCAGAATAAAGAACACTTCCTTTTTTTTTTTAATCTATCAGCCACTTAAATATATATATGCAAATATATATGCATATATAGAAAAGACTGAGAAAACAGACAGTAAAACTCTTAACTGTTCATCTGTAGTTAATGGGATATCAAGTGATGTTTCTTCTTTATACTTTTTTTCTATAGTCTAGTGTACATTGAATATATATTCATTTTTCAGTGAGAAAAATTATAAGTTTTTTTTCTTTTAAACAAAGAACTAAGGTCATGTGAAATATGTGGTGATGTTTTCTTTTCTGTTGTTTGTGTATATGTGTATGTATATGTGTGTATGTTGGGTTTGTGTGTGCGTGTGCGTGTGTGTGTGTGTTGAATTTGTGGATTATACTGAAAGCTACAAGAGTAGACAGGTACAAGTAAGGAGAGGGCATCAAGAAAGCAGACAGGCAGCATAGGACACTACTCCTGTGACTGACTCTGATTTCCTCCCCCTCCTTTTTTTTTTTTTTGAGACAGAGTTTCACTCTTGTTGCCCAGGCTGGAGTTCAATGATGCGATCTTGGCTCACTGTAACCTCCGCCTCCCAGGTTCAAGCGATTCTCCTGCCTCAGCCTCCCTAGTAGCTGGGATAACAGGTACCCACCACCACTCCCAGCTAATTTTTTGTATTTTTAGTAGAGACGGGGTTTCCCGATGTTGGCCAGGCTGGTCTCAAATTCCTGACCTCAGGTGATCCACCTGCCTCGGCCTCCCAAAGTGCTGGGATTACAGGTGTGAGCCACCGCACCTGGCCTGATTTCCCTTTCTTTAGCATTCCTTATAAAGCCTTTTACAGTCTGACCACCACCTGCATGCACACATGTATGCATTTATTCAACAAACATTTATTGAGTGCTGCCAGTATTCTAGGCACAGTGCTCACAGTATTCCAGGCACAAAGTTCTGGAGATGTGAATATAGATAAGCAAGAAACAGATCTCCAGGCAGTTTTTACACAATATTGGGAGCATAGATGCCAATCAAAGTCAGTCTTGGTAGAACAATGGGATTTGTCTAGGAATTCAAGGTGGAGAGGGGCTTTTTAGTCAAATATGGAACAGCCTGGGTATATTAGTTTGTTTTCACACTGCTATAAAAAGACTACCCAAGACTGGGTAATTTATGAAGAAAAGAGGTTTAATGGACTCACAGTTCTGCAGGCTTACTGGGAAGCATGACTGGGAGGCCTCAGGAAACTTACAATCATGATGGAAGGCAAAGGGGAGGCAAGCACCTTCTTCATGTGGTAGCAGTATTACTGGAAAGGGGTCCAGATCCAGACCCCAAGAGAGGGCTCTTGGATTTAGGCAAGAATATATTCAAGGTGAATCCATAGAGTAAAGTGAGAGCAAGTTTACTAAGAAAGTAAAGGAGTAAAATAATGGTTACTCCAGGGCTGCTGGTTGCTCATTTTTATGATTATTTCTTGATTATATGCTAAACAAGGGGTGAATGATTCATGAGTTTTCTGGGAAAGGGATGGGCAATTCCTAGAACTGAAGACTCCTCCCCTTTTTAGACCATATAAGGAAGCTTCCTGACATTACCATGGCATTTGTAAATTCTCATGGTGCTGGTGGGAATGTCTCTTAGCATGCTAATGCATTATAATTAGCATATAATGAGTAGTGAGAATGACCAGAGGTCATTCATGTGGCCATCTTGGTTATGGTGGGTTTTGGTGAGCTTCTTTACTGCAATCTGTTTTATCAGCAAGGTCTTTATGACTTGTATCTTGTGCCAACCTCCTATATCATCCTGTGACTTAGAAAGCTTAACCAACCATCTGAGAATGCAGCCCAGTAGGTCTCAGCCTTATTTTACCCAGCCCCTACTCAAAATGGAGTTGTTCTGGTTCAAATGCCTCTGACAGTAAGAGAGAGAGAGAGCAAGGGGAGGAGTGCCACATACTTTCAAACAACCAGATCTCATGAGAACTCACTCACTATCTCAAGAACAGCAAGGGGGAAGTCCACTCCCACGATTCAATCACCTACCACCAGGCCCCATCCCCTGACACATGGGAATTGCAATTGGAGATGAGATTTAGGTGAGCACACAGAGCCAACCATATCAACGAGCACAGGCATGACACAGCATGAACAATTCTGAACAAGACTGGATGAACTGAACCTTCTGGGCTGATGATAAGTGCCAAAATGGGAAATGTTTATATTTCTCTCATTGTGTCCCACAAATTTCCATTCGAAGATAGATGTGCTAGAAATAAATGCTAGAAAATGGTTCCTATTTAGAATCCTATTAGGACCTGTAAAACAAGCACATTTTGTTTTTTGCATATTGATTCCAGTGTATCAATTCTAATTTACTTGTTTTAATTAAACTTGTGTAATTATTGCAAGGAAATTCAATGAAAACAAGCTCCTGTGTTTCTCTTACACCAGCTCTCCATGTTACTATAGTTTATTGGGATTCTCTTGTAGTTTGAAAGTAGGAATTCAGGGTCAAAATGATGTGGTCCTCAATAGTAAGGGGAGATAGTGGTAGGCACACTTCAGAGCAAAATTATTCTTCCTTTGAAAGTAGCTTTATTATTGTTCTTATGATACAGGCTGAATTATTTTAGTTCTAACAGCAGAGAAAATCTCAAAGGAGAAACAAGAAGCTATCCCAGATTCCAGCACCTAGAGGTAAACACTGTTCACTTTTACCAGTCATCCTGCTGTACATCTCCTTAGGTACACAAATACAAAGAGAAGAAGGTGAACATTTTCACAAAAGTGGTAAGAAACAAAAGGTAAAATGGCATATTTCTCTGTGACACACTGTTTATTCAACAGAACAGGCTGAGCATCCCTAAACTGAAAATCTGAAATCCGAAATGTTCCAAAATTCAAAACGTTTTGAGCAACTACATAATGCCACAAGTGGGCAATTCCACATCTGACCTGTTGTAACAGGTCACAAGTGGGGCCTGAAAGCCTGTCATTGTTCATTGCTGCTATTGTTTAACAGCTGATACAGATATTCTGGCGATGCTACTGTTCTGCTTAGCTACCCTGAACACACATTTTTCCACTGTATTCATGGTATGTCATATTCTTTACTGTTAAAGACTCATGTATAAATAAGTGTAAGAAAATGATTGTTTATTGGTAGCATATAAATTCAGAGTCAGGAATGATGGTGATGCCAAACCACCATACAGGTTGTCCACATGGGTGGCTGAGATAGTGACACCTTTGTTTTTTGATGGCTAAATGTACATAAACTTTGTTCCATGCACAGAGTTATTTAAAATGTTGTATAGGCCAGGCGCCATGGCTCACGCCTGTAATCCCAGCACTTTGGGAGGCCAAGGTGGGTGGATCACTTGAGGTCAGGAGTTCAAGACCAGCATGGCCAACATGGTAAAATTCCATGTCTACTAAAAATACAAAAATTAGCTGGGCCTGGTGGCGTGCACCTGTAATCCCAGCTACTCAGGAGTCTGAGGCAGGAGAATCTTTTGAACCTGGGAGGCGGAGGTTGCAGTGAACTTAAATGTACCACTGCATGCCAGCCTGGGTGATAGAGCAAGACTCTGTTTCCAAAAAAAGAAAAAAGAAAGAAAGAAAAAGCTGTATAAGATTAATTTCAGGCTATAGATATAAGGTATATATGATACATAAATAAATTTCATGCTTGAACTTGGGTACCATCCCTAAGAAGTCTCATTATGTATATGCAAATATTCCAAAATCTTAAAAAATCTCAAATCCAAAACACTTCTGATCCCATGCATTTTGTATAAGGAACCCTTGACTTGTATATCATGGGTATTTTATGTGTGAAATATTTATTTCCACACCATCATTTTAATGGCTCCATAGTACATCATGTTGTGTATATCAAAAAAATACTATTTTTTAAAACTTCTACTGCAGAGTATGTTTCCAATTTTTTTATTGTAAAAGAAGGCTGCAATAACTTGAGCACATATCATTTCATCGTTCTGTCATTATCTTCTTAAGGTGAATTCCTACAAATGGGCCTGTTGGCTCGAAATGAATGAAATTGCCAAACTGTCCTCCAAAGTGAGTGACTTTTTAAAGTCAATTTGCGCTTTCACTAACAGTTGAAGAATATACAGATGGCCAATAAACATATGAAAAGATGCTCAACATCATTAGCCATCAGGGAAATGCAAAGCAAACCACAATGAGATACTACTTAACACTCACTAGGATGGCTTTAATCAAAAAGACAGATTTTATATTTAACTCTTTAATTATTCTGAGTCAATTTTTGTATACAGTGTGAAATAAAGATCCAATTTCATTCTTCTGCCTGTGGTTAACCAGTTTTCCCAATAACATTTATTGAAGAAACTGCCCTTTCTCAATGGTATGTTTTGACACCGTTGTTGAAAATCAGTTGTGAGTGTGTGTGTTTACTTCTGGGTTTTCTATCCTGTTTCACTGGTGTCTGTTTCTATGCCAGTACTATCTATTGATTAAAATCACTTTATAACATATTTTGAAATCAGGAAGTGTGATGCCTCCAGCTTTGCTCTTTTTGCTCAAGATTGTTTTGGCTATTTGGAGTCTTCTGTGGCTCCATTCAAACTTACAGATTGTTTTTTCTATTTCTGTGAAAAATGAAAGAATTTTGATGGGATTGCATTGAAGCCGTAGATCTTGCAGAATGGGAGAAAATATCTGCAAGCCATACATCTGATAAGGAGTTAATATCTAAAATATATAGGGAACTCAAAAACCTCAATGAAAGGAAAACAACCTGATTTAAAGATGGGCAAAGGACTTGAACAGACACTTCCAAAAAAAAAAGACATACAAATGACCAATAGATACAGGAAAAAATGCTAAGCATCACTCATCATTAAGGAAATGCTAATTAAAATCACAATGAAATATCACCTTACATCTGTTAGAATGGCTTTTATCAAAAAGATGAAAGATGAGTGTTGGCAAGGATACAAAGTAAAGGGAACCCTTATACACTGTTGGTGATAATATAAATCAGTACAGCCACTATAAAAATTAATATGAAGATTCTTCAAAAAACTAAAAATAGAACTACAATACGATCCATCAATCCCACTTCTGGGTATATATCCAAAGGAAATTGAAATCAATATGGTGAAGGTGTATCTGCACTCCCATGTTCATTGCAGCATTATTTACAGTAGCCAAAAGGTAGGAACAACCCGTTTTCATCAACAGATGAAGAGATAAAATATGGTATATCCATACAACAAAATATCATTTATTCATAAGAAACGAAGTTCTGATACACGCTACATGGTGAAATAAACTAGATACATAAGGATAAATATTGTATGAATCCACTTACATGAAATATCTAAGACAGGCAAATACATAGAGAGAGAAAGGACATTAGAGGTTACCAACCCTTGGGAAGAGGGAGGAAAGGAAAGTTATTGCTTAATGGTTGTAGTTTCTGTTTAGGGTGATGAAAACGTTTTGGAAATAGCCGTGAAGGTTGCATGACATTATGAGCATAATTAATGCCACTGAACTGTACATTTTAAAGTGGTTAAAGTAGCAAATTTTACATTAGATATATCATACCAATTTAAAAATTTTTTTTAATTCAATTTTTTTTAAAAGGCATAAAGTGAATGTGCTAGAGTATGGATAAACTTTGGAAACAATTTGCTAAGCAAAACTAGCTAATCACAAATGACAACATATTGTATGATTCTGTGTATATGAAATGTTTAGAACAGGCAAATATATAGAGACAGAAAGTAGACAGTAGACAGTGGTTACCTATGGCTGGAAGCTAAGGGGAAAGAAAAGATTAGGGGATAAAAAGGGAATGACCACGGCAGGGCACGGTGGCTCACGCCTGTAATCCCAGCACTTTGGGAGACCGAGGTGGGTGGATCCCGAGGTCAGGAGATCGAGACCATCCTGGCTAACACGGTGAAACCCCGTCTCTACTAAAAATAAAAAAATTAAAAAAAAAAATTAGTTGGGGGTGGTGGCGGGCACCTGTAGTCCCAGCTACTCCGGAGGCTGAGGCAGGAGAATGGCGTGAACCCAGGAGGCGGAACTTGCAGTGAGCTGAGATCGTGCCACTACACTCCAAATTAATCATGATGACAGTTGTGCAACTCCGTGAACATACTAAAAACCATTGAAGTATACACTTCAAATAGGCGAATCATATGGTATGTAAATTATCTCAAAGCTGTTATTTTTTTAAATTGTGGATCTCTCTGATGATAAAGTTGGATCATTTTTTCACATATTGATTAACCATTTGTGTTTATTCTGTTGTAAATGGCTTGTTCTTGTTCCTTGCCCTGATTGTTTGTCTGTTTTTGTTTTTAACGCTGTAAAAATTCATTCAGAGTCCACACTGACAAGTATTTTGTAAGTACATTATGTTCTTGAAGTTGGTGCAAAGTCCTGCAGATGGCATGCCTCAAGCCAAAGGAGAAGGCCAGTTATGGAGGCCCTGACAGTCTAACAGGTTGAATTCATTTTATTTGTAACAGGATAAACACAGCATGGAAGGGCAGTGCAAAGACAACACTCCTTGACTCTGTGATACCACACCTGGTGATTTACAACTATGGTGATTTACAACTATGTTAATGTATTGTGCCCACTTATGAAGGAGAGAGGTCAAATTTCCCAAGGTTATACAGTCAGCTGTTGCAACTGGGATTTAAACTTCTGCCTACAAAGTGCTAATCCATCTTCAGTCTCCTCTGAAGAGTATTGGTCATATATTCGTGGAGCTGTGATGATGTCTTTGCACTTTCTGGGCTTCCAGACACCTATGACTGAAATGATGCTGAGCAAACACAGGCAGTAAGAAGTTGGAGCTGTCAGAAAATACACTTCTTTCATTGCTCCCAAGGAGGCCACATGAGGGGAAATTTACCAACACAAACATAATTCTTCAGGGTCCCTTGAATGTTCCTGTAGGGAATTATGAGCCTCTCTGGGTCATAAGGAGTGTACCTGGACATCCCTGCTCAGCCAAAGCCCTGATTCAGGATACAGCAGTAGTAGCTCAGCTGCCACACAGACCAGGAAAGGTCAAAGTCATGTTAACAAATGGCATGCAACTATCAGAAGAGACCGTAAATATCACACTTGGGAAATTAATGTGTAGTTCCATAGGGTTAGATTATACATGTGTGTAATTACGGATAATGCCATACAA
Source organism: Mandrillus leucophaeus (assembly GCF_000951045.1). NCBI lineage: Eukaryota > Metazoa > Chordata > Mammalia > Primates > Cercopithecidae > Mandrillus > Mandrillus leucophaeus. The sequence continues at coordinate 483,206 of NW_012106108.1, read as the reverse complement.
GGATAAAACTTTTTATTTGAAAGAGACCTTAGAGTTTATCCATTCAAATCTTTTACTTTACAGATGCAGAAGTTGAAAATCTAGGATTTTAATTAACTATTTACTTAGAAAAATCTCAGTGAAGGGGGAATTTGTTCTTCCTGCCCACCCTAAAAATCTCCATAGTCAGCTTTCAATGGCAAAGCCTTAGCCTGTGAATTTAATATTTTCTAGCTTTCTGTGCTGTTCTGGGAATTGTTCGACTCTAAATCCCTTTAGCTATGAAGACTGGAAGACAATATAATTCTCGGCACTGTTCATGTTTTCGAGTCACATGTCCTCAGGTTGCTAAAAATTTCTAGTCTGTGAAACACAAAATAATATGTCAGGATACTATTTTTGATTGACACAGAAAGTAAGGAAGCAGATTTCTATCCATTGGCAAAATCTTATGTAGATAGTGAGAAATTGACTAGTGATAAGCTATGTTATCACATAGCATTGGCAAAAATTTCACTTTTCCTGTTGATATTAGATAAAAGTACTTCTCTGTAGCCTCTACTTTCTAATACCCTGAAACTCAATGTTTACCATCATTTTCAAACGAATTGTAAATGTAATTTATCATAAGTGTGATTCAGCAACTAAGAGAGAAAAGGACAGCAAATGGAGTGCAGCAAACACTTGCTTTTTTAATCACCTTCCACTTTATCTCTGCTTCTCCTCACTTGGAATTTAATTGTTTAAATATATTTTAATCTTTAAAAATAGTTCCGTGGCTCACACCTGTAACCCCAGCACTTTGGCAGATAAGGGCAGGTGAATCACTTGAGGCCAGGAGTTTGAGACCAAACTGGGCAACATAGTGAGATCCATTCTCTCAAAAAGTAAACAAATAAAAAATAAACAAAATTAAAATAAAACTACACATTTGAAGATACATTGCAATTGTAATCAATTAAGTCATTTTCTAAGGGAAGGGACTACCTTTAGACTTTAGAAGTTTTACGTTAGTTTTTTCCAAGTTGATTTTGTTTTGCTCTTCAAGTTCATGCCATCGTTTGCTGATATAGTGAAATGTGATTTACAGCACAATAACCAGCCAACTGGAGAACATATTATCTGGAAGCTGGGAATGCTAGCAGCAGAGAATGTCAGGATTCACTAAAAATAGAAGGTTTCATACTTTCAGTTTAATCATCTTTGTTTGGTATAAAAATCTCTTACTTCAGCTCGTCATGAAGTTTTTTGTTTTTTAAACAGAGTAGAAGGAACAATTCAATATGAACGGTTTTCTTTTTAACTGGGTTTTTTTAGCCCATATAATTTCGGTATATAGTTAATAACCACTTCAAATTGCCGCTCAAGAAGAAACTACTCTTACCTAATTGCCTGCCAAGGCTCATAAAGCTCTTCGGCATCATTGGCAATTCATTGGTCTATTGATATCATAACTCACATTGATATTTTCTGGCTCTCATATTTCACTTGCTCTGATGTTCATTTCCTTTGCTTTTTAACACCTCGTCGTTCCAAAATTAAGAGACATGCCTTGGCTATATAATTTTTAGTAGGCTCCATACAACTCTTCCTAAGCAAGAAGATTTTTTTCTTTCTTTATACCACACACATATATGCTGCACATACACACATATGCACATGTGCCTGTGCACACAAAGGCAGGCACAAGCACACACACTTTTACCAGCTCCTTCAAGAGGAATATTCTTATTAGTAGATACATTTCCTTTTCATAGTGATCTACTGTGCCTTTTAAAGCTTCTCCAAACCTCTTTATATGACATATTGGTGATCAAATTCCTTTATCTCAGAATGCCAGAATTTTTGCAAGATCACAGCTAATGAGTTCGTTTCCAGCATGGTGTCATGAAACTCACTTCCCAGAACCAAATCAGATCCGTCAGTTCTTTTCACAGGAGCACTCCACTTCTCTGTTGGTAAAGAGTGTCATGCAGTGGCCAGCACCGTGCAAAGAGAAACAGTCTCACATCAGGACAGCACCATAATTTTCCCCAGATGACTCTACTTGATGTGAAGAAAGGACGTTCACACCTGCCAATTTGGACAAATTTCATCCTTTCATGCCTCACTCCAATTAGTTTTACATTCTCTCGAGGAAAGCAAGAGTGTGAAAAGCTGTCTTCTGGCAGTGACCTGATTGTCCTCCACTACCCCAGAGGAAGGCACCATTCATCTTCACTAGTGAGATGGAGAGAAGTTTGAGACATGATGGGAGATTATTCCTGTAGGGAGCAAAGCATCCTTGGATGTGTCAATTCATTGATAGCTCAGCAAACACGTCTACCCATCTCCAGGTGGGTCAAGCTCCTCATTCCTCTTCATGCCTCTTCCTGACACATTCAATGACCCAAGCAAAGGGTGGAAACATCATCATTGAAGATTGTATAACTCTAGGCTGAGCAGTTTAGCTGCCACAAAGAAACCCATCATTGTACAGAGATCAGTCAACTTCAGCTACAAACAGCCACATTGAGCACAGCTCATAATTCTGATTGAAACATGTACCATTTTATCATTTTCCATTAAGTGGCTAATACTTCACACCAATTACCTTTGCCTTAAAAGTTCAATCTTTTAAAACCCTGTACTGCTTACAGGTATAAGCTATTGAATATAAAATCTTGTTTGTACCTATCTCACAGATCTTAAAGGAACTCAAGAGAGCCATCCGTATGATTAAATAATAATCAAGGAATTGCTGGCAAAATCATTTTCTCCATGAAAGGTTCCTCATGAACTTTCTCAGCCCAACCAGATGCTCCCTGTGTTTCTCACCAAGGACTGCTACTGCCTCTGCTACATTTTCTCTGACAGTCATGTGAACTTTTAATTTTTTCTAGTTGTTGCTTCTTGAAGAGTCATATTCTTGAAAATTTCAAAAGAAATATTATTGCCATCAAGTGAGCACTCAGCATTAATGTAAGTGATGTGCCTTGAGAGGAGAAGAACCCGGGATCTAAATGCAGTGAGCTTTTCCTAGGGGTATGTGAGTAGCAAGGGAGAGGATGGACAGGAGTGTAGTGGGTGGGCATGGGCGGGGATAAAAACAAAAATGAGCATAAATATAATCTGGGATGAAGGGCCAATTTTTCCCCCAGTTTGACAGTAAAAAAACTAAAAATGAAACCTAAAATGTCCAAGACATGCACAAGTGTACTGACTCCAACACTTGGATATAACAATGTCAAATTGCTGTCAAAGGCTATCAAATTGCTATCTCAAGGCTTACTTGCAATTACTTGTCTAGGATATAGAAAGCAATTCGCAGGCCAAGTACTTCATCTCTCCAGTGAAACCTGCAGTCATTTCATGGTGGCCTGCTGGTATGATAGGTCTGGTTGAATTTTAGCATCTAGATTTGTAGGCTTCACCTGCTGTGACCCCCCCAGTGAGCACTCTCTTTGCTCCGGGCTGCTGCATTTCAGCCATGCAGCTGCTCTCGTCCTCGGAAAATCCTGGAACTCTGATTCACAGATGAAAAAAGCCTTTCCCAATCTTTGTCTGAAGATCCTGCCCAAATTTTGCCAAGCTTTCTTTTACTCATCTAGAGATTTCTAGGGCCATAGAGCCCAGGGACCTGTTCTCCCCTCCTGGCTAGGACAGCTTCATAAAAACGTGCTTTCTCTAACCGCAAACTGGTTTAACTTCTTGGGATGCTCAATTTCCTTATCTATGCTTTTGGACATGCTGAAACACCCATTTTTTGTGGAATAAAATGATGAATGATGAACTCTATGGTCTAAATTCCTTGCTCTCCCCTTAAGCTTTTAATGTATTCCGGAGTTGTTCCAGGGCCCACTTCCATCCCTCCCACTCATGGTAGGTTCTCAGTCTGGAAAATACAAGTTAATCTCAGTACTTTTGCAGAGCTTAGGTGGTTTACATACCCCACACATATCAATGCTGTCCTTGACCAGTCCAAATCTCTAATTTTACTTCTAACTGCAGGATGCTAACTCTTGCCACCCGCAATCTTAGTACAAATACTTGACATAAATCTTTTTTTATTTTACTTTTTTTAGCACAAAATTTTTGTTTTTTTCTCCCCTCCCCACAGATCCCATCTCAAATCATTCTGTTAACCACCATTCCAACAGGTTGAGGAGAGCTTAAACACCTTCTTCCTCTGCCTTGTTTCTCTTTTATGTTTTAATTTTTGCATCAGTATTAATATTTTTGCATACTTTGCATCTTTATTCAAAAATGTAAACTTTCTTTGTCCATATATGGACATGGCCATACATGAAGGAGATGGGTGGGTCAAAAAGGGATATCAAATGAAATGATAGGGGTCACAATGGGGAAACTGATGTGGTGCATAACATTGCCAAAATAATGTGCCACTAGAAATGGTGTAAAGGCTGTCTTTTTTTTTTTTTTAAAGAAAATGTACTATCATGTATTTTTGTGAGGCAGGTTTACAACAGTACAAGTCTTGACTAAGAAGGAAAGAAGAAAAAAGAAAAAACACCAATACCCAGATTTAAAAAAAACTATTATAGTCTTAGGAGTTCATTTAAACCATAGGAACTTTTCACTTATCTCATGTTAGCTGTACCAGTCAGTAATTAAGTAGAACTACAAGTTGTATAGGCTTTATTGTTTATTGCTGGTTTATGGCCTTAATAAAGTGTAATTATGTATTATCTGCAGGGTGTTTTTCACTGTGACTATTGTATGAACACAAATCTCGGTATCCAGAAGCACATGAAGTTTGCAACTTTCCACCCTGCCCATTTTTGTAAAACTGCAGTCATCTTGGACCTTTTAAACACAAATTTTAAACCCAACCAAGCTGTGATAAGTGGAATGGTTACTGTTTATACTGTGGTATGTTTTTGATCACAGCAGATAATGCTTTATTTTCCAGTTGTCTTTGAGAATAAAGGGAAAAAATCTTCAGATGCAATGGTTTTGTGTAGCATCTTGTCTATCATGTTTTGTAAATGCTGGAGAAGCTTTGACCAATTTGACTTAGAGATGAAATGTAACTTTACTTACAAAAATTGCTATTAAACTCCTGCTTAAGGTGTTCTAATTTTCTGTGAGCACACTAAAAGCAAAAAATAAATGTGAATAAAATGTACAAATTTGTTATGTTTCTTTATGTTCTAATAATACTGAGACTTCTAAGTCTTAGGTTAATTTTAGGAAGATCTTGCATGCCATCAAGACTAAATTTTCTTGTGGTTCTTAATCTGAAGTTTTCAAGCTCTGAAACTCATAATCTGCAGTGTCAGATTATGTAGAGGAAGATCTTAGAACATTCCATGTCAAATCTGTTACCATTTATTGGCATTTAGTTTTCATTTAAGAATTGAACATAATTATTTTTCTTGTAGTTATATAGCATGTCAGATTAAATCATTTAGAACAAAAGGGGTGTGAATCTAAGACTATTTAAATGTCTTATTAGAAAATTTCATAAAGCAATTCTCTTGTCATTCAGGTCCAGAAACAAATTTTAAACTGAGTGAGAGTCTATAGAATCCACACTGCAGATGGGTTGTGAAATGTGGCCAAATGTGTTTCAAAAACTGATGGTATATTACCTGCTGTTGTAACTGCTTAGTGCTTGGCTAATTTCCAAATTATTGTTTCATATGTGATACCTTAAGAAAACAGGTTTATGTAACAAAGTAATGGTGTTGAATGGATGATGTCAGTTCATGGACTTCAGCATCGTTTTAAGCATTTTTTTTCTTGAAAGTGTGTTAGCATCTTGTTACTCAAAGGATAACACAGACAGTAATACTTTGCTGACTACTAATAATCTTTACTCGTTTACTAGTTTACCTCCTCTGCTCTTTACCACCTGATAACTGGATATCTTTTTCTTCACTGGACCCTAAACTGAATTGAATTTTAAGATATGTATCAAAAACCATTATTTCATTTAATGCACATCGGTTTTGCTGTTTTGAGCAGTGTGCAGTTTAGGGTTCATGATAAATCATTGACCCACCTGTGTAACAATCTGAATGCCAAATCTTAAACTCATTAGAAAAATAACAAATTAGCTTTTGACACGCACTCTTAATTGGAATAATGGATCAAAAATAGTGATTCATGACCTTACCAAACACCCCTGCTACTTACTAATGAAATCAAATAACACTTAGAAGGGTGTGTATTTTTAGTTATGGTTTCTTGTTCTTGGAGGATGTTTGAAAGTTAAAAATTGAATTTGGTAGCCAAAGGACTGATTCATGGGTCTTTCTGTCCTAACCAACTTTTTCTTAGTTACCTAGATGGCCAAGTACAGCGCCTGGTATGTAGTAAGACTCAGTAAAAAAGTGGATTTTAAAAAATAACTCCCAAAGTGAATAGTCAAAAATCCTGTGTAGCAAACTGTTATGTATTGCTAAGTTTGTTGTTTTCATAGCTGGAATTTATTAAGATGCATTATTTTGACTTTATTCACTGCCTGAAACACTTTGGGTGGTATTGACAGAGTTGGTGGATTTTCCTCCAAGTGATTAAATGAAATTTGACATATGTTTTCATCCAAAGTTTTGTACATCATGTTTTCTAACAGAAAAAAAAAAATGTTAATATGGTTTTTCTGTGTTACTAAAAATAGCTTCGAGATTAAGGAAAAATAATAACTCTTGTACAGTTTAGTATTGTCTATTAAATCTGTATTGGCAGTATGTATAATGGCATTTGCTGTGGTTACAAAATACTTCCTCTGGAGTATAACAATAATTTGATCCAATCCCTACTGCTTGTAAAATAAAATTTTACCACTTGATATAAAAAAAAAAAATTGACATCCAAAACCCTACCCACACTTACAGGAATGCTCTCATATGTAGTGACAGGAGAACTGTTCTTATTCATGCTTTCAGGAAGAAAAATGGAAGATTTATGGACTTTCAGTGGAATTTTTCCTGACTCTTGGAGTCTGGCTAGGCAGACACAGGGAAGATTTATTTTCTGACTGTCCCTCATATGTGCAAGCTCAATCATCTGCAACTCAGCTAATCAGAAAGGTCAGTGGTATCTTCTGAGCAAAGCAGAGAAATAGACCTGCGCCAAACTGGAAATGTACATATTACTGATGACTGCCACACTGAAGCAGTGGGAGGACTAAGAGTAATGCTCATGCCTAGTGGAGAGCTTTTGTGAGAAATTTTTTAAGGCAAAAGAGTGAATGCTACTACTGGAGAGGTCACTATCAGCTAGCTCTGTGCAAAATTAATAACACAGCATGGTTGGTCCTACATTTCACTGTTTCCATGGGTAGGAAAGGGATGACTGCATTATGAATAAAGGAAAATTATAAGAATAAGAAAGAAAAGATGAAGTCTAAAATATTCCCAGATCAAAAACAAACTGTATCTAAGCATACACAGCTACAAAATGCCACCTAACTCTTTTCTCCAGTGCAATGAAGGGCACTAAATTTCGTGAGCATTTGATATGTTCCAGGTACTATATTAAACTCTCTTTCTTTCTTTCTTTTCTTTCTTTCTTTCTTTCTTTCTTTTTCTTTCTCTCCTTTCTTTCTTTTCTTTCTTTCTTTTCTTTCTTTCTTTCTTTTCTTTCTTTTCTTTCTTTCTTTCTTTCTCTTTCTTTCTCTTTCTTTCTTTTCTTTCTTTCTTTTCTTTCTTTCTTTCTTTTTCTTTTTCTTTCTCTCCTTTCTTTTCTTTTCTTTTTTCTTTCTTTCTTTCTCTTTTTTCTTTCTTTCTTTTCTCTCTTTCTTTCTTCCTTTCTTTCTCTCTCTCTTTC
>NW_012106108.1:466181-475371 GCF_000951045.1 Mandrillus leucophaeus | reverse complement strand
CCCAGGCTGGAGTGCAGTGGCGTGATCTTGGCTCACTGCAACCTCTGCCTCCTGGGTTCATGCCATTCTCCTGTCTCAGCCTCCCGAGTAGCTGGGACTACGTGGTGCCCGCCACCACACCTGGCTAATTTTTTTGAATTTTTAGTAGAAATGGGGTTTCACCATGTTAGCCAGGATGGCCTCAATCTCCTGACCTCATGATCCGCCCGCCTCGGCCTCCCAAAGTGCTGGGATTACAGGCGTGAGCCACTGCGCCCGGCCGTGATTTTCTATATCATAGAAGTAATATACTATTGTCCTCTTTTTGTAGTTAAGAAAACACAGATTCAGAGAAGCTAAATAATATGCCAAGGTTCACACAATGAGCAAATGGAAAAGGTGAGACCAACATCTACATGAATCTAAAGCCCATTCTCTATATACCAATTGCCACTCCAAAGCAGATGGATAAATGTCTTTAATATCAAATCTTTGCTTCAATTCTACTTATTTGTCAAAAGTAAATAGTATAAATTAATATTAGATCATTATTAAAGCTATCATATTTGCTAATAAAACAACACAAATAATATACATATTTGCTAATAATACAACTATCATATCATATTTGCTATCATATTTGCTAATACTATCATATTTGCTAATAATACAACACATAAGTAATATACATAGACACAAATCTATTTGCCCTACTATGCTATTCAAAGAGATGTCATCCAAATAACTGCATGGAATTTTATTTTATTAGATTACATTCCAATGCAAGAACTAAAAGTACACTCAGTGCCTCAGCACATTTAGCTATCAGAGAGAACTTTTAAACATGAAATTTCCCTAGAACAAATCAGGAGTTGACAACAACAGAAAGTTATGTCACCTGTGCAGGTCGAAATATTTTTGTGAAGGCTTTTGCTACTAATGGGACTATTGTTTTGTCCATAAGAAGAAGCTCTATCAAAAATATCTCAGCCCATTTGAGCTACAGGCTCAAAGTTCTACCTTCATTCCCACTTGGCTGGTTTGATATATCCCCAAGGATAAGTGTCTACTGTAAAATATGAATAAGAACCTTCTAGCATATCTGTGAATATGCATATTCTTAGACCCCACTTCATAGAAATTTTGCTCCAGTTAGCCTGAGGTAGGGCCCAGGAATCTGCATTTTAAAATACATACATTTCCGACAGAGATGATCTAATGCTTATTCTAATGCTTATTGAGAATCACTAGACTAGAGAATCCTTCACTCTAGTTGGGAATTATTCATTGAGTGAATCATTCCCTCAATGATTCTTTCTGTCTGAGTCAAAGGAGTCTGAGAGGTTTTCCTGGATTCTCAAATTGCTAGAGCATCCTCTAAACTGAACCGAGTCTGCATATGTTAAATCCCAAGGAAGTATGTGCGTGAGACTGGCTATCACAAGCAAAACCATTGAAGTTCTACTCAGATAAGCATTTGCTCCTCTTTACTTGCTCAGAGTCTTTCTCAAAACAAAGCTGTCAACTGGAAAAATTATTTATTATATTCTACTTCCTATATCTTCATATCCAGGTACCTATATCCTAACCATACATGGGAAACTAAAGCTTCTTGGATACCCAGTATCATCAACTGAGATGTCTAACCCAATGTAGCCTGGCCTTTTTCCTCATGCTCTGAATTTCTCTCTATGTCCTCCATAAAACGTGCTCCGTCCGCTTCTCTCTGGTGAGGATCCTAGCATCAGCACAGTGACAGAACTTTAATACAACATGTGAAAAGGAATGAACAAAGTAATGTTTTATTTTGGAGCCAAACTGGAGCTAATGGCAGATTTTTGTTTTGAGTCGCACAGATTGCAAAATAAAGTTAACGAATAAAGTTAAAATGATGGTGTCAGGTAATGTGGAAATGCAAGGACATTCCTCACTCCATTTTCCTGCTAGAGAGAATATATACTTAACGAATCAGTAATCCACTGTCTCTGTTGACAATTCAACAAGGCCGTAAAAAGACTCAGCTGAGTAATAGGACTTAGAATTCAACAAGACAAAACCTGAGCTCTCAATATGTTTTATTCTTTAGAGAAAAATTCAGGGTTATTTTTTTCTGAGTCAGGGTCTCACTCTGTTGCCCAAGCTGGAGTGCAGTAACATAATTTTGGCTCACTGTAGCCTTGGCCTCCCCAGGCTCAGGTGATCCTCCCACCTCAGCCTCCCGAGTAGTTAGGACTACAGGCATGTGCCATCATGCCCAGCTAATTTTTGTATTTTTTGTAGAGATGTGGTTTCAGCAACTGGTCTCAAACTCCTGGGCACAAGTGATCCACCTATCTTGGCCTCCCAAAGTGCTGGGATTACAGGTATGAGGCACTACACCCAGCCCAGGATAATTTATTAAAATACAAAATATAATGACTATCAAAGACAAGAACTGTATGCAAAAAATGCTTCATAAATGCCACTCTCCATGACAGTGTACAAAAACACAGCTCTGTCTGAGACCAACTACCATGCCACTTAGGACAGACACAACAGATAAGTAAGTAATATTCTCAAGGAAAAACACAGAAGACAACCAGTTCTCCCATAAAGCTCTGGAAAGAAAGTAGAGGCTCTACGTTGTAGACTACCCTTGATAACCTCACAGTAATCAGCATGACTAAGAAATATATTGCGAAATAGTAGCAGTTAGGATAAAGATGAAGGGTGAAATGAGAAGATCTCATAATTTCTTGCTATTTTTGCATTATTAGAATCACCTGAACTTTTGATTCTGTACTTGGAGTCAGACAAATCCAGAAGCCTTTGGCTTCTGAATAGTAAATCATTTAGCCCAAACTTCATGATTATAATTAACACTTAAGCCTTAATGGATGTTAATGGGTTACTTTTCTTAGGTAGCATGCTATTTTAACAGGGGCCTTTTATATTCAAGGCCTTACAAATTCCAAGGAATGATTCTTAGAGTGTAAAGTGCAGCACTATAACAAGAGATAAGAAGGATATTGAGGAAGGAAGGTAAGTGGTCTCATACCCTTAAAATAAATCATTCTACATTGTCACCTACTGTCTCCAACGTGTATAATAAACCTACACTTGCTTTAATGCAGGGCTTACCACATGGTTCCATTTCAGCAGCAATTGCCTTCATAATCTGCTAAGATGGAGAGTAGGAACATAATTTATTTTGAAAAAGGTCCATCAGGATATAAAGCATAATCCCAGCCCATATGGGCAGAATTCTTAATATCATTTATACTTCTAGGAAAATTCATTTACCTTGGAAATTTCTCCTTTGGGCTGAGCTGAAGATTTCTGAAGAGATCTTGGTTGGCTTTGGAGAGTAGGAGAAAAAACACCGGGAGTCCTCCATAGAACCTCATTTCCAGCATTAAGTAAGATCCTGGGATGTAAGTGTGAAAGGAAAGTCTGGGCGTGGTGGCTGACGCCTGTAATCCCAGTATTTTGGGAGGCCGAGGCGGATGGATCACCTGAGGTCAGGAGTTCAAGACCAGCCTGGCCAACATGGTGAAGCCCCGTCTCTACTAAAAATACAAAAATCAGCTGGGCATGGTGGCATGCACCTGTAATCCCAGCTGCTCAGGAGGCTGAGGCAGAAGAATCATTTGAACCTGGGAGGCAGAGGTTGCAGTGATCTGAGATTGAATGACTGCACTCCAGCCTGGGTGACAGAGCAAGACTCAGTCTCAAAAAAAAAAAAAAAAAAAGGAAAATATCTTGGACCCCCAAAATCACCAAGCTAAAGAGAAAAGCCAAGCTGGGAACTGCTAAGGGCAAAACTGCCTCCCATGCTGTTCAAAGTCACCCCTCCGCTCACTGAGATAAATGCATATCTGATGGCCTCCTTTGGAGAGGCTAATCAGAAACTCAAAATGCAACCATTTGTCTCTTATCTACCTATGACCTGGAAGCCTGCTCCCTGCTTCGAGTTGTCCTGCCTTTCCAGACTAAACCAATGTTCATTTTACATTTGTTGATTGATGTCTCATGTCTCCCTAAAATGTATAAAACCAAACTGTGCTCTGACCAGCTTGGGCACATGTCTTCAGGACCTCCTGAGGCTGTGTCATGGGCGTGCATCCTCAACCTTGGCAAATAAACTTTCTAAATTAACTGAGACCTGCCTCAGATTTTGGGGGTTCATATAAGTATGTCTAGATTGTATATCTTCCATAAGAGAATGCATACCTGGGGCTCAAAACTGACACAATGGTAGTAATAAAATGGTCCTAGCTAAGAACATTGACTGTTCCCTTACAGCCAAACACTGCAATCAATTCCTCACTGTGTCAACACAGTGTACCTCTACATTTCTCTCAGCCTTTACTTCTGCATCTGTACAATTGGTATGATAATAATGCATTTCCACAAGTCTACAGTGAAAATGAAAGGAGGATACAGACACTTGACAAAAGCTCAAGCATTACACAGTTCTTAAGTAGTGGCAATGCAGAATCAGATCCTTTTCTTTTCTACATATATCTTTCAGCAAATGAATAATTGGCCCTAACCCAAAGATAGAACAGCCTTTTAAGAATCATTCACTAACAACTAAAATTCTAACACTTTTTAAGAAAAGGCTATTAACCATCTGATTGTTTAAGTTCTTGATAAATATAATTGGCAGAATTACTAAACATGTTTTGGAGATTTGGGAGAAACTTCAGTGTAGTTGAGTAGGAGGATAGCTAGACACCCAGTGCCCCTGGCTGTTTATCTGCAGGACAGATATCAAGTGGTTAATTTGCAGCCTCATCTCTCTCTCCTTGTGTTCCAAGCCATGTGGACCTTGTGTGCCTGGGTGGCAGACATCTTTCCCTCATGTCACATAAATAATATCTCAGTTCAAAGTCATTATCTCAGGGAAAAGTGAACCATTGACCCCATTTTAGACAGAGCCAGATCCCTTTTTCAACACTCTCTTATAGCATTTTGTATTTTCTTTCTTAGCACTTAGCATAGTTGATGAATAAGATTTATTTCTGTAATTGTTTACTTAACACCTGCCTCTTCTCCAGTGTAAGCTTGTAAAGGGTAGAAAGTATGACTATTAAACTCACTGTTGTATCAATCCAGAGCCTGGTCCAAGGTCTGGCACATGGGAGGAGTTAAAAAAATATTTGGTGCTTCAATGAAGAGAGAGGACTTATGCCAAATCCTCTGAGACCAAAGCCAGTATTCCTTTTTACTACCAAGGAAATGGTTCTGTATAAGTAAATATCACCTAGGAAGCCCATTAAAATGCAGTCCTAGGTCTTTCTCCAGTGCTCCAGAATCAGAAACTCCCAGGGATGAAGGAATCTGTATTTTCAGGTTGCAGCTAGTTCTTGGATTAGCTGCAGGAGCCACTGCATTCTACTCAACATGGATGTGCTTTTAAAGAGAGAATCCAGAATCCTCATGTTTTTCTTTCTACCCGCTGCTCAGTGCTGGAAGAGAAACCCCTCCCATCAGTCTCATATTGTATCAAGGAAGTAAAAATATCAAAAGCAACTCCCATGTCTTCACTTAAAATACGCTCTATGTAATCCTTTCCATTAACTATAAATCACATGCATTTTTTAAAAAAATGAAACTCTAAGTCATATTGCTAAGTGAAAGACAGCAGACTGAAAAAGATACATACTAGATGATTCCAACCATATGACATTTTGGAAAAGGCAAAACCATACAGACAATAAAAAGACAGTGGCTGCCAGAGATATTAGGGGAGGGAGAGAAAGATGAATAGGTACACAGGGTATGTTTAGAGTAGTTAAATTGTTCTGTATGAAACTAGAATGAATATGTAGGGGAGGAAAAACTTCCTCTACCCTCTTAGTTTCTGTGGCTGGAATTTAAGAGTTAGACTGAAAAAAGATAGATTAATCAGAGAAGAAGCAGACAAAGTTTATTTTTAATTTTATGTGTACAGGAGCTTCATAGAAGAGAACTAGAAACTCAAAGAGGTAGTGAGACCATGGGGTTTACATACCATTTGCTATGGTTTAGCTCTGTCCCCACCCAAGTCTCATCTTGAATTGTAGCTCCCATATTTCCCACGTGTTGTGGGAGGGACCCAGTAGGAGACAACTGAATCATGGGTTTCCCCCACATTGTTCTCATGGTAGTGAATAAGTCTTATGAGATCTGGTGGTTTTATAAGGGGAAACCCTTTCGCTTGGTTCTCACTCTCTCTTTTTGCCTGCCACCATGTGAGACATGTCTTTCGCCTTCTGCCATGATTGTGAGGCCTCCCCAGCCACATGGAACTGTGAGTCCATTAAACTTCTTTTTCTTTAAAATTACCCAGTCTAGCATATGTCTTTATCAGCAGTGTGAAAAGGGACTAATACACCATTTTAGCAAAGGATGATAACTTGTGGAGACATGACTAGACAAAAGAAAGGGGGAGCTCGGGTTCCTAGGGGTGGTAAATTGGGAGAAGGTGACTAGTGATACATGGTAGATAAGGGTTGTTTACTGAGATTTGCTATACAAACTCAAGTTCTTTCTGGTTGTAAGAATGGAGAATCATTCTCCTCTCCCAGGTATGGGAAAAGGGAAATTTATCCCTTGCTTTTAGGCAGAAAAGAGAGGTCAGGGAGCTCTTCCTGAGTCTGCTGTTTCTAAATTGCCTTCAGCTCAAAATAATTCTTATGACAAAGTAGAATATTCTGAGGGTAGAATATTCTGATCCCTTTCAGTGGATACATGTTATTATACCCTTGTCAAAACCATAGAACTGTACAACACAAAGAGTGAGCCCTCATGTAAACTATGGACGATAGTTAACAATAATGTATCAATATTGGTTCATTAATTTTAACAAATGTACCACACCAATGCAAGTTGTTAATAATAGGGGAAATTGTGGAGGGAAATTGAGGAGTAGGGATAGGGTGGGTGTATAGAACTCTATGCAATATCTGTTCAATTATTCTATAAATCTAAAACTGTATTTTTTAAGTCTAAAAAATCAAAACACATACACAAAAATGACTGTGGGAATGGAGCACAACAGTAAGCATTACAGTTCACATTTACTGAATGCTCATAGTGTGGGCAACACCAAACTAAAAATTTTCAAACATTTCCTCTTTTCACACTGACACTCTAAGGTAGTGTGTTAGTTCATTTTCATGCTGCTAATAAAGACATATCCAAGAGTGGGCAATTTACAAAAGAAAGAATTTTATTGTACTTACAGATTCACATGGCTAGGGAGACCACACAATCATGGCAGAAGGCACAGAAGAGGAAATAACATCTTACGTGGATGGCAGCAGGCAAAGAGAGAGCTTGTGCAGGGAGACTCCTGTTTCTAAAACCATCAGATCTTGTGAGAACCATTCACTATCACGAGAACAGCCAGAGAAAGACCAACCCCCACGATGCAATCATCTCCCACTGAGTCCCTCCCACAACAAGTGGGAGTTATGGGAGCTACAAGATGAGATTTGGGTGTGGACACAGAGCCAAACCATATCACTCCACCCCTTGCCCCTCCCAAATCTCATGTCTTCACATTTCACAACCAATTATGCCCTCCCAACAGTCCCCCAAAGTCTTAACTCATGTCAGCATTAACTCAAAAGTCCACAGTCCAATATCTCATTTGAGACAAGGCAAGTCCCTTCTGCCTATGAGCCTGTACAGTCAAAAGCAAGTTAGCTACTGCCTTAGATACAATGGGTGTACAGGTATTGGGTAAACTCAGCTGTTCCAAATGGGAGAAATTGGCCAAAACACAGGGGCTACAGGCCCCATGGAAGTCTGAAATCTAGAGGGGCAGTCAAATCTTAAAGCTCCAAAATGATCTCCTTTGATGCCATATCTCACATCCAGGTCGTGCTGATGCAAGAGGTGGGTTCCCTTGGTCTTGGACAGCTCTGCCCCTGTGGCTTTGCAGGGTACAGACTCCCTCCTGGCTGCTTTCATGGGCTGGCATTGAGTGCAAGTTGCAGGTGCATGGTGCTAGCTGTGAGTGGATCTATCATTCTGGGATCTGGAGGTGGGTGGCCCACTTCTCACAGCTCCACTAGGTGGTGCCCCAGTAGGAACTCTGTGTTGGGGCTCTGACCCCACATTTCCCTTCTGCACTGCCCTAGCAGAGGTTCTTCATGAGAGCCCCAACCCTGCAGCAGACATCTGCCTGGGTATGCAGGCGTTTCCGTACATCTTCTGAAATCTAGGCAGAGGTTCCCAAACCCCCATTTTTGACTTCTGTGCACTGACAGGCTCAACACCACATGGAAGCTGCCAAGGCTTACAGTTTGCACCCTCTGAAGCCACAACCTGAGCTCTACATTGGCCCCTTTCAGCCATAGCTGGAGTAGCTGGGACATAAGGCACCAAGTCCCTAGGCTGCACACAGCACAGGCATCCTGGGCCTGGCCCACAAAACCACTTTTTCCTCCTAGGCCTGCAGGCCTGTGATGGGAGGGGCTGCTGTGAAGACCTCTGGCATGCCCTGGAGACATTTTCCCCATTGTCTTGGGGATTAAAATTTAACTTAGGCAAATTTCTGCAGCCAGCTTGAATTTCTCCTCAAAAAATGGGATTTTCTTTTCTATTGCATTGTCAGGCTGCAAATTTTCCAAATTTTCATGCTCTGCTTCCCTTATAAAACTAAATGCCTTTAACAGCACCCAAGTTACCTCTTGAATGCTTTGCTGCTTAGAAATTTCTTCTTTCAGATACCCTAAATGATCTCTCTCAAGCTCAAAGTTCCACAAATCTCTAGGTCAGGGGCAAAACGCCACCAGTCTCTTTGCTAAAACATAACAAGAGTCACCTTTGCTCTAGTTCCCAACAAGTTCCTCATCGCCATCTGAGACCACCTCAGCCTGGATTTCATTGTCCATATCATTATCAATATTTTGGTCAAAGCCATTCAACAACTCTGTAGGGAGTTTCAAACTTTCCCACATTTTCCTGTCTTCTGAGCCCTCCAAACTGTTCCAACCTCTGCCTGTTACCTGGTTTCAAAGTCACCTCCACATTTTCAGGTACCTTTACAGTACCACCCCACTACCTGGTATCAAATTACTGTATTGGTTTGTCCTCATGCTGCTGATAAAGATATACCGAGGCCAGGCGTGGTGGCTCAAGCCTGTAATCCCAGCACTTTGGGAGGCCGAGGCAGGTGGATCACAAGGTCAGGAGTTCGAGATCAGCCTGGCCAATATGGTGAAACCCCATCTCT
>NW_012106108.1:453175-466025 GCF_000951045.1 Mandrillus leucophaeus | reverse complement strand
CGTCTGTTCTCAAAAAAAAAAAAAAAAAGATATACCCAAGACTGGGCAATTTACAAAAGAAAGAGGTTTATTGGACTTACAGTTCCATGTGGCTGGGGAGGACACACAATCATGGCAGAGGGCAAGGAGGAGGAAGTCACATCTTATGTGGATGGAAGCAGGCACAGAGAGAACTTGTGCAGGAAGACTCCTGTTTTTAAAACTGTCAGATCTCATGATACCCATTCACTATCACAAGAACAGCACAGGAAAGACCCACCCCCATGATTCAATCACCTCTCACCAGGCCCCTCCCACAACACATGGGAATTATGGGAGCTACAAGAGGAGAGTTGGGTGGGGACACAGAGCCAAACCATATCAGGTACTGAATATAATCACATGCACCTGAGGGTTGAGGGAACTAAAAGTGAGAGCAGTTAATCCCTGGCCCAAGGGGGCATAGCCCGGAAGTGTCATCAGGTTTCAAACCCAGGTCCACACATTTACCCACTGTGGGAAACTTCTGTTTATTCCTAGTTGCTTTTGCCTACACACAAAATGAGTGGGTTACTACTAAGTTTGATCGGTAGCTACATTAGAAAACAGTAAGGCAGATTAAGAGGAAAAGATTCTCAGTCAATGCTTCCTGATGATCCAGGGACACACACAGTAAAAACTGATGGTGGAAAAACAGGTCAGGTGGGCAATCGCATGACTGTCTTGGCATAAAATTTTGTTTCAAATAAACAAATAATGACAACATTGATATATAAATTTAAATGACAATACTTCACTTTAAACAAGACTATTAATAACCAAGAAATTGCCAATAAAACAAACAAACAAAAAAGGCAGGGGAGGGAGAAAGAGACTAGAAACGGTCACACATTAAAAGAGAGATATATGAGTCATCAGCCTAATCCAGTATGTGAACGTCATATGGGTCTTGATGTTATAGAATCTCCAAATTTAGGTCTGTGCACCTGATGCACGGTAAGTCAAACACTCACACATCAGCACTCAGGAACAGAGAAAGCTTGACCAAAGCAAGAAGGCAGAAGAGACAATCTCTCAAATCTGCCCTGCCTTTGAATATAACTGAGGACTTGTATGAGTAAGGTGGGTATATGGGAGATGAAATTCCCGCAGTGATCAAAGCTGTTTGCATCCCTCTACCCAAATTTCTGGGCACCATCAAGGAGGTCTGCATAATCTAAGGATCATGGTTCTTTAAAAGAAAAACAAGTTCATCAACCTGACAGGCACCCCTGTGGACTAGGATATGAAGTTAATCAATTATTAGTGACCACCCTTTACGGAAATAACGACATGCAAGCAAGTACGCATAGAGAAAGAAAAGGACAAGGGGAAAGGGAAAGTAGGTAAAACAAACATAGTATGATCTTTGTAATAGAGACTCAGTTACAGCGATTCAAACAAAACAATTCTGGGGTCAGTTATGAACGAATCAGTAAAATTTCATCATAGATTGGATGGTAGACAATACCAACACATTAGTAAATTTTAGGTATAATTATTTTATCAAAATGACACTAAAAATAACTTATCAAAAACATTAAAGGTAAGCCTAGGCTAAACACAGTGACTCACCCCTGTAATCCCAGCACTTTGGGAGGTCGAGGTAGAAAGATTGCTTGAGGTCAGGAGTTCAAGTCTGCAGTGAATAATGCATGATTTGCCACTGTGCTCCAGCCCTGGGCAACAGAGTAAGACCCTGTATCTTAAAAAAAAAAAAAAAAAAAAAGATTAAAGGTAAATCTAAATATGTCCAGTATTTCCTTCGAAATAATTTGAGATGGGAGAGAGAGAGATACAGATCAAATAAAATTGACTGTGAACTGATATCATATAATCGTTGGAGCAAGATTAGATGGGTACCCAGGTTCATTATGCTATTCTCACTCCCTTTAAATAGGCTTGACATGTTCCACAATGAAAGGGTTTTTTAGAGTTTATTATAGAGCATTAGTTCTAGCACTTATCTAACGCATTGCATTGTTTTCATTCAATAAATAAGGGATGTGAACATTAACTATAAAAACAATATTTGAAATTAAAACATAAGATTAGGCCTGGCGCAGTGGCTCACACCTATAATCCCACCACTTTGGGAGGCCGAGGCGGACGGATCACCTGAAGTCAGGAGATCCAGACAAGCCTAACTAATATGGTGAAACCCCATCTCTACGGAAAAAAAAAAAATTAGCCAGGTATGGTGGCGTGCACCTGTAATCCCAGCTACTGAGGAGGTTGAGGCAGGAGAATCACATGAATTCAGAGGCAGAGGTTGCAGTGAGCCAAGATCACACCACTGCATTCCAGCCTGGGTGACAGAGGGAGAGCCTCTCTCATAATAAAATAAAATAAAAAATAAGATTAGCATATACAAGCATTTTCATCCTGATTATTTCAACAAATCATGCCTTGTAGTTTCTGTTAACCTTTCCAGGAAAGAGCTGACGTCAGTCTCCACTCCTTCCCCAGGCCCTATGTCCTGGGTCTCTCTTTGATTTCTTTCAAGTGCCCATGGCCAGAAAAGGGCATCCACAGAAGAGCGAGCCAGTCTAAGGGGTGCTGTTACCTGTTGATATTTTTCCTTCAAGTGAAGGACAGAATGAACTCTCAGGGTTCTGAATACAGTAACAGGTCTCCTTCACCCGTGGGCATCACCCACTACCACAAATACCAATCCTTGGGTCTAGGACATCCAGAGGACCTCAAGAAAGTCTATCATCCCCACTGAGTTTAGATTGGTTCATTTGTTATTCCTGGGAAATATGACTTCGAGGACTTCAAGTGACTCCTAGGGAATGTAGAAAGGAAAATGAGGTTCTGTCTCCTTCCCAAACTGACTAGGAAATGTTCTTGGCTAGCCATTGGGAGACACTGGCTTACGGCTGGTTCCAAGCTGGAGGTAAAAATGGAAACTCCATGTCCCTAGCAACAAAAGTATAAACCAAAGTCACAAAGCACTTATATGAAATCCAGTTTCAGGGACTGGTGTGTTCTTTTGTTTGAGAAATTTCTTTTTCTTTCTTTCCTTTGTTTGTTTGTTTGTTTGTTTATTAAGATAGTATCTCATTGTGTTACCCAGGCTGGAGTGCAGGGGCATAATCTCGGCTCACTGCAACCTCCGCCTCTGGGTTCAAGCGTTTCCCCTGCCTCAGCCTCCCTAGTAGCTGGGATTACAGGAGCCCACCACCATGCCAGGCTAATTTTTGTAATTTTAGTAGAGGCAGGGTTCCACCATGTTGGTAAAGCTGGTCTCGAACTCTGGACCTCAGATGATCCGCCCGCCTTGGCCTCCCAAAGTGAGCCACCAAGCCCAGCCCATGTTTCAGAAATAGTGAAGTGCTAGACTTGCCCTGACATAGGATGGTCACAGCAGTCTGGACCCCACACCATGTGTCTCCTTGGATTCAAAAGTTTACTTGTGGTTGGATGCAGAGGCTCACACCTGTAATCTCAGCACTTTGGGAGGCCAAGGCCAGAGGATTGCTTGAGGCCAGTAATTCAAGGTCAGCCTGGGCAACGTAGTGGGATCCCTATATCTACAAAAAAATTAAAAATTAGCCAGGCATGGTAGTGTCCACCTATGGTCCCAGCTCCTTGGAAGGCTGAGGTGGGAGGATCTCGAGCCCAGGAGGTGGGCTGTGAGCCATGAGCTGTGACTGCACCTGTGCATTCCAGCCTGGGCAACAAAGAGACACTGTCTCAAAAAAAAAAAAAGTTTAGTTGTGTGCTATATATCATACATATGAATACATATGCAGCATTTTATTTCTAGACGTGGCAAACAGTGAATATGCTTACCTGTTATCCTCTTTCCCTCAAGGGAGTCCCTCACTTCTAGGAAGAAAAATTTCACAGACAAGGGAAAAGAGTGTTTCAGCTTTGGCCGATTTATACAGCCAGCTGTTCAGACATTCTTTTTAAACGATGCTTGTCATTTACCTGTACTGGTTTTGGCTTTTGGTATTCAAAACACTCCAAAATGCTTGTATTCATATGCCTTTCTACTAGTTTTTAAATGTGTTTGGGGGATTTCACTAAGCCTAGTGATTTAAAATTCTAAAGGTCAGGAAGTATATCACTGTGTACTTAAACAATGATCCTGCATGGTACAAAAATAAAATATTGATTATGCAAATTGACAAATGCATATTATCTATGATGCCATTGCAGAGTATTGAACTGAATTCCAGTCTGAAGAGTTCCAGCCTGTCCATTCACAAACGATTTGATGTTAGGTCAATTATTAATGTCTACTAGCCTTTTTATAAAATAAGGGATGCAGATTAGATGACTGTTGATGATTATTCAAAATCTCAGATGCAATTACCCTAATAATCCTTCAAATCACAACTCTGATTTTCTCTGGGATAAGAATTTGATACATGATCATAAGCCTCCAAGAGGCTGCCTCAATCCTGCACTGAAATATGCTATTGATAGAGACAGAAGCCAGCCATGGGTCCCTGGTGAAAGGGTCCCCACCTCCAAGCATAAAATAGCTTGAAGGCTGAAAAACCAAACTGCTGGTCGCAGATGAAACCTGCCCTTTCCCGACTGATTCTGGATAATGCCCACCTGTGCACTGAGAGGACAGGGTGGAGCCTTGGGAAGTCCGCACCTTTTGCAGCAGGGAGGAGCCTGGCCTCTTCAGTTCCTGGGTGGTGACCTGGGATTCAGTCTGTGAGGCAAGAGACCTGCTGGCAGGACTCTCACTTTGCTGAGAGTTCCTCTTTCCCGTTTTCTTTTCACTCAATAAACCCTGCCCTACTCACCCTACAATGCATCCGCATGTCTAAATTTTCCTGGTCGCATGACAAGAACCCAGTTTTTTTCTACAACACTATTCCATATCTTGGGAGCTTTATCTGAAAAATGGCCATTTGCACAGGACATTCACTTCCTGAGGGTAGGTCCATCTGGGATACCAAATTGCAGATCAGTGGTTACTTAATGAACTTAGGATCGGAACATATGACACTGTGTTTCTGAAAACCTGCTTTCTTCAAATCAGGATAGCTAATTAGGCTGCAGCCATTACAGAAAGACATCAGTTTCGATACTCATCATTAATCATGAAAAATCACAGCATTCTTCCTCTTCTGTGTAATACAAGAAAATGCCTTTAACTCTCATTTTAAACTGTAGGGGAGGAAAAATAATTTTCTTTCTAACTTTCAGAGTTCTTAGTTGAGATAGACCCAGTAACAGAAGACACATTAACAAGAGAAAAGCAAAAGGAAGTTTACTTATTTTTATTTTTTTATTATTATACTTTAAGTTCTAGGGTACATGTGCACACGTGCAGGTTTGTTACATATGTATACATGTGTCATGTTGGTGTGCTGCACCCATTAATTTGTCATGTACATTAGGTATTTCTCCTTATGCTATCCCTCCCCAGTCCCCCCACCCCATGACAGGCCCTGGTGTGTGATGTTCCCTGCCCTGTGTACAAGTGTTCTCATTGTTCAATTCCCACCTATGAGTGAGAACCTGTGGTGTTTGGTTTTCTGTCCTTGCGGTAGTTTGTTGAGAATGATGGTTTCCAGCTTCATCCATGTCCCTACAAAGGACACAAACTCATCCTTTTTTGTGGCTGCATAATATAACAAACAGAAGTTTAATAACATATATACCTCATGTATACTGGGAGATACCCAAAGAAATGAGCAAATCTCCAAGAGATGACTTAGAATTCAGGCTTAAGTACCAACTTCTGCTGAAACAAAGAAAGAAGGGTGTTGGGAAGGCCAGTAATGGGGAGGTGAGCAGAAAAAGCACAATAAAGAAGAGTAAGGCTTGTTATGCAGATTTAGGTGGATGGGTCTCTAGTAATTTAATCAACTTTCCCTTCTTGGTACAGAGAGGGAGACACACTTACAAATGGAGATTTTTCTTTATAGGTGTAAGTTTCCCTTATTAAAGAGAAATTTTTGTGTTTTCAAAACTTCTCTTGTGTCTAGTGTCTAAAAATGATCAGTTCAAAGTAATCTTTATTTTGGCATATTTTGGGGTAGCACATTCTCATGTCATACACCACTCTGTACAGACCGTGACCCTACAGCTATGACATTCCCTTAACTCTATTAGAAATAAATGGATAACAACTTCTCTTACACTATTTGCTTTCTCTTATCTGTAGCAGACACTTGCGGTGCCTCAACCACTTCCCTTGGCCACCAGATTTCAGCACAGCTGTGAAGGACAAGTCTGTGCAAGTAACCAGCATCCCACCTCAAGCTGTGCTGTGGCATCTCACAATCTGGACTTTCTCTGCAGTCACTCAAAGCAACGCACCCCACCTCTTCCCTAAACAGGCACACTTAGAAGTACATGGTGCCAAAGTGTCTCTAGCAAAACCCACAATCAATGGGAGACACGAAATTAATAGACGGGTGTCCCAGTCTCCCTGTCCTTCCCTAAAACATCTCTGAGGGATTCCACAAAGTTTCTTAGCAGCTCTTCAACAGAATGGAGCCCCAGTTGTCCACAGAGGTAGCTATACCTCAATAACTCCACGTTTTCCCATGCCTCTACTCTCTCACTTCTGCTTCCTAGGATTCCCTCCCAAGAAACTACCTGAGCCCACATACTTGTCTCAGGCCCTCTGCTTTCAGGGAAACTCAAATGAGGATATTCTTCTTGAAGACAACTGGAAGACATTTCAGTCTCATGGACAAGACACTAAGTTGATGTTCCCCTTAAGAGTGAGAAATAAAAATAAAATCCTGAGCCCCCCAACCAGCTGAACAGAACCATCTCTTGGCGAAGGGTACCACAGAGAAACCTTGAAAACCGCGCTCCTGGCCATGATAACATGGAAGACTGAACAGGCCTCGTTCACCTCCCCTGCAACCTTGCTAACAGCCATGAGGCTTTCTTTCTTAGGGGTTAAACAGAAACCAGCCCTCGGGAAAGGCCAGCTCCACCAGTGATTTCCACCAACCTTGTGACTGTCCTTCCTTTTGCAGTTTTGACAAAACGACCACTCAGCTTTCCTTCCTGACAAGAGAACACCGAACATGAAATGGCTCTGGCCAGTTTATAGAGGATGCATAGTAAGGGTTTTGTGTTCCCTGCTTCACCTTTTCAGTCAGAGGGCTGAAAACTCCATCCTCAGATTATACTAATGCCACCATATTTTGAACATGAGGCCCATGGACAGGCATGAAGCTCAACTGTGTATGTGCATGTTTCTCCTTTCATATATTTGTGCCTTTTCCTGTAGCTGATTAAATATGTATATTCAGGTGGGGCAAGGTGGCTCATGCCTATAATCCCAGCATTTTGGGAGTCTGAGACAGGAGGATCACTTGAGGCCAGAAGTTCAAGACCAGCCTGGCCAACATGGCAAAACTCCGTCTCTACTAAAAATACAAAAATTGTCCGGGCTTGGTGGCACATGCCTGTAACCCCAGCTACTTGAGAGGCTGAGGCATGAGAATCACTTGAACCTGGGAGGCAGAGGTTGCAGTGAGCCAAGATGGGGCCCCTGAACTCCAGCCTGGGCAACAGTGAGACTCTGCCTCAAAAACAAACAATTGGGAGGCCAAGGCAGATGGATCACTTGAGGTCAGGAATTTGAGAGCTGCCTGGCCAACGTGGTGAAACCCCATCTCTATTAAAAATGCAAAAATAAGCCAGGCGTGGTGGCGGGTGCCTGTAATCCCAGCTACTCGGGAGGCTGTGGTAGGAGTATCACTTGAACCCAGGAGGCGGAGATTGCAGTGAGCTGAGATTGTGCCCCTGCACTCCAGCCTGGGTGACAGAGCGAGACTCTGTCTAAACAAACAAACAAAAATGTATATGCAGCCACCTCATTCAGTATAAATTCCTGTCTTATTCTTCCTTACCTCAAAGTGCCTGTTTCTGGCTTCTGGCAGGAGGCTACACTTCCTATCTTGTCAGAATGGCCACCTGAGAGCTGCAATTTTTTATAAAAAACAAAGCTCACCTTTCCAAATTTATGAACCTCATCATTATTCAGTTAACAAGAGAAACATTTTATTAATCCTTCCCCCAAATTTTGGAATTACCCTGCAACGTAGTATATACATCCCCATTATGCAACCCCAAGTATTTCAGGCCTTTTAAGTGGCATCTCATTATCTGACTACCTACAGCACTATATGATTTCAGTAAAATGGTCAGTGGTGAAATTGCTGAAACCTAAAACCAGAATACAAGGTGATCTTTCCACGTACCTAAGCAGAAATCTGTGGCCATATTTTCAACACAAATGCCAAAATTCTATACATGCTTTTGTTTGTACAGACTACCACAGTATATTATACAGAGTTGGGTGCAGCATTTTGGGAGGCTGAGGTGGGTGGATCACTTGAGGTCAGGAGTTCAAAACCAACCTGGCCTACATGGTGAAACCCCGTCTCTACTAAAAATACAAAAATTAGCCAGGCACGATGGTGCACGCCTATAATTCCAACTACTTGAGAGGCTGAGGCAGAAGAATCACTTGAACCTGGGAAGCAGAGGTTGCAGTAAGCCAAGATTGTGCCACTACACTCCAGTTTGGGTGACAGAGCAAGATCCTGTTTCAAAAACTTTAAAATTAAAAAAAATATATATATATATGTTTATTATTTATTTGTATATAAAATATGTATAACATATTATGAAAAGTAAAAAGACTTTGCTAAGATTTTAAGCTGTTTCAATAGGATTCTTTGTATTGAAAAATCAGTACTAATTTTCAAATGTAAGACACAAGAATTTAAATATCGTAATGAGCAACTGTTTCAAGGAAAATTGAAAAGAGGTAACACAGAACCTGGTGAAATTTTTACAACAAATATATTTTTAAGATTTTGAACTTTAAATTACAACCAATTAAGTAAAACCAGTTCTATTTTAATACAAAATCATTATAAAATATGTATTTGTTGAATTGTTTGTTTTTAGAATAATGCCAATTAAATGCTTCTTCCTCTTGTCTAACCTAGAAGGTTTGTTAATGGGAGAAGAAAACTTCTTTTGTCTGCTGGAGTCAACACAGTTTTTCCAAGATGGAGAATTTGACACATTCTGAAGTTAATATTGGCTAAAAGAGTTACGATAATTGGCCTTTTTCTGATCATATTTGATTGAGTCTTCTGGAGTCACTAAATCATTGTTCTTAATTTTCATTATCTTAGAATATAAACTAGCTGACTTGGAGTCAGGGGTTCAATTCATTTTGAGTAAGACTTAACACCCCTCCCTTACATTAATAGACTCTTAAGGCTGTTACTGCTTAGGAAAGGTTTGGGTAATGAATAGGTGTATTGTCCCTGAAGTTAAACTTGCTTTTAAAGCAAGGCAAAGATTTTTTGCAATTAAAATGCTTGAATCTTTTTGAAACATCAAATAGCTACTTAAAGGAGTAAATATATGTATATTCATTAAACTCAAAAACAAATTTCCATCTACAAAATCAGAATTCTCTCATCAGTTCTTAAGGTAATTTTATTTATTACTTTGCTTTCATTTGAATTTTTTCTTCATGAATTGTCTTCCCTTTAAAGAAATGACTTTTTACAAAATACTAATAGTGCCTCACACTTGCATGACATTTTCAAGTACTGAAATGACTTTAACTTAACATTGTTTTAACTGAGGCTCAAAAAAACTTTGTCAGACAATGATAATATCCTATTTTACTGAAGAAACTGAGGTCACGCTGCATTCATTTGATAGATAAGAGCAAATCTTAGAGACATGCTAATGCTCAGGAAAGAAGTGACCATTGATCAATGACATGAGATGGTAGGGCATTAATCATGCAATCCTAACCAAATGTCCCCTGTGGTTCCACCTGAATAATCCATGACCTGCTTCTGTGTGTTAATCTTAACTTTACTATGTGTATCAGAGTTCTCCAAAGATAGAACCAATAGGCAGGAGATAGATGATAGATAGATAGATGTTACTGGAAAAAGGGTCTCATCCCAGACCCCAGGAGTGGGTTCTTGGATCTCAGACAGGAAAGAATTCAGTGTGAGTAGCAGAGTACAGTGAAATTAAGATAGTTTGTTAGAGACTACTCTTATTACAGAGTAGGGCATCCTCAAAAACCAAGAGAAGGAATGCCCCCATATCAAACATAATGCTTGCTTATATACAATGTTAGGACTAAGAATAATGTGCTTTATTATTATACAAAAGATTGTGATTAGCTTGTAACAGTCTATTAGTATCGTTCTTCTGTTGTTTACCTATTGATATCAGCAAGAATTTATGGTTGTACTATAATCTTT
Source organism: Mandrillus leucophaeus (assembly GCF_000951045.1). Classification (NCBI taxonomy): domain Eukaryota; kingdom Metazoa; phylum Chordata; class Mammalia; order Primates; family Cercopithecidae; genus Mandrillus; species Mandrillus leucophaeus. Next base: position 455,754 of record NW_012106108.1, on the reverse strand, counting down.
AAAGCGAAACCTATTCCTAAACTAAGAATGCTTTTTATTCTGTTGCATAGGCTGGGGTGCAGTGGCACGATCATGGCTCGCTGCAGCCTGGATGTCCCATACTCAGGTAATCCTCCCACCTCAACCTTCTGAGTAGCTGGGACCACAGTTGTGTGCCATCACCCTTGGCTAATGTTTGTATTTTTTGGAGAGATGGAGTTGCACTGTGTTGCCCAGTCTGGTCAAGTGATCCACCTCCCTCAGCCTCCCAAAGTGTTGGGATTATAGGCGTGCACCACCCTGCCTGGTCTGTTCTTAAGATATCTGGACGTCAGAACATTTCCTTAAGTTCTGGGTCTTATTTAGTTGGCATAATTAACTTGTTCCCTCAGTCATAAACATCTTGTGACCAGGAGTGCCTAACTTCCCGGAAGTGTAACCCAGAAAGTCTCACTTCATTCAGCCTTTATTCAAGAGGGAGTCACTCTGGTTTGGATGCCAATGACAGATAGATAGATAGATAGATAGATAGATAGATAGATAGATAGATAGATAGACAGATAGACAGACAGACAGATGATAGATAGATAACAGGAAATTTATTAGGGGAATTGGCTCACATGATCATGGAAGCTAAGAAGTCCCACCATAGGGTGTCTGCAAGCTGGAGAATCAGGAGAGCTGGCAGCACCGGTCAGAACAAGTCAGAAAGCCTCAGAACCAAAGAAGCTGATGGTGTAACTCTCAGTCTGAGGCTTACAGCCTGATTACACAGGGGGCTGCTTCTTGTATGAGTCCTGGAGCCCAAATGCTGGAAAATCTGGGATTCTGATGTCCTAGGCCAGGAGAAGAGGGTGTTCCAGCTCCAGAAGAGAGAGAAATCAAATTCACGTTTTGTCTGCCTTTTTGTTCTATCTGGGCCCCCAGTTGATTGGATGGTGTTCACCCGTGTTGAGGGTGGATCCTCCCCACTTAGTCCATCTACTGACATACCAATCTCCTGTAGTGTGCCGCACCCAGACATAATGCCTTACCAGTTATGTAGGTATCCATTAATCCAGTCAAGTTGACACCTGAAATAAACCATCACACTATGCTTCTGTCTTACTAGCAGTTATATTTTGAGGAAATGGATCCCTATCCTTCATATAAAATGTATGGTACTCTGACTCAGTAAAGCAACAAATGACTTAAAATAACTTAACACCTGTGGAAAATATTTAAAAGTATTAACGTTGATGTTACAGTAAGGTAGCATCACAAAGTCCAGGACTATTTCTCAGTAGCAAAGAAATAAAAAGGCACCATAAAAAGGCCGGGTACGGTGGCTCACAACTGTAATCCCAGCACTTTGGGAGGCCTAGGCAGGCGCATCACGAGGTCAGGAGATCATCCTGGCTAACATGGTGAAACCCCGTCTCTACTAAAATACAAAAAATTAGCCGGGTGTGTTGGCGGGCACCTGCAGTCCATCCCAGTTACTCGGCAGGCTGAGGCTAGAGAATGGTGTGAACCTGGAAGGCGGAGCTTGCAGTGAGCCAAGATCATGCAACTGCACTCCAGCCTGGGCAACAGAGCGAGACTCCATCTCAAAAAAGAAAGAAAAGAAAGAAAGCATCTTCATGCAGGGATGGCCTGGCAGAGGCCAGCAGAGCCCAAGCAGAATGAGACAGCACCCATGGAGGGTGGAGAGCAGAGTGGCAATGGAAGCTTAGCCACATACTGTGGACTGTTGGAGGGAAACAGGTGTGATAAAATAAACAAATATATTCAGTATAATTGGTGAACCAGGTTTCTCACTGGCAGAGAAGAAAGCTACAGATACTGAAATGAAAGAAAAATAGAATGAATTCAATGGTGTTGAAATGGAAGGAATTGGTATGAATTTATAAATTTATATAAATGTAGACATATGAGTAACAGATATATGGATGCATGTCTGCATATTATTATATATTCCTTAGTTTTTGTCCTCTGAAACAGTCTGGAGGCAGTGACACCACAAGAGTAATGAGTACATTTAGCACCCAAATCTTGGCTTCTAAATACTATTCTCATTAAAAAGAAACAGGACCCTTTAGCAAAATGACCAATTCCTAGATGGGAAAGAAAAAATACAAAATGAGCCTAGAATATTTTCTGTACCAGAAAGTCAGGAAATACTTAAAGAATAGTAGAGAAATGTCAAAAGATAACAAAAGCAATCAAAGTGGCTCCCACAGCAACAATTTGAACATTAAAATAAATAATCATAGTAGTGGATTTTAGTCCATTAAATAAGTAGACCACAAATCTATAAAGGTATAAAGAAAGAGGCCAGGTGTAGTGGCTCACGCCTGTAATCCCAGCACTTTGGGAGGCCAAGGCAGGTGGATCACCTGAGGTCAGGAGCTCGTGACCAGCCTGGCCAACATGGTGAAATCCTGTCTCTACTAAAAGTACAAAAATTAGCTGGGTATGGTGGTGGGTGCCTGTAATCCCAGTTACTCGGAAGGCTGAGACATGAGAATCACTTGAACCCAGGAGGCAGAGGTTGCAGTGAGCCATGATCATGCCATTGCACTCCAGCCTGGGCGACGAGAGTGAAACTCCGTCTCAAA
>NW_012106108.1:451336-453125 GCF_000951045.1 Mandrillus leucophaeus | reverse complement strand
AAAAAAAAAAAAAAAAAAAAGAAGAAGAAGAAGAAGGAGAGAAAGAAAATATATAAAGAAAGAAATGAATAACATGAAAGTTTGAAGAGGAATGAAATTTCTGCAGAGTTTTAAAGTACTTCACCATGCAATACTTATTATTTCTTAAAGAGGAAAGAATAAACTACTGTGAAGAAACCTGGCAATCACCACCTTAACCCAGTTATCACAGAGACATCATCAGTAATTGAACATGTCACAGTTGTGTACCACAGACAGCATGCAATGAGGGACCAGCATTATTTCTGTGATATCCCTGCCAAAGATGCATGGATTTAATCATGAGACAAAATCAGCCAAATCCATATTGAGAGATAGTCCACAAAATACCTAGCCCATGAGTTTCAGAATTGTCAAATTTATGAAATTCAAGAAAAAATTTAAACTTTCCAAAGCCTACAAATGCTTAAGACACAGGGCAGTAAAATGCAGCCCATGATTCTAAACTGGATCCTCTTTCTACACAGGACATAATTGGGCCAACTGGCAAGCTTGATGTTAATAATATCAAGGTTAATTTCCTGATTTCAATGGTTGTATTTTGTAGTATGATAGTGTCTTCATTTGTAATCTACCAAGGCATTCTGGGGTCGTAAGGCATCGTGTTGGCAATTTGCTTTCAAATGGATGAGGAGAGGGAGCAAAAATTCTTTGTACTTTTCTTCTGACTTTCTTGCTATTTTATTCTTGTTTCAAAAAATGTCAAGCTTGATGAACTGTTATAAATATTTGGTATATATAATTAAATGTATAAGTGTATGACATTAAATTTTCATAAACTAAAATGAATATATATAACCTGTAAGAGTTGCACTCCATACTTTAAATGATGTTCTTATTGTAAACCCTATACAGAGTGTAGATTAAAACAAACTGATTAATTTATCATATGATATAAATAAATCAAATGGAGAGTAAACGAAAAAATTAAATTGGACTCAGCTACTATCCATCCCCCAATCTACATTCAAGCAGAAGTAGAATTAAGATAAATCATTCAATAAACTACAGTTCTATTTAGCTTCATAGAAGAGCAAAATGACATCTATTAAGCTCCTTGTTTTGCCCTCTCTGGGCATTTCCATACAAATTTGACTATGAAACAAGCTGGTCTCACATCAAATTAAAAGGAAGAAGGAAATGCTTTTATGCCTGAAAACAATACAACCCCTTTTCTTTCCTTTGTACAATATGATTTAAACATGTATACACATTTTTTTAAAGATTTGATTTAATAATTAAATTTTACTGGTAGCATTTGTTTCATTACATCAGTAAGTGATAACTGGTAAAAAATAAAGTTGCAGATTGTCATTCTGGCTTGCCAAGGTTGAAATAGATGTTCTAGATTGGTGTTTCCTCCCCCAAATCTTCCTGATTATACTAATGTTATTTCAGCCCATATGTAATTACAATTCACCATTTTTTCAATTGCTTTTTCTTAAGCAATTACAATTAACTGGCACCACGTCCTGTTTATAAGAGGCAATGTCACGCAGTGAAAAGAAGACTCAACAAGAGGAGTCAGCTCGGCCACTGTCTAATGGTGACTTTGGATGAAAACTTAACCTCAGTATGTCTCCATTTCTGCCTATATAAATTACAGTACCAAGCAAGACAATTTCTAATGTTCCATTGAATTAGTCTTATGTCCTCATTTGCATTCAAACTATTGTCTTAATTAAATCGCAATGACCAACTTTAATTTCCTTTTACTTTTTTTTTTTTTGAGATGGAGTCTTGCTCTGTC
>NW_012106108.1:444859-447061 GCF_000951045.1 Mandrillus leucophaeus | reverse complement strand
AAGCAATCCTTCTATTTCAGCCTCCTGAATAGCTGGGACCACAGGTGTGCACCACCACCCCTGACTAATTTTTTTAATTTTTTCAGTGACAGGATTTCACCATGTTGCCCAGGCTGGTCTTGAACGCCTGGGCTCAAGTAGTCCTCCTGCCTCGGCTTCCCAAAGTGCTAGGATTACAAGCATGTGCCACCTCGCCTGGCCTAAATTTTCAATGATAAAGATAATTCATATAGTCAGGGACAGCAGTGGGCATCTGCAGTACCAGCTACTTGGGAGGCTGAGGCGGGAGGGTCACATGAGCCTAGAATTTTGAGGCCATCCTGGGAAACATTGTGAGGCTCCATCTCTAATATGAATAAATAAATAAATAAATTGTTTCCACAAGTTAAGACACAGAAGTATGAGAGTTCTTCTCAGATGGTGTAGTTTTATAAAAAGGAAAACACTACAAAATACCCAATATAAATAATTTTTAAGTACTTGGAAAATTTATTCCTATCAATTCAACTCAGATTAGAGTCAAAATATTCATCAGAATGTAATAAGCCATATTAGCAAATAATAAGCTCCTATTCTCTAGGAGATAACATTCAAGCTACTTATCCAGAATTCTAATTGTTCTATGCAGCAAAATTACATGTACAAATAATATATTTAATTTACTAAAATAAAATCCTCAAAGTTACAAGAAATCAGATATAATAAAAAGATATTCGCAATTTCTAGTCGCTATGGTTATTGGATGGGTTAGAGATTAACAAGAGGAAATATATCAAGATAGTGAATGCTATCATGTATAACAGAAGATCGTTTAATCTCTCCATGGGGGAGTTCTTGTTCCCCAGAATCTCAAAGAATTTTACACCTTGGATACTAATATTCACCAAAGTACTCTCAGGGGCATAAGTAACATTTTCATTTTTCAGGGGAAAAAAATAAGATACAGAATATTTAATGAAGAATATTCACACATTAATTTACCAGAACTATAGGCTTGTGGGGTTTTTTCCCTGGGAGAAGAAGAGATCCCTTTTTCCCTGTGCCAATTCTGGAATATGAATTAACTGAAGAGTTTAAGGCAATGGGAAAGGGCTTAGATATTTTTAAATATTTGAAATATCTAGGAAACCACACAAATGTAGACACAGCCTATAAACTCCCAGACATGATTAGTAAAAAGCATGGAACGAGAAATGACACAATCCTGCATACTTGGCTTGGGAGCTCTCCTGCCTCTTCATCTCTGTAACTGCAGCAACAACCACAGGACCCAGCACATAAGAGGAGCTCTCTAAATATTGGTTGAATCAATAAATTAATGAATCTTAATCTCAACTGTACAGTCTTTTCATTTGAAAAATCAGAAAAGAACTTCCTGTCCAGTGTCTGACTCAGTGCCTGGTGTTTAGCTTTATGCTCCTCCTCAAGCTTTGTACTTCTCTGGATTTTCCTAAACTCCTCTGCCCCAACTGGCCACATGAGCATAACATGACTGAGAAGAAGTACATTTCACCTTTCCATCATTTAGGGTGGAATGTGATTGTTTAATTGTCCTTGCTCTTTGGGAACCCAATTTAAAACATTTGTAATCTTTGTCCTCTCCAAACAACATATTTTAGTTCACACTTAACAAAATGTGCTAAAGATTCTATTTATGAATGATTCATAATGCTAATGAATTCATCAATCCCATTATCACACATCATTCTATAAATGTCAAACAGGATGTAGCTGACAAGTACATTGCCATTAAATATAAGGGCATAGATGCACACATTTGCCCTTGATGAGGGTCATCCATGGCCAACCTTTGACTTTTTATGTTTCTGCTATTTGAATGTCAATAATTGTATATAATTTTCACATTATTCTGTGACTACATGTCAAAATTTCCAAACATCTATGCATATTTTTATATAATTAAATGTGTATCCTTTACTACTTTGTAAATGAGTGCCCTCTATTTGAAAGCGGTTAAATCTTTTTATTTTAACATTTTTTAATCTTTATTGTCATTTGGGACTAGTGGATGCTTTCACAGAGTCCTGGAAGCAGAACCTGAGATAGAGGTTCTAATGCAAGTGGTTTATTGAGGGAATGTTTAGGAAGAAATTAGCAAGAAGGTGAGGGAAGCAGAAAAGGGCAGGAGGAGAAGCAAATGCAAGTTATGGTTACGGTGGAAGTCTGGCCTCAGCCTGAGGT
>NW_012106108.1:441854-443844 GCF_000951045.1 Mandrillus leucophaeus | reverse complement strand
CTTCCCTCTACCTCCTCCATTTCTTCTGTCTCTGCCACCCCTGAGACAGCAAGACCAACGTCTCCTTCTCCTCTTCGTCATCAGCCTATACAACCTGCAGATGATGAGCATGAAGACTTTGGTGATCCATTTCTATTTAATGAACAGTAAATATATTTTCTTTCTTATGATTTTCTTAATAACATTTGCTTTTCATTAGCATAATTTATTGCAAGAATACAGTATATAATACATATAGCATGCAAAATATGTGTTAACTCTTCATGCTATTGGTAAGGCTTCCAGTTAAGTCAGCTATTAGTAGTTAAGATTTGGGGGAGTCAAAAGTTATATGCAAAGTCTCAGCACCTCTAACCCCCTCATTGTTCAAGGGTCAACTGTACTTAACCAACGCTCGTAATAAAAACTTAAATTCCAAACACAGCCTTATCCTATGAATTCAGTTTGGGAAATGGCATTCCATCAATGATAGCCACTGTGCAAATTTTAGTAGATATTACAACTTTCAAATTTTTATGTCACAAATAGTGATAATTTAGGCAACCTCTGTACCACATAAGTCAACAGTAGATATACCAGCACAGGTCAGTTTCACTCCCCTTCATTAATGGCTATGGACTGGTGTTAGCATACGCCTTTCTCAGGGAGCATTGTGATGGAGAATCCACTGCTGTATGATCTTAGAGCAATTTTGGAACATAGACTTTCAGTTACTTAATTTAAACCTGTGCTTTGATATCATAGTGAGCTTCTGTCTTTACTTTCTGTGCCCCTTACATTTAAGGTCTTACAGATCCCACCATGCCTTGTTCCCTGCTCATTTCCATGTTCTTGTTGCTCTTTCATGGGGATGACTGTTAAAGAACCAAGACAACCTTGTAGGTGAATCAAATGGATGCAAGAATCGGAAATGCCCTGTCTCTTTGCTCCTTGTGCTTACATACGTTTATGACTGAGTCCACTATTTAGGAATAGTTGTGTGTAGGCATCAAGGCAACCTCTTGGTCTTCCTTACTGCTCTATGTGAAATTGTAAATGAGAGCAAAGGCTCTGGAGGCTGGCATATGTTGGCTAGCATTTGCCCAACTTACAGGGTTGCTGTGGTACTGGGAGTATCGTGCTCCTTCAATTTGCTTGTGTATGGCTGCCATGAGGTAGAGGCAGTAAACGCAGATCAAAGATAAAGATGTACAGCCTTCAGATAGGAAGAGAGGAACCCATGACTACTGTTGGTGTACATCTCAGAATAAAACGTGATGTGGCTCCCGATGGAGCATCCTCTAAGATCTTAAAGACCTGGAAACAGCCAAATGTTACAGAAGTTCATAGTAACCATATGATCTGTGAAGAAATTGGTACTATTGGATGGCTGGACGGGCTCAGAACGTTATGAACAATCCACGATCTTCAGAGACACACCAAATGTTCCAAAACAACTATTACAGGAGAATTTACGGTTAGATAGAAGGTGTGCCCTTTCCATGAGTCATGAAGGGTGTTGTTGGGGAAGGATAAGTGCAGACTTGAGCTTGGGGTTTGGGAAATGTTTTCTCCAGGTCATGGCATGAGTGGCATAGCATCCTTGAGGCATCAGTTGCCAGCCAGTTAGAAAGTCCTTCATTTCTTAAAGGGTTTTTTAACTTTAACCTGTTTAATCTAGAGTCTAATCTATAACACATCTCCTCTATATCATTTTATCTGCACAAGACTTGGCTACGTATAGGACAATGTTAGAAAGTTCTTAGGCCGGGTGTGGTGGCTCATGCCTGTAATCCCATCACCCCAGCACTTTGGGAGGACGAGGCGGGCAGATCATGAGGTCAGGAGATCGAGACCATCCTGGCTAATACGATGAAACCCCGTTTCCACTAAAAATGTAAAAAATCAGCCGGGTGTGGTGGTGGGCGCCTGTAGTCCCAGCTACTTGGGAGGCTGAGGCAGGAGAATCGCTTGAACCTGGGAGGCGGAGCTTGCAGTGAGCCGAGATCGC
>NW_012106108.1:434831-436459 GCF_000951045.1 Mandrillus leucophaeus | reverse complement strand
CAGCCACCACTCCCGGCTAATTTTTTTGTATTTTTAGTAGAGACGGGGTTTCACCATGTTAGCCAGGATGGTCTCGATCTCCTGACCTCGTGATCTGCCTGCCTCGGCCTCCCTTAGTGCTGGGATTACAGGCCGGAGCCACCACGCCCAGCTAATTTTTTGTATTTTTAGTAGAGACGGGGTTTCACCGTGTTAGCCAGGATAGTCTCCATCTTCTGACCTCATGATCCTCCGGCATCGTCCTCCCGAAGTGCTGGGATTACAGGCCTGAGCCACCGTACCCGGCCTTATGCACATATGTTTACAGCAACAACATTCATAATGGCCAAAAGGTGGAGACAACCCAAATGTCCATCGACTGATGAATAGACAAACGAAATAAGGTATACCATCCAATGGAATAGTATTTGGTCATAAGAAGAAATGAAGTACTGATACGTGATACAGCATGGATGAACTTTGAAGACATTATGTTAAGTGAAAGAAACCAGTCACAAAAGACCACATAATGTATGATTCCATTTATATAAAATACCCAGAACGAGAAAATCTACAGAGAAAGCATGTAGATTAGTGGTTGCCTAGGGCTGGGGGAGGGAGAAGCAGAGCAGTTTCTTTTTGAAGTGATGAAAATGCCCTCAAATTGCCTATGGTGATGGTGGCACTCCTCTGTGAATACACTAAAAACTATTAAATTGCACAATTTAAATGAGTGAATTGTATGGTATGTGAATTATAGCTCAATAAGATGATGAGAAAGAGAGTGGAGGCTGAAATATGTCAGACTAAAGGCCACCCATCAGAATCCTCCCAGTACTTTAACAAGAATCATGGCAAGCTTTTGCTAAAGATGTCCCAGCCTGGCTCTCACTTTTCCTTTGTCTATTTCTAAGGCCCCGACCAGAATTCACTTAAGTACGACTCAGACTGTTTTAGCCAACTATCACATTGTGATCTCTTCTGTTTTGTTGTGTATAGTAACCAGCTAAATCGCATGAAAAATCCTTGTCTAAATTGAGTCCATAGTCTCAATACCCAACTAGCATTCATTGAATGCCCATTGGTGCCAAGCCCTTCACAGATGTCATCCCTAAGCCTCATAATAGCCCCAGGAGCCTCATAAGAGCCCCAGGGAGCACGTTGCATTACCGTCATTTCGTAGAGGAGGAGAGAGACTAAGCTTAGCTAATAGGCATGATGTCACCATGTAGGAAATGATGGACCCAGGTTTAACATGGATGTGCCTGATTCACAAAATCTGTGCTCTATTGACAAATTATGTATTCAAAGTCTAGCACAGAAATGCATAAAACCAGAACAAGAGAGGGAATAGAGTGTAGACCATCTGATAAAGATAATCTGATTCAGTGTTCCAACGTAGAGCCGTGATGTGAGAATCCTGTTTTAAAATCCTGTCCTAATGGCCTGGACACTGACAAAGAGTTCGCCTGGGTCTGGGGCTACCAAAGCTGCCTGTTTGAAGAGGGAGATTTTAAATGTTTTTCCAGCTGAGCAAGCAAAAGAGCATACTCCCAGGTCAGTTTCTTTTGAAAAAGAACTACACTCTCATTCCTTAACTCCAGTTATCAGTTTTATTCTACCACCACTTGGTGTCATCTATGAAGCCA
>NW_012106108.1:430831-432066 GCF_000951045.1 Mandrillus leucophaeus | reverse complement strand
GCGCCACTGCACTCTAGCCTGGGGGACAGCCTGGGCGAGACTCTGTCTCAAAAAAAAAAAAAAAGAAAGAAAGAAAGTTCTTTAGAACTTAATTTTTCTTTTTTCAGCAATTCATGTGTCACTTTAGAAAGGAGATAATTTATGACATTTTATTCCCACGCAGCATTTGATGACAAATGAGGCACAGAGATGTTAATGGCTTGTCTGATGTTACACAGCTATCTGGGGGACAGTTATAAATCATTGCATAATCCCATTGGTGAGCCGTATATTAAGCAATTATATCTCTCCTTCTTTGAAGATTCTTTATCCCAGAAGCCCTTATGATCCAGCAACACTGGACTACTTGTACTGCGCTTATTTCTCACATAAGCTATGTCTTAGTTTACACTTTTCTCCATGCCTGGAAAGCCTCCTTGCCCCACCCCAGCCCCTGTATACCTCCACTTCCTACTCATGTCTACTTGTCAGGTAGCATCGTTCAGTTACTCCAAGATGAGTTGGGAGCATCTCATCAATACCATATTGTATTAACCAAGTTGTTATAATACAACAACCAGCTCGTTCACATTTTATTCTTAGATGTATGCCAGTAGTGCCCATGAGTTCCTCTCTTCATTTTTAAAAGTTGTACATCTGCACCGGGTGTGGAGGCTCATGCCTGCAATCCCAGCGCTTTGGGAGGTCAAAGTGGAAGGATCGCTTGAGGCCAGGAGTTTATGACCAGCCTGAGCAACAGAGCAAGGCCCTGTCTCTAAAAAATAAAAATTAAAATTAAAAAATTTGCCAGCCATGATGGTGTGCACCTGTTGTCCCAGTTGTCTGGGAGGCTGAGGCAAGATGATCTCTTCAGCCCAGGAGTTCAAGGCTGCAGTGAGCTAGGATCGTGCCACAGCACTCCAGCCTGGACTACAGAGTGAAATCCTGTCTCAAAACAACAGCGACAACAACAACGAAAGTCATACATCTTTATTTTTATTTTTAAATTTTATTTATTTATTTATTTTGAGACAGAGTCTCCCTCTGTCACCCAGGCTGGAGTGCAGTGGTGCGATCTCGGCTCATTACAACCCCTGCCTCCCAGGTTCAAGCGATTCTCCTGTCTTAGCCGCCCAAGTAGCTGGGATTACAGGCATGCACTACCACGCCTGGCTAATTTTTGTATTTTCAGTAGAGACAGGGTTTCACTATGTTGACCAGGCTGGTCTCGAACTCCTGACCTCAAGTGATCTGCC
>NW_012106108.1:426544-427656 GCF_000951045.1 Mandrillus leucophaeus | reverse complement strand
GCAGACTGGAGTGTTAAAAGACTGGCACGAGAATACACAGAAAAAAGAAACAGACACCTCTGGAAGCTGATGCTCACACAGGTACACCAGGAAATTCATGCCAGACCAATCTCTATTAGATAAGTGTGGCCGACATGGAATTTTCGGACTTTAGCAGAGCATAGGACTAAGACTTTCATGACACTTTTCTGGAAAAGCTATATTGGGTTAAATAAGAACATATTTCTATATAATCACATACAGCTGCCTTAAGATTGAATATATTATAGTACGTTTGTATTCTGAAAGGAATGTTCTGTAGAAATCATCCAACTTTTGCAACCTCATCACCACCACCTCGACCTGCATAGTCCACCGCACATATGGTTACCGAGCGCTTGAAATGTGTCTGCTCTAAACTGGGATGTGCTTGAAGTGTAAAATGCACACCAAACTTGGAAGACTAACTATAAAAAAAAAAGGATGTCAAATATCTCAGTAATGTTTATACTGATTGTATGTTGAAATGATATTTGGAGCTAGGTGTGGTGGCTCATTCGTGTAGTCCCAACACTTTGGGAGGCTGAGGTGGGAGGATTGCTTGAGGCCAGGAGTTTGAGACCAACCTGGTCCACATAGCAAGACCCTGTCTCTATTATTTTTTTTTTAAAGAAATTTGCAAAAACAACAACAACAAAAGAAATAATATTTTGCATACATTGGATAACAAAACATACTATTAAACTAAGTTTACTTGTTTCTTTTCTAGTAAGGTCAATAAAAGATTTAAAATTATCTGTATGGTTTTTACTGCATTTATGTTGATTGTGCTGATTTAGACCAGCAGGGCAGATTGCCATGTGCCCTCTACCCAGTTTGTATTTGTCACCCAAGAAGCCCTAAATTCCCAGCCCATCTCTCATCACGCATCAGCCTTGAACACTTCTCAATCTGATCCCGTCCCCCATCCCTGCACAAACCCCAAGTGCCTTTCTTTGCACCTGTGGAACCCATGTCCATCAGTAACACAGTTCCCCATCCTTCATCTCTTCTCCGCCCATTTCCTCCACGTTCTTACTCTAACTCAGTGGTTCTTAAACACATATCTGGCCTGTAATCCCAGCACTTTGGGA
>NW_012106108.1:421415-421839 GCF_000951045.1 Mandrillus leucophaeus | reverse complement strand
CCGGCTAGTTTTTTGTATTTTTTAGTAGAGACAGGGTTTCACCGTGTTAGCCAGGATGGTCTCGATCTCCTGACCTCGTGATCCGCCTATCTCGGCCTCCCAGAGTGCTGGGATTACAGGCGTGAGCCACCGCACCCAGCCTAATTTTTGTATTTTTAGTAGAGATGGGGTTTTGCCATGTTGGCCAGGCTGATCTCAACCTCCTGACATCAGGTGATCTACCCACCTCGACCTTCCAAAGTACTGGGATTACAGGCATGGGCCACCTAGCACGCCCAGGAAAAATTTAGATTGTCTTCATTTTAAATTAATTTACACTTAAATAGCTACATGTGGCTGTCTACAAGGCAACATAGCTAGAGATGTTAGTGTCATCTAAGACCAACTCCTGCACTTGTATTCTGTGTGCCATTCTCTCTTACAC
>NW_012106108.1:414434-415650 GCF_000951045.1 Mandrillus leucophaeus | reverse complement strand
GTTAATTTTTTGTATTTTCAGTAGAGATGGGGTTTCACCATGTTAGCCAGGATGGTCTTGATCTCCTGACCTTGTGATCTGCCCGTGTCAGCCTCCCAGAGTGCTGGGATTACAGGCATGAGCCACCACACCTGGCCACACCTGACTAACTTTTAAAATTCTTTTTTGTTGAGATGGGGTCTCACTACGTTGTCCAGGATGATCTTGAACTGGCCTCAAGTGATTCCCGCACCTCTGTCTCCCAAAGTGTTGGGATTACAGGTGTGGCCAGGTGTGGTGCCTTATGCCCAGCACTTTGGGAGGCCGAGGCTGGCAGATTGCTTAAGTCTAGGAGTTTGCAACCAGTCTGGGCAACATGGTGAAACCCTGTCTCTACAAAATATACAAAAATTAGTCGGGTGTAGTGGAGCTGATATGGGAGGATCACTTGAGTCAAGGAGGTTGAGGCTGCAGTGAGCCGAGATTGCTCCACCACACTCCAGTCTGGGTTATAGCACAAGACCCTGTCTCAAAGTTTTCAAAAAAGGGATGAGAGGTGTGAGCCACTGTGCTGGCCTGAAGTGGATCTTAAAAGTTGTCCTGCAATCCTGCCGTTTTCCCCGTGTCCCCTCACTCTCTTTATCTCCTAGAGATATAGTCTGCACCTTTTCCTCAAAGCTCCAGGTACTTCTCCTGAGTAGCCTTAAGTGAGACACAGAAGAAATCAGGAAAGACTTTCCACAAGCTCCCCCCACCACATCTACTCACCTCTCTGCATAGGTGCTCATACATATGTCTGCCTTCCCTCATTTCTCAGCTCAGGCCTGCCCAGCAGATCTTTCTGTAATGACCAAAATATTATTTGTTGGTGCTGTCTAGTACTATAGTCACTAGCCATATGTGGCTATTGAACACTTGAAATATGGCTAGCACAACTTATAATTATTATTATTATTTTTGAGATGGAGTCTTGCTCTGTCATCCAGGCTGGAGTGCAGTGGCACGATCTCAGCTCACTGCAGCCTCTGACTCCTGGGTTCAAGCGATTCTCCTGCCTCAGCCTCCCGAGTAGCTGGGACTACAGGCGTGTGCCACCACACCCAGGTAATTTTTGTATCTTTTTTTTTTTTTCAGACAGAGTCTCGCTCTGTCGCCCAGGCTGGAGTGCAGTGACTGGATCTCAGCTCACTGCAAGCTCCGCCTCCCGGGTTTGCGCCATTCTCCTGCCTCAGCCTCC
>NW_012106108.1:402027-413674 GCF_000951045.1 Mandrillus leucophaeus | reverse complement strand
ACCTCCTAGGTTCAGGTGATTCTCCCACCTCAGCCTCCCAAGTAGCTGGGACCATAGGCACATGCCACCACATCTGGCTAATTTTTGGTGTTTTTTTTCTATGTGCTTCTACAAATATATGAAACGTTTTACGAATGTGCGTGTCATCCTTGCACAGGGGCTGTGCTAAACTTCTCTGTATTGTTCCAATTTTAGTATAGGTGCTGCTGAAGCAAGCACTAATTTTTGTATTTTTTTGTACAGATGGCGTTTCACTATGTTGCCCAGACTGGTATCAAACTCCTGGGCTCAAGCTCATAAAAAAATTAGCTGGGTGTGGTGCATGTGCCTGTAGTTCCAGCTACTCAGAAGGCTGAAATAGAAGGATCACTTGAGTGAAGGAGGTTGAGCCTGCAGTGAGCTGTGATCCCACCACTGCACTCCAACCTGGGTAAGCTCTGTCTCAAAAAATAATAATAAAATTACTTTCTCTTCGTATTTCCCTTTAGCTACCTTCAGCTTTTTGCTCCCTTCATAGCAAAAGTCCTCCAAAAGAATATTTTAATAATTGCTGACTCAAAGTTATTTCCTCTACTCTCTCTTGAGCCCACTCAAATCATACTTCTGTCCCCACCATTCTGAACTGGCTCTTGTCAATGTCACCAGTGACTTCTCTATCACTAAATACAACGCAGTCCTTATCTTATTAAACACACAGTATCTGCAGCATTAACCCAGTAGTCATTCTGTCCTCATGAAACACATTCTCGACTTGGCTTCTTGGAAACCACCCTCTTTCTCTTCCTACTCCACTTGCTGCCCCTCCTCTGCTTGCTTCTCTGGTTCCTGCTCATCTTAACAACCTCAACATTTCCAAGTACAGTAGGGCTTAATCCCAAATCCTTTACTTGTGGGGAGTTCAGGGGGACTGGGTCTCATTCTGTGGCCCAGACAGGAGTGTAGTGGCGCCATCTCAGCTCACTGCACCCTCTGTCTCCCAGGTTCAAGCCATTCTCATGCCTCAACCTCCTGAGTAGCTGAGATTACAGCACCTGCCACCACGCCTGGCAAATTTTTCTATTTTTGGTAGAAACAGGGTTTTGCCATACTGGCCAGGCTGGTCTTGAACTCCTGGCCTCAAGTGATCCACTCACCTCAGCTTCCCAAAGTGCTGGAATTGCAGGCATGAGCCACCGTCCCCAGCTTCCAAATCCTCCTTTTTGTCCTCATTTCACCCTAAGTGATCTCACTCAGTACCATCTGTATCTTTACCCTGACCACTCCTCTGAATTCTAAATTCATACATCCAACAGCCTAGCTGGCATTTCAAACTCAAAGATGAGTAGGCATCTTAATCTTAATGTGTCCATACTGAACTCTTGGTCCTCCCCCTTAAAATCCATTGCTCCATCAGGAAGAATAGCTAATGGATGCAGGGCTTAATACCTACGTGATGGGATGATCTGTGCAGCAAACCACTATGGCACACGTTTACCTATGTAACAAACCTGCACATTCTGCACATGTACCCCTTAACTTAAAAGCTGAAGAAGAAGAAAAAAAAAAAGCCCACTGCTCCGACAGTCCTTTCCATCTCGATGAATGTTAACTCCATTCTCCAAGTTGCTGTGGCCAAAAGCCTTGGGTCATCTTTGACTCCTTTCTCTCTCACACATCACAATTCCAGTTCATCAGAAAATCCTTTTGGCTCTAACTTCAGAATATATTCCAAAACTTCCCCCTCCTCACCGCCTTCCACCCTCATGTACATTTCTGCAACAGCCTCCTCCTGGTTTTCTTCCTTCTGTCCTTGCCTCCCCATAGACTGCTTTCAGTACAGAAGCTAGAGTGATGCTTTTAAAATATGAGCCAAATCATCACCTTCATCTGCTCAGAAACCCTCACTGGCTCCCCTTCTGCTCAAAGAACTGAAAATGGTTTTCAAGGTCTTACACTATCTGGCCCTTTTCCCCTCTGTGTTAGCTTTCTAGGGCAGCCATAATAAAGTACCACAGATTGGGTGACTTAACCAACAGAAATTTATTTTCTCACAATTCTGGAGGCTGGAAGCCTGAGATGAAGGTGTCAACAGGATTGGCTTCTCTGGGGGCTTCTCCGCTTGGCTTATCGCTATAGATGGCTCTCTTCTCCCTGTGTCATCACATGGTCTTCCCTCTGTGCCCATCTGTGTCCTAATTTCCTCTTCTTGTGAGAAAATCAGTCATATTGGATTACGGCCCACCCTAATGACCTCATTTTAGGTCTTTAAAGACACTATGTCGAAACACAGTCATGTGCTGAGGTTCTGGGGCTTATGGCTTCAACACATGAATTCCAGGGAGACACCACTCAGTCTGTAACAACCTCCCTGACCTCACTTCCTCCCACTCTCCCACTCACGCCCTCCACTGGAGCCTCAAGGGCCACCTTGCTGTTCTCCAAACCCATCAGACTTATTTCTGCCTCAGGAGCTATTCTGTATGCCCAAATCCTCTCTCCCCAGACAGTGGCAAGTCTTCCTCCTTTATTTCCTTTACATGTTTGCTCAAAGCTCACTACATCAGTGAGGCCTTTCCTGATCACTGTGAGTATTAACAGAATAGCAAGGCACCAAGCTCCTAACCATACACAAATTTTCCACCTCCCCTTGCGCTGCTTAACTTTTCTCCACAGCCTGTATTGTTATATACCACTTTGTATATTTTCTTATTCACATGTTTGTATTTTTAAAATCTCCGTCAACTTAGTAGGTGCTTATTAAATATCTGTCGAATTAGTGGATAAATAGGATACAGTCATTTGCCAAAAGGAATATATCCAAAGTTCAGCATCACAAAGGATCCAGCAACTGTAACCTATAAGGCACAGTTTAGACAACTCAGATATTTAGCTTTGAGAAAAAACAAAAGAAGCTTGAGGAAATACTGGATAAGTATTTTAACACTTCTAAAGGAGTGTCCTGTGGCCGAAAGCACAGTTTGTCTTTGCATTTGGTGTTACTCCATGGGGCAGTGTTGGGATATAAGGACGGAAATGAAGAGAAGGTAAATTTTAGCTATATGTAACAATACACAAATTCTAGTGAAATGTTATATTTCCTGAAGCTGGCTCCTGATAATAGAAAGTAAGGAGGCAGAAACCAGATGATTGTCTCAAGAATATTGCAAGAGAGACACCTGCCTTGGTGGGAGGATCAAACAGTTGATTTCTGATTTGGGTTCCGACTCTAAGATTCTAGAAAGATAACCCAACTTTAGATGAGGAAACTGTCACCACTTCATATAGTATGGCTGCTCTTAGCACCCCATTGTTTTTATGACTCAGGTCTAGCAAAGTGGCCATATCCTGGAAGCACCACAAGATGAAATGAGAAGTCAGGGGGACAAAGGCCAAGCTTTGCCAATAAATATTCAAATGACCGTATGCAAGGGACTTCATTTATCTGGCTCTCCAGTAAATCCTCAACAAATTAAAGACGTGGCCTAAATGACTACTTCATCCCTTTCAGTTGTAAACACTGTAATTCCAGATGTTTTTTCCTCAACTAACAGGAGCTGTGAAAAACAGGAGTTGTGAAAAAGAGACTTCAGATAGTCCCGGAGGCCAGACACAGTGACTCACTCCTGCAATCCCTGCACTTTGGGAGACTTGAGCCCAGGAGTTTGAGATCAGCCTGGGCAACAAAGTAAGACCCAATCTCTATGAAAAATTTGAAGGAATTAGCTGGGCATGGTGGTACCCACCTGTAGTCCCAGCTACTCAGAAGACCAAGGTAAGAGGATTGCTTGAGCCCTGGAGGTTGAGGCTGCAGTGAGCCATGATTATGCCACTGTACTCCAGCCTGAGCAACAGAGTGAGACCAGAGTGTCTCAAAAAACAAACAACAACAACAAAAACAGGCAGAGTATATATTAAATAGGATGGGAAAGAAGGTACACTGGCATGTTCAGATTGAAGGAGAATCATGTTAAGTCACATCCTTCCTTCCTTACCAGAAGATTACATAAATGAGAGGAAAAACTTCTCTGGGCCAATTGTTCAACATCTTGTCTTTAAGCATGTGAAAGTGTAGAGAGCTCTGAGCTTGAAAAATCAGGATGAAACTGCTACTTAATCACAGACACCTTACAGAACTGCTTCTCACTCCCAAGGGTCCAGTAAAGCTTCAAGTTGTGCTGTGCTTCAGTTTATGGAGACTAAATCTTACACTGAATGAATATCACTGAAAACTAATTTCAAAAACAAGTCTACCTATGAGTGAGCACACATCGCAGCGCTTGCCCGAGCTTCTTTGTTTTGATTGATAAAATGTCTTCTGTGGATGTTTCCTAGGAGTTGAATTACTGAGACTAGTAAGACAGCATTAAAGACTTGAGTTACTCAAGCTTGGTTTCTAATATCTTTGTCTGCTTTTTTCTAGCTATAGTCTGTTTATGGCTTTTGGAGTTATTTAGAGATTTTGGTCAAAAAGCACCAAACAGGACTGGGCGCAGTGACTCACGCCTGTAATCCCAGCACTTTGGGAGGCCAAGGCGGGTGGATCACGAGGGCAGGAGATTAAGACCATCCTGGCTAACACGGTGAAACCCCGTCTCTACTAAAAACACAAAAAATTAGCCGGGCATGGTGGCAGGCGCCTGTAGTCCCAGCTACTGAGGAGGCTGAGGCGGGAGAATGGCGTGAACCCGGGAGGTGGAGTTTGCAGTGAGCAGATATCACGCCACTGCACTCCAGCCTGGCCAACAGAGCAAGACTCTGTCTCAAACAAAAAAAAAAAAAGAAAAAAAAAAAAGCACCAAACAATCTTGATACAACCTGATTTTAAAAATAGAAATTCCCAGTAGCTCCCAAGTAGTTAAGGCAGAAATGGTACAATCGACTAAGCAAATCTTTGACCTGTTTTCTTATGTTGGTCAAAAACTAGCATAAATTTGATATCTTTCAGGATTTAAGCCAGGGTAGAGCTAGTGCTCTGGAATGACCTGAAAACCAAGTGGCATAGTTTGGATATTTGCCCCTGTCGAAATCTCATGTTGAGGTGTAATCCCATTGTTAGAGGTGGAAGCTGGTGGGAGGTGTCTGAATCATGCAGGTGGATCCCTCATGAATGGCTTGGGCCACTCCCTTGGTGATAAGTGAGATCTCCCTCTGAGTTCACATGAGATCTGGTCTCGTTAAAAGTGTGGGGCAACACCCCCAACTGCTCTCTCTCTCTCCTGCTCATCACATGTGTTCACCATGTGCCGTGCCTGCTTCCCCTTTGCATTCTACCATGATTGAAAGCTCCCTGAAGCTTCACCAGAAGCCAAATAGATGCCAGCACTGTGCTTCATGTAAAGCTTACAGAAGTGTGAGGGAAATAGTTCTCTTTTCTTTACCAATTTACAAATCTCAGGTATGTCTTTATAGCAATGCAAGAACGACCTAACACAGAAAATTGGTACTGAGAAATGGGGGCATCACTATAAAGATATCTGAAAATATGGAAGTGATTTTGGAACTGGGCAGAGGTTGGAAGAATTTGGAGAGCTCAGAAGACAGGAAGATGAGGGAAAGTGTGGAATTTCTTAGAGACTGGTTAAATGGTCGTCACCAAAAGCTGACAGAAATATGCATAGTGAAGTCCAGGCCTGCCACCGTCTCAGATGGAAATGAGAAACTTATTGGGAACTGGAGCAAAGATCACATGCGCTATGCCTTAGCAAAGAACTTGGCTGCATTGTCTTCAGGCCCCAGGAATCTGTGGAAGTTTGAACTTGTGAGTGATGACCTAGGGTACCTGGCAGAAGAAATTTCTAAGCAGCAAAGCATTCAAGAATTGATCTGGCTGCTTCTAGCAGCCCAACTCAGATATAGGAGCAAAGAAGTGACTTAAAGCTGGAACTCATAAGGGAAGGACAGCATACAAGTTTGGAAAATTTGCAGCCTGGCCATGTGTTCGAAAAGATAAGCCCATTTTCATGGGAAGAACCCAATCAGGTTGCAGAGCAAACCACTTGCTAGAGGTATCTGCCTAACTAAAAAGAATCCAGACAGTAATATCCAAGAAAATGGGGAAAAGGCCTTGAAGGTATTTAAGAGAGCTTTGCAGCAGCCCCTTCCCTCACAGACCCAGAGGGCTAGGAAGAAAGAATGGTTTTGTGGGCTAGGCCCAAGGCCCCCCTGCCCTGCACAGCCTTGGAACATTGCTCTCAATATCCCAGCTACTCGAGCTCCAGCTGCGGTTCACAGGGACCCAGGTACAGCTTGGGCTGCCGCTTTGGAGAATGCAAGCCATAAGACTTGGAGGCTTCCACACAGTGTTATGTATGTAGGTGCACAGAATATAAGATTGAAGAATGCTTGGCAGCCTCAACTTAGATTTCAGAGGTTGTACAAGAAAGCCTGGGTGCCCAGGCAGAAACCTGTTTGCAGGTGCAGAGCCTCCAAAGACAACCTCTACTAGGGCAGTGACAAGGGGAAGTATGGTGTTGGAGACCCCACACAGAGTCCCCAGTGGGGCATGGC
This sequence comes from Mandrillus leucophaeus, assembly GCF_000951045.1. Taxonomy (NCBI): domain Eukaryota; kingdom Metazoa; phylum Chordata; class Mammalia; order Primates; family Cercopithecidae; genus Mandrillus; species Mandrillus leucophaeus. The sequence continues at coordinate 407,188 of NW_012106108.1, read as the reverse complement.
CTAGCAGAGCTGTGAGAAGGGGGCCCCTGCCTTCCAGGCCTGAGAATGGCAGATCTACCAGCAGCTTACACCTGTGCCTAGAAAAGTCATAGCACTCAATCTGTGAGAGCAGCCACGAGGGCTGTACCCAGCTGCAAAGCCACAGAGGCAGAGCTGCCCATAGCCTTGGGAGCCCACCCCTTGCTCCAGTGTGCCCTGGATGTGGGACATGGAGTCAAAGGAAATTATTTCGGAGCTTTAAGGTTTAATGACTGCCCTACTGGGTTTTGAAATTGCATGAAGACTATAGCCCCTTTCTTTTGGTTTCTCTGATTTCTCCCTTTTGGAATGGGAATATTTACCCAATGCTGGTTCTCCCATTATATCTTGGAAGTAAATAACTTGTTTTGATTTTACAGGCTCATAGATGGAAAGAGATTGAGTCTCAGATGAGACTTTGGACTTGGACTTTGGACTTTTGAGTTAATGCTGGAACAAGTCAAGATTTTTGGGGACTATTGGGAAGGCATGATTATATTTTGAAATGAGAGAGGGACATGAGATTTGAGAGAGGCCAGGGGCAGAATGATATAGTTTGTATATTTATCTCCACCCAAATCTCATGTTGAATTGTAATCCCCCGTATTGGAGGCGGGACTGGTAGGAGGTGATAGGATCATGGGGGTGGATTTCTCATGAATGGTTTAGCACCATCTGTTTGTTGCTGTCCTTGTGATGAGTGACTTCTCATGAGATCTGGCTGTTTAAAACTGTGTGGCACCATGCTCTGTCTTGTTGCTGCTCTGGTCATGTGACATCCCTACTCCCCCTTCACCTTCCATCATGATTGTAAGCTTCCTGAGGCCTCACCAGAAGCCAAGCAGATGCCAGCATCAGGTTTCCTGCAAAGCCTGCAGAATCATAAGCTGATTAAATCTCTCTCTTTTTTCTTGAGATGGAGTCTTATCCTGTGGCCCAGGCTGGAGTGCAGTGGCAGTATCTCTGCTCCCAGGCTCAAGTGATTCTCCTGCCTCAGCCTCCTGAGTACCTAGGATTACAGGTGTGTGCCACCAGACCCAGCTAATTTTTGTATTTTTGGTAGAGATGAGGTTTTGCCATGTTGGCCAGGCTGGTCTTGAACTCTTGACCTAAGGTTGTCCATCCACCTCAACCTTCCAAAGTGCTGGGATTACAGGCGTGAGCCACTGCACCCAGGCTGTTTTCTTTATAAATTACCTAGTCTCAGATATTTATTTTTAGCAATGCAAGAATGCCCTAATATACCAACATTTGTGTTCTCACCATTTTTTTCTGTTTATAGCCATGTTATTTTACTGTTTATCGAAGAAAAGAACCTGGCCTGTCAGTATCTTTTATTAGACGGACAAACTCACCAGAATAAAGTGAGTATTAGGACCCTTGGTTCTGCAAGGTTTAGGTAACAGAATCTGTTTTTACTGATTGTTGGGAAACATAAATGATATTCCTTTTAGACTTGGCTCCCTAAACCTTTTCCTTGTTTTGCTTTTTGGTACAATAATGAGGGCTGCCAGGGCCACTTGACACCATTAGCAGTAGACGAATTTTTCAATAAGGACTAACAGAGGAAAACTATGGAAATTCTGATTTATTGTTTGGCCCAGAGAGTTCTCTATCTCCTCGTGCCCTTGCTCTCCATGTATACTTTATGAGACATTTCAGCAAAGGCATCTCTCAAAATTAATCCCATAGCTGTCTCCTTCAATTCTCCTCCTTGAAACTCTTCACCAATCTTCATACGGTCCTGGCCACTTCTTGAGGGCCCTCCCACCAGATGATTAAAGGCAATACAGTGAAGGAGAGTCCTATTCTGAGACTTGTCTTTGTAAACTTAGTGATCTTCTTCCTTTCCACTTATGAAAATTTAAAGAGAAGCACTCTCAAATGTGAACTGAATGCCGTCCCATTTCTCCCCCAAACTGGGAAGAAGCTGGTCATATACCTGCACATTTATATAATAAATATTCAAAGACTCTAATCTGGTATCTTCCATATAACACACACTTTAACTCCTATTTTAAACTTTCAAAAGGCTTTTTATGGCATCTTATGCCCTACTTTAAAATGTCTGTCAGCCTAATATTTCTACCTTTTTTCTTTATTAATTTATTTTCAAGGTCATGTGTGAAAACAACTTGCAGTGAAAAGAACCCATCTGCTTTGACAAAAATGTACACTATAAACCTTCACTTCTACAAGGGTCTAAAAAAAATCCAAGGGTTCAATTCGAATGCTTCCAAACCACGTTCCCTAAAGCATGCTTTGTGCAACACTAGGAGTCGATGCAGCAAACAAAAACAAAAAATGGGGAGGGGGCCAGGCAGGCACGGCGGTTCATGCCTGTAATCCCAGCACTTTGGGAGACCCAGGCGGGTGGAACACTTGAGGCCTGGCGTTCGAGATCAGTCAGCATGGTGAAACCCCGTCTCTTCTAAAATACAAAAATTAGCTAGGTGTGGTCGTGTGTGCGTGTAATTCCAGCACTTTGGGAGACTAAGGTGGGTGGATCACTTGAGGTCAGGAGTCCAAGACCAGCCTGGCCAACATGGTGAAACTGCGTCTCTACTAAAAATAAAAAAATAAAAAATAAAAAAAAAATTAGCCGGGTATGGTGGCACACACCTGTAATCCCAGCTACTCGGGAGGCTGAGGCATGAGAATCATTTGAACCCTCGAGGCAGAGCCTGCAGTGAGCAGAGATCTTGCCACTGCACTCCAGCCTGGGGAACAGAGTGAGACTATGTCTAAAAAAAAAGGAAAAAGAAAAAAGAAATGGGGAGAGGGAATGATGCTACATACTGAAGCTATCTACCTTCTTTAAAATTCAAAATGCAGATTATCATCTTAAAAAATTATATGCATCTTAAAGTGAAGATATTTGTTTAATTTTACTTAACCTCCTATTTCTCAAAGTTACTTGATTACAGACCTCTTTTTGGGTATGCATGCAACACCGAGCAACATACGACCGAGCTAGGGTTCCATGGTACACAGTTTGGAACTTGTGCTAGAAAATGTTATTCATTATTTTATAAGAAGTGTTATTCCAAGGCATCTATGCATTGGAGAATAATCTTGGTATGAAATATGACTCGATCCCTTCTCATACCGTATTTACAGGGTATGGTGGTTAACTTTATGTGTCCACTTGTCCCTTAGCCCATCCTGGGTTAAGGGATGCCCAGATAGCTGGTAAAATATTGTTTCTGGGCGAGTCTGTGAGAGTATTTCTGGAAGAGAATAGCATTTGAATCAATGGACTGGGTACCAAAACCCATCCTCACTGATGTGAGTGGGCATCATTCAATTAACGGAGCATAGGAATCATAAAAAAGGTGGAGGAAGGCAAATTTGCTCTCTCTTCTGAAGCTGGGACATCCATCATCTGCTCCTGCCCTTGACTTCAGAGATCCAGGTTCTTGAGCCTTCAATACCAGCAGCCACTCTTCAGCCCTTCAGCCTCAGATGCAAGAATTACACTGGCTTTCCTGGTTCTTCAGCTTGCAGGGGGCACATGTTGGGACTTCTTGGCCTTTATAATCTCCTGAGCCAATTCCTATAAGAAGTGTCTTTGTATATCTCTATATATATCCCATTGGTTCTGTTGGTTTGGAAAACCCTAATACACAGGGCTATCTATAGCTCATCCCTCAAGTACTAAGTAAGTCTCCAAATGACTATCAGGTTCTTACAGACACAAAACATATATGCTTATTTTGTAGTATCAAGTTGTTAACTTCATCTGAGTAGTTTTCAGCACATATGATGGGGATAAGTCATCAGTTATGACAGACAGCTTCCAGAGTTACATCACCAATGTTCATCTATCACTCACCTTTCCTTCAAACTTTATACATCATATTCAAGTTAATTCCTATTGCACGTACCTCTGATTTCTACATACGAAATGAAAATTAAACTTATTATTTCCCTCATTAAAAAAAAAGATTTCAGGCTGGGTGCAGTGGCTCATGTCTGCAATCACAGCATTTTGGGAGGCTGAGGCAGGTGGATGACTTGAGGCCAGGAGTTCAAGACCAGCCTAGGCAATGGTGAAACCCCTATCTACTAAAATACAAAAAAAAAAAAAAAAAAGAAACAAAAACCTAGCCAGGCGTATGTGCGCCTGCAATCCCACCCCTACTCAGGAGGCTGAGGCAGGAGCATAGCTTGAGTTTTGGAGGCAGAGGTTGCAGTGAGCCAAGATCATGCCACTACACTCCAACCTAGGCAAGACAGTGAGACTGAGACTCTGTCTCAAAAAAAAAAAAAGTTTTCAAATCACTTTTTCTCCTTTGCAGTTCAGCATTGTCACTAAAGGTGTCCAGGTAAGACAGAACTGGGTATAAACCCTCCCTTCTCTTCCCCTTACTCTTTCACCTCTTCATTTGTGACATGCAGTGTTAACCTAATATGACTCATGAGTGTTCAGAGATCCCGTCTGTCCTCAGCTTGACACACTGTAATCTTTAGGCATCCTTATTAGTAATAAGGTGTCCTTGTGTGATTTTTTTCACAAACTTTTCACAGACCCTATCTATGGTCATTCCTGGAACCCCTGGCACATTCTTCTTCCTTCTCTTCCTGATCTCAACTTTTTCATCCTCCAAATCTCCCTCTGCTTTGCCCGTGGACAAACTTCTAGAATTGTTAAAATGTCAGATCATGATCGGGAAATCTGTAGTGAGTAGTTGCCCACTGCTGCCCATTCTATCTGACCTAAATTCCTCAGCTCTTCTAACATTAAGACCTCTTCCTGGCCAGGCGTGGTGCCTCACACCTGTAATTCCAACACTTTGGGAGGCTGAGGCAGGCGGATCACTTGAGGTCAGGAGTTCGAGACCAGCCTGGCTAGCATGATGAAACCCTGTCTCTAACTAAAAAATACAAAAATTAGCTGGACGTGGTAGTGCATGCCTGTAATCCCAGCTACTCGGGAGGCTGAGGCAGGAGAATCACTTGAACCTGGCGGGTGGAGGTTGCAGTGAGTTGAGATCACACCACCGCACTCCAGCCTAGGTGACAGAGCGAGACTCAGTCTCAAAAACAAAACAAAACAAAATCTCTTCCTATGGCTAACTCCCATCTACCACCCCCAGCATGAACATTCTTGATGTATTTACATGGTTTCTCCTTGGAACTT
>NW_012106108.1:393967-401592 GCF_000951045.1 Mandrillus leucophaeus | reverse complement strand
TATATTTTATTTTTTGTAGAGACAGGGTCTCACTTTGTTGCCCAAACTGGTCTTGAACTCCTGGGCTCAAGTGATCCTCCTGCCTCAGCCTCCCAAAATGCTGGGATTACAGGCACAAGCCACCACGCCCGATGTTTAATTTTCTTCTGATGAATTCACATATATATGCACAAATACTGTATGCTAAATTGTACTTACTGATGTACTTTTTTTCACTGTGCTTTTTTTTTCTTTTGCCCAGATATTTTTCTCATATAAACATTAGCTCCTTAATGGGAGCAAATGTACCAGTCTTTTTTTTTATTCTCACCTGTAGTGAGAATATAAACATTTTTTACTGATCCACCAATACTGAACCCTTTTGTTTCTAATAGTTATATTTACTTTAACTGAATAAATTACACATGGGACAAAAATGTTATTTGAGGGATGAAGTTGGGTGTTTGCTCAGGGACAAAGTTGATGGTGCCTTTGTGAATTTATCAAAAAGACCATCGCGATGGCTAAATAATAGAAGGCTAAATAATAAAAATTGTTTTATTGGCAATATCAGTTTGCAAACCCGGAAGATACAGTCTTCAGCATATGCCGAATGTGCTCTCTCTTCAAAGAGGGGAAGGACAAGTTGGGTTTCATGCCTCACAGGGCCCATGTCACACAATGGAGTCATACATATTCAGCAGGTTTGGAGGAAAAGATATACATATTTATGAGGGGAGCTGAGTGCATGGGCAATGGGTAAACGCGTATGTGACATACATCCCATATACACTTTGGGGCAGGGTTTTCGTGTTAAAATGAGGTAGAATTTGGCTCTTTACATCAAAAAGTGGACTACAGCACCCAAAGGCAGTTTGTGGACAGCCTCCATAAACTGGCTGAAACTGGCTTCAGGTCTGCAATTGCTTATCAGAAAAGAATGCTTGTAAGGGTGATCCTCAGTCCAATCAGAGTTGCAGTGGTCTGGGTTGTAAATCAGAGGATGGGTCTGATAGTTCCTATTATTAGGGAGTTTATAGCCATAGAAATTGAGAAATTGGTCATGCCAGCCAGTCCCCGAACCCTAACCCTGTAGGTAACTTTGTTTCCTTAACCTTACAGTCCCTCTTAGGTGATAAAGGAGTGTCTGTTTTGGTATCCCAGATCACAAATTGTTGGTTGGTTTGTGTGTTTGTTTCATCATTCAGGATGTTGTTTCACTAGGCAACGTGAACCTGAATTCTCAAGGCTTGTCAGACTGTAATGTTCCCATTCATTTTAGGTTCAGGTCATGCTTCTCTGGCCACAGCCTTCACTTGGATTTTAAAAGTCGAGTTACTCATCAAAGTCTCCAGGACATGAAAGACAATCCCCAGGTATGATTTGACTAGTGAAAAAGAGGTCCAGCTGCCTTGAAGCATAAGATCCCCTCAACTCCAATGTCTATCACTAGTATTCAGTGTTGGCAAGGATCCCAGGCCACAGAGCTGTGGCTTCCTGCAGCCGCTCTGGGGAGTGACTCTCCTGGAGCATGTGATGTGGCCTTCCATTGTGCAGGACCAGCCCAGTGGCATCCTTTCAACAGCTCTGGCAAGCAGCCTCTCCAAGCACTGTGCCATCTGAAAACAGGAGGCATTATCTTTCACATCCTAGGCACACGCCCTAGGGAGTGGTCAGGCTTTTGTCTAGTTCTCAGCAAACTAGCTGCAGCTCCATTCCTTACTCCCACACTCAAGAGAGATACTAGAAGTGAGAGTAGCCTGATATGATGCTAACCCTGAGTTGCTTGTATTTAAATTAAAATAAGAGTAAATCAATCAGGCATGGTGGCTCATGTCTAAAATCCCCAAATTTTAGGAGATCAGGGAGGGTGGATCATGAGTTCAGGAGTTCAAGACCAGCCTGGATAACATGGCAAGACCCCATCTCTACAAAAAGTACACAGATTAGCTGGACATGTTGGTGTGCACCTGTAGCCCCAGCTACTCTGGAGGCTGAGGTGGAGGATCACTTGAGTCCAGGAGGTAGAGGTTGCAGTGAGCTGAGACTGTGCCACTGCTAACAATTAATTAATTAAATTAATAAATCATGCCACTTTGATTTATTTATTAAATAAATAAGAGCAAATCACTCACAAATTTAGAGCTTTTATTAGCAAAACATTACTTAGGGAACCCAAATAAATAACATGGGGTTGACAGCCATTGTGCTAACTGGCAGCCCCTGGCAAAGTCAGCACAAGCTCAAACCCAGGATTATGCTGGTCACTTAAGTGACAGCTATTGTGAATTGCTGTTCTCTCAAGAAAAAAGAACTGATTTCTGTGGTAAACCAGGCACTGTGCTGGGTGCCTTTACAATTCATCACCACACCACCTAATGAAAGCAGCATTTTTCAGAAACTGTAGTGGTCAGGCTTTCTCAAGGCCTGAGTTCTTTTCCACCAGAGCATATTGTTGTCCTATTATCCAAAGTTCTCTCAGGAAAAGAACTGACATAAGACCCACACGGCTCCATTAAATCTTCTGGCTACTTGATGGATTTTCATACTCTCTACGTCTGGGGTTGGTAGGTACTATCTTCTTTCTCCTCTCTTATTCTTCCTTTTTATTCCATAAAATACAGGAATATTCTTGTACATTAGTCCTTGCAGCAACCTTGGAATTACTACATTACTCAAACAAGTTACGGAAGCCAGCTGCCAATATTGGTCCCTGCTTAAACAGTGAATTTTGTTGTTCCATAGAGTTACTACTGAAATACCTAAGCCCATTTGTAAAATATAATTTAGTTGATCTGAAGGCTGTCTCTAAAGCAGTTTTATGTAGTTATTACAGAGAAGGACTAATTTGAAGACTATTTTATTGTTTAAAAAATATGTAAACATTTTATGGATGCACTAGTGAAGTAAAGACCAATAAATGAAGCAGTAACTTTAATAAAAGGGTAAGTAAAATGTCACATCCTCTGCCTATATTCAGGTCTGTTAGGTATGTGTAGTTAAACGTAGGTATGTTAGTTGATAAATATTTATTTAAGCATTTCTTTATGTCTACTCATTAAAAAGAAAGAAAAGATTAAAAGAATCTTACTTTGTGAAAAACTGCCCACCACTGGGGGAAAGAATTTTATTATGCAAAGCTTCAATGTTATTTACAGTTTAGACTTCTGTAGATATTGAAGGCTGACGTTAAGATAAAGAAGTTAACCCTGTCCTGTCTTGGAGAAGGTAGAAAGAGATGAGAATGAATACAATTCAGGATCTAATTCTGGTCTTTGATGAGGAATCAGCATACAGTTTTGGGAGGAAAGACAGGTTAAGAGGCATGTGGAACTCTCAAACACATCACTGTGTCTGCCAACATAGATGATACGCAGCAAGGTCACATCTTCATGGAAAGCATGGTAATTTCCAACACTACCGGAAGTCTGGAGTGGCTAAATAATCCATATATTCAACTAGGAAGCAGCTAAAGAAATATCCTAGTTACCTAGGAAGCTTTCTGATTTCAAAAGGACATGAATACAAAGTACAACGAATCCACTCCCAAGGACGGACATGAGAGTAGCTTAAAATGTGAGAATAATTTTAGGGGAATTTTAGGAGTTTGGTTATAGACTTATGTTCCCTTAAAATTCATATGTTGAAGCCCTAACCCCTGGTACCTTAGAACATGACTGTATTTGGGTAGGGCCTCTGAAGAGCTAATTAAATTAAGGTCACTGGGGTGGACCTTAATATAATCTGACTGGTATTCTTATAAGAGGAGGAGATTAGGACACACAGAGACACCAGAGGTACTTGTGCAGAGGAAAGAACATGTGGGGACTTAGCAAGGGTGCAGCCATCTGCAAGCCAAGGAGACCTCTGAGGATTCCAATCCTACCTGCACCTTGATCTCAGACTTTTCTGGAACTGTGAGAAAATAAATTTCTTGGTGTAAGCCACCCAGTCTGTGATATTTTGTTATGGCAGCTCTAGTAAACTAATACAGATTTTAAATGTCAACAAATGTCAGTGTTTAAGCTTTGACAAAATTTTCTAAAGGAAAGTATAAAAGGTCATTTTCTTTCTTTTCAGAGCCTGATGATTGTGGGAGGGGTAAGCCAGCTGCATGGGGATCACCACGCAATACTCACGCAGGACAGAGAGAAAGCTGATCTCTTCCATTTCTTTTCCTTTTTTTTTTTTTTTTCCTGTTGAGTTGAATGATCTTCAAACTGCAAATGAAAGAACCATTGCTCATTGGAAATAAAGGCCAAAGATGAGGGACAGGATTATAGAATAAGTCTTAGCTGTTCTAAATCCAAGTCCTTACTTGTTATGTACCCCCACCCCTAAATTCATATGTTCAAATCCTAACCCCACACTACCTCAAAACGTGACCATATTTGGAGATAGGGTCAAATATGTAATTAAGGTTAAATGAGGTCATTAGCGTGGATCCTAACCCAATATCTGGTGTCCTTATAAGAAGAAGAGATTAGGACACAGTAAAATACAAAGGGAAGACCATGTGAGAATACAGGGAGAATACTTGCAGATGGCTATCTGCAAGCCAAGGAGAGAGGCCTCAGAAGTAACCAACCCAGCCAAAACCTTGATTTCAGACTTCCAGCCTCCTGAAATGTAAGGAAATACATTTCTGGTGTTTGATCCACCCAGTCTATGGTAAGTTCCGGCAGCCCAACATGCTCATCTGGCTCAGACTTAACGATTGCTTTTGGTGATATTTATGGGGCGCAGATAACAGCCTAAACACAAGACGACAGAAATGTGACCCAGCAGACTATGCATAAAATAGAACTGGGATATCTGGACCAATTGGAGTCTGCAGTGGGATGCGATTACTAAAACAGTCAAATGCAACATGAGGCTCCAGGCAGAGTGGTAGGCAGCATCTCCCATGCTGCAGTAGTCAGAGCATACGTGGAGTACTGTAAAAAGACACAGACAAACCAGAACACGTCTAGAGAATGGCCAAGGTGTGGAGGGAACCAGAAAACATGCCAATATGCAACTGTTGAAGGAAGTGCCTGTTTTACCTTGTGAAGAGGAGACTCTAGAGGAAGAAGCATGAAAACCACTGGCAAATGTGTAAAGATCTGAAGTGTGGAAAAGAATTATTCTGCTTGGTCACTGGGGATACAAGGATATCTCAGTGGGAGTTTAAAGGCGGGGGATGTGAGCTTTAAATGGGGTAAGAACGTTCGAGTAACCAGAAATGCCCGAAGATAGAATGCACAGTCTGGAGAGCCGGTGAATATCTCACAAATGGAGACACTGAAACCTAGGATGGGGATGCTGTTGTAGGAATTCCAGCAGACAAGTGGCTGTTGGTTCCTTCCCCAACTCAGCAGGATTCTAACTAGGGATGTTCCTGTATTTGGTGCTTAGAGGATCTGGAAGATACCTCAGGGCAGGAAATGGCATTAAATGCAGAACAGAGGTACTGACTGAGAAGCAAAAAGCCATCAGGATCTCTGAGTAGTGAAGGAACCGGAGAACATGCAGGCAATGTCCATCATTCTGACGCAATCAGCAGCAAATCATCTTCCCCTAGGAACATCTTGACCAGGGAATGTGTCAGTGTGGTGAATCTCAACAGTGGAAAGAGAAACTGCTAAATCTAAGAACTTTAATTTTTATAGATTATGATCTCATCTCTACAATTTCGAATTTCATGCTCAATAAAAAGTCTCTGACTCTTAAACTAAAACTGCCTCCTCCTTCCCAGGGCTGGCTTCACAGGCATGCAACCCTGGGAAGTCTCACAGGCCCTGTGGTGGGAGGAGCCCCATGCTTGGTTTAATGCTCTGCCATCGACATCTTAAAATTCTTTTTTTTTTTTTTTTTGAGACAGAGTCTCGCTCTATTGCCCAGGCTGAAGTGCAATGGCTTGACCTTGGCTCACTGCAACCTCCGCCTCCCAGGTTCAAGTGATTCTCCTGCCTCAGCCTCCGGAGTAGCTGGGATTACCGGCATGAGAAACAAGGCTCGGCTAATTTTTGCATTTTTAGTAGAGATGGGGGTTTCACCATGTCGGCCAGGCTGGTCTAGAACTCCTGACCTCAGGTGATCCGCCCACCTGGGCCTCCCAAAGTGCTGGGATTACAGGCATGAGACACCAGGCCCGGCCTTAAAATTCTTAATTTTGAAACAAAAGGTCTCACATTTGCATTTTGCAGTGGACTCTGCAAAATTTGTAGCTTTGGGCCACCTTTCTCTTTGCATTCAGATGCCTTCTTTTTGCCTTATTTGCTCATGCAGACCTGGAACAAATAGGGAATTGCGGTGGCTTTATGTGGTGTAGAAAGTGAACAACTGGGTTTGTCCTGTCACTTTAGGCTTTTCCCTGCTGTCCCAACTTCATGTCATTTACTTGCTGTTAGATTTGGGAGTTCATTAGTTTCACTTCCCTAATGTATAAATAGATAAATAGAAATCATAATAGTAACAGCTTCTTCGGCTTTCGTAGGAAGTAAAGGACATGAAGCATACAAACAAATACTGCATGACAACAAATATTTGCCCTTTTTTGTTGAGGACGTTCAAAGGACATTCAGGGGCAAAAGTAATCCAAGGGTCAAGATTGAATGCCCAGTGCAGGGAAAGCCACGAGACAACATTTAGGGGAGCTGGTACAGAAATGACGTCCCAGGAAGGAAATCTATACCCCACTGGCTGAGCCATCCTTCCCGGGCCTAGGCACCCTTGTCGCGGAATGAGCACTCCCTGGCTTCAGTCCTTCCCCACAAGCCCTGTGTGGCTTGGTGACTAATGCTACTTCAGGTCAAGAGCAGGGGATACATATGGGCAGTTCTAGAGTATTCTAAACTATCTAGACACTAACTGGACAGTGGACGGTTTGTGTTTAATCCAGGAGAAAGTGGCATGGCAGAAGGTTCATTTCTATAATTTAGGACAGACACAACGAAGAACAAGGGCAGAGTTTGAGGTCAGGAGTCCTCATTTACGGGGGTCGAATACGAATAATCTCTCCTAATTTTTCCTTCGTCCCCAACTCAGGCGGATGTTACATCCCTGCTTAACAACAACAAAAAAAGACCCCCGTGCCCCGCAAAATCCACACTGACCGCCCCCTTGAACAAAACAAAACCCAAACAAACAAAAACATAAGAAAGAAACAAAACCCAAGCCCAGAACCCTCTGCTTTCAAGAAGAAGTAAATGGGTTGCCCGCTTTTTTGCCAGGTCCTGCGCCTTTCTCCTTTGGTTCGTTCTAAAGATAGAAATTCCAGGTTGCTCGTGGCTGCTTTTGACGTTGCGGGTTAAAAAATGAGGCTTTTGCTGTCTCAACAAGCAAAGAAAATCCTATTTCCTTTAAGCTTCACTCGTTCTCATTCTTTTCCAGAAACGCCTGCCCCACCTCTCCAAACCGAGAGAAAAAAACGAAATGCGGATAAAAACGCACCCTAGCAGCAGTCCTGTATACCACACCCCCGGGAGGCCTGCGAGGTCGGATGATTCAAGCTCACGGGGACGAGCGGGAGCGCTCCCGACTTTTCTAGAGCCCCAGCGTCCTAGGACTCACCTTTCCCTGATCCTGCACCGTCCCTCTCCTGGCCCCAGACTCTCCCTCCCACTGTTCCCGAAGCCCAGGTGGGCCGTCGGCCGGGGAGCTGA
>NW_012106108.1:339052-393662 GCF_000951045.1 Mandrillus leucophaeus | reverse complement strand
AAGACAAGAAGACAAGAAATGGGTTCAGGTATGAGAATGTGTAATGACAGAAGCCATATTTGTAATAAACATCCTGTTTAAAGTAGATACAGTGAGGAGTGAATAAGATGGTTTCAGAAGCGGGAGTGGAGGGTCCATGAGCAGGGATGAGGAATAAGTAGGACAACCTCTCCTCTCCGCCCCCGCTTGCGGACGTCCAGCGCATCCTCGCTTTCGGCCCAGCCCTGCCCCAGGGGCGCGCGCTCCGGCCCGCGGAGAGGGAGCGGGAGAGGCGCTGGGCTCCCTGGTTCCGCGCCAGCCAGGGGCGAGAAGGGGAGGGGACGACCCTGAGCCCAGACCCCGACTCAGTCCCTGCCTTGGAAGCGGGGTCCGGGGGAGGCGAGAGACATTCAGATGGGAGGAAGGGGGAAGGAGCACGTGGGAAAACCGAAAGCGCAGCGTCCCTGAAGCCAGTCCTCTGCTCTTGAATCGTTGCCCTTTCCTTTCTCTTGGGCCCTGGGGAGGAGGAGGAGTCGGGACAGCCCGGGAAGCTAGGGGCCCCTCGCTTTTCCCTGCGTTCTCCGCCTCGTTTCACCTTCCCCTCTCACCCCCACCCCCCTTCCTTGTTCGAACCTCCTCTTTCGCGGCTGCTGGCGGCGGCCGCCTGGGTGCGACCCTAGCCCGAGCCGGCGCCGGGGTCGCGCACCGTCTTCCGCAGGCAAACTTTGTGCATTTCCGCGTCTCCCTTTTGTGTAAGTTGCGAGAAATGGGAGGGGTCGGAGAACCATAGCCTCCCCGCACCTTCGCCAAGCCTGGACGTCCCGGGAGTTTGCTGGCACCCTAAGCTTTTGCCTGAGAGGCAGAAGGTCCCCGGGAACAAAAGCCGCGACACCCCGCCCTCACCGGCCCGGGCGCTCTGGGCCGAACCGCGTTAGTCTCGGTGCGCCACCGAGACTCCGGCCCGGCTCCCCGGCTGCGCGTCCGCCCTGGAGGGGGCAGAGACGCTGCCGGGGCCTCTGGCGGAGCCTTGGGGCCCCTCTGCTTCCCACCCTCGGATCACCTCTGACGCTTAATTCTCTGCTGGGCTGTAAAGTCCTTGGCGGGGAGAAAATAAGGCGGAGAGTAGGGTGTGCGTCTGGAAAGGGCAGTGGCGGATGGTGGGGAGGCACGGGCTCTGTCCTGTGCATCCAAGGAGGCGTTTGTCTTATTAAGGCGCGGCCTGTTCCCTAACACCTCTGGGGACTCTGGGTTAGTTCCCCTGGGGGCACAGGATGCTGGGGAGGGTCCAAAGGGTCTTTTTTTTAGGGTACAGATAAAAGGATTGAATTGAGTGAAGATTAAGACGGAGAAGATGGCGCCTCTGCAGTGCAGCAAAGAAAAGCTGTGTGGAGGCTGCAGCCTAGTGAAATCCACCCACCACTAGGTGTATAACAAGTCTTCCCCATTCATCCAACTCTCGAACATTCAGCTAACGCCTGTGCACAATGACTGTTTTTCTTTACATCTAAAGATGCTTAGAAGTTGTTTGCATGACAGTTGGGCCAGAGAAGGTTGTATTTCACTTCGGTTGGATTCCTGTTTGGCATCTTAACCATTTGCAACCTTCCCTCCCCGTTTTTTCCCCTCTTTTCCCCCAACCTCCTAGTAATTTTCCAAAAGAAAAAAAGCAATTTCCGGACAGATGTTTTCCTGAGGCTGTATAGACTATCACACCATTACAGTTTTTTAGTTCGTAATTTGCAAGGTCATTGAACTTTTTTCCCTTCTGATTTTTACCCACAAGTGGCTCAGGAATCACCTTAGGGCTAGTTAAGACAGGTTGTTTTAAGAGTTAAAGAATTTCGTTTTCCATGTTTCAAAAAAATGCTCTTAACTAAGAGAATTCAGATTTCTCTCATGACTTACATTTATTTGTAGAATTATTCCCGTTTTCCTGAATGGTCGTAGTACAAATTAAAAACCGTATACTTAAGGAATTAAAAGCATATGATAACCTTATTTTTGAAGCTTTTGTCAAAACTTAAATATGTAACTGTTGAGCAGTATTTCTGTATAAAAAGAGGAAGCGTGTAGGCAGATTTGAATTTAGTTTTTGGTCTGTTTAATTGCATTAATTTGCTCTTTCTGCCATCTTTTGGGAGCTTTTCACTAGCTATTGTTAACTCCTTTAAAGGGTGGAGGTGAGAGTCACATTATTCCATTTTGCAAAGTGTTGTTAGAAGGGTAGGTAATTCAGTCTACTGAGGTTTGAGAGTGGTTTATCTGGCCCTCTCTGTGTCCACTGAAAAGATGTAATTACGAGTTGACTCTCTTTTATAGAGCTTAGAAAATAGGTCTGCTGCAGGTGGCTGTAAAAAAGAAATGAATAAGGGCAGTGATAATGGGGCCTTGGCTTGCAGGGGAAACATGGTTATTATCTGGGTGGATGATTTTGGCTGGTATGTTGATAGAGATGTGAGTTTAACCCTAATCTATATGATGTTTCACTACCCTAATATTTATTTATTTTTAAATCTAGCTTCCTCTTAAGTTTTATTTCCCCCTCTTGAGGGTTTAACCTAGTCACAATCATCTTACCTTTGTGGTAGTGCTAATTAATAGTTTATGGAGACCGACTGCTACTGACTAGTACCTCCCTAAAGGTAGAAGCCCACACACAGAATAGTAAAGCTCAGGTTTAATGGTGATCTGTAAGGAGTTATGGTTCTTGCTAATCGGTGAGAAACCATGATAACTGGCAGACTGCAGAAGCTTTTCTCTTGTCTCTGTAACCAGCAGAGGCTCCTGAACGACACTTGCAAGGCTATTAGTACTGCGGAGAAGTTGCTAAATGGAATAATACTGGTCCTGACTGAGGAAATGAAAAGGAACATGCAAGTTCTCAAGGTTAAATGAGGAATGACTGATTCAAAAAATTTAAAAAAAAAAAAAATGTGATCAACTGAATATTGGCTTGAAGGAATGGGAGAGGTTATCTTTATGTTAAGTCTTGTTGCTAGAGGATCTCTATTTTATGTTACTGTTTTTTGCATACTAGAGTCTTCTACAGATATTTGTATGCATGTAGTCAGTCATTCTGGAAATAAGCATAGCTATTACTTGCATTTCACGTGGCCACTAAACTATCATTGAGAAATGCATTAAATTCAGTAGAAATGTACGTTGTTTCTGCAAATTGTATTACCTTGAGAATCTTACAAAGCATCTTTCATTAATACATTTCTTTTAAAATCTCTATCAATCACAAATGTAAAGATCTACCTGTGCAGATGCTTTTTAAATGTAAAGCTTCCGGAATGTAAGGTGTAGTTTGACTGCATACCTTATTACCTCCCCTTCCCTCCTCCCTCCCCTTACTGCCAGGAAGTTTGCAGGGTAAATAAAACATGCACATGATAACAAAACAAAGTGGAATGTACTAAAATACCAAAAGGAAAATACAGATTAAGTATACTGAGTAAATATGTTACAGAGAAAACTTCCTGTATTTAAAAACTATAGGAATAATGAGATGAGATAATAGATAATCCTGGAGCATTTCCTGGTAGTAAATTTCCAGCCAGGTTTGTATCCCAGGTCTGGGGATTTGAGGTTAAGTTTTTGCATATACAATATGTGTTTACATTCCTCTCTGCCTCTCCCAGACAGACAGACACACACACACACACACACACATCTGTCTGACTGTCTCTCTCTCTCTCTCTCTCACTTGAGTGACAGATGCTGGTGCAGGGTACTCTCAAGAGGAGTTGGGAATTCGAAATAAGGAGTTGAGAGGTCAAAGGTAAGGGGCTGAATGCAGGACCAGAGAGCTTCAGTAGCATCACAAAGTGATTCCCTGAGTGGCAACGAGGAGGATAGGGAAAAAATCATATTTTCTGTTTGTGTTTTTTGTCTGGTGGTTTTCAACCTCTCTCTGTTTCACTTGACTATGCTTGATTATGAAATCTTTTTTTTTCTTTTTTAATTTAAAGATCTCAACTGGCTTTGTTGTGATTCTACATTCAGGCAACACTATTCCATAAAATAGTATAAATGTTCCCATGAGTTCAACAGAGGAGATCGGCTTTGTAGACAGAAAAGGACTGAAGAAAACAGAAACAGAAAAATCTTTTCCTTTTCATCGTGAGAGCTCAGATGCAAATGTATGGAGTGGGGATGGACGGGAAATGCTGTCACCCCGTGGGTCTCACAGCCGGTGTACAGATACACCCTCATGAGTGGGTGGGGGAAGACAGAAGGTGGCAGGGGAAAGAATGAGCACACCCCAGAATGAGTAGCAAGTTTAATCAATAAAAATACGTCTTTCTTTTTTTTATTGTTGTATAAGAAGAAAAGCAGACAGAACTCAAACCCTGAAGCTGATTTGGCAAGTGAAAACTTAGTAAAGGGGGAAATGTTACGTAACTATTTCTTCAGTTTAGTGTGGATAGCTTAAGAAATAACCGTTACTGTGAGGACACTGGCATTTTTCTTGGAAGAAAAGTTTGGCACATTTTCCTCTTTAATCTTGGTTAATAGATACGCTTGACCGGTACCTCTTTAGAAGTAGAAATCTAGCAAAGACTGGAGTACAATGATTGCTCTAGGAATAAATTCACATATTTAAATTTAACAGCCTGGATATGTTCATCCATTAATAACTTCATGAAAAAGGGATGCCGAATAGATTAGATAGCTGACTATTCAAAGAGGGCCACATGAAGTCTCAGGTTCACATGTATTAAATCTGCTGAAATAGAAACCTAAGATATTTTATTTAGGTTTATTTTGTGTGGCTGCATGTTGAAGAAACATGCAATGCAGAATTAGCTTGAACCTTGCGAGAGTGATAGTGTCTCACCAAAGAAGATAGTTAAAATGGGGAAGATGAGAGGTTTTTAAAAATCTCACCTCTATAGAAAGAACCAGAGTCATTCTCAATTTATAATGTTGGTTTTGAGGCCAGGCATGATGTTAGGCCGATAACACTGAGTCATTGAGTGTTCTCAGGTGTGGAGAGAAGGTGGCACTGCACACTAATCAAGAGAGTTTGGACCAGGGCAGGAACGCATGGGTATACATTCTGTCTTTGTCTCTTTTGAGCTAGTGTCCATGGGCAAGTTTCTGTGCCTCAGTTTTTTCCTTTGTAAAATGGGATGAGTGTTTCTAGTTATTGAGGATCGAATTAATATCTATGTTAAGTGCTTGAAACGGTGTGTGAGTTAATATGTATGTAACCTGATGGCATAGCATAAGCACTGTGTGTTTGTTACTGCTAGTATGTATGGTGATGATGATGATGTACAATGAGTATATGTAAGTTTCCCGCATAGTTGAAAGTTAAAAATCTATATGATGTTTCACTTACTGACAAATTAATTTACTTATTGGCCAATTAAGACTATTGCAGGAAATTGGCAGATCGTTGTCTATGAGTTTGATCTAAATTTAAAAAGCACATGGTATCTCAGATACAATGTTTAGAATACATGTTATAAAATTTCATTTCTTAAATATGTATTGTGCATTTTGATTGGTTTTTTGAAAAATGAAAATAATTCATGCTCATTGAAAAATTTAAAACAGTACAGAAATGTGCAAAAAGCATAAGCATTTTTTACACAAATGGGAAAGACCTAGTTTTTTTTTCTTTTTTTCCACATAACATGGATGTAGACCATTTTAATTTTTTAATTTTTTATTTTTTTTTTGAGACAGAATCTCGCTGTGTCACTCAGGCTGGAGTGCAGTGGCGCAATCTCGGCTCACTGCAGTCTCTGCCTCCCGGGTTCAAGTGATACTCCTGCCTCAGCCTCCTGAGTTACTGGGATTACAGGCCCTCACCACCACGCCGAGCTAATTTTTGTATTTTTTTAAGTAGGGATGGGGCTTCACCATGTTGGCCAGGCTGATCTCAAACTCCTGACCTCAAGTGATCCGCCCACCTCGGCCTCCCAGAGACCTATTTTTAATGTTGTACACACTGACAGCTTGCCACAGATCTCTAAAATTGAGCAAGATTATACACTGGCTTGATTATTAACTGTTAGTTGGCTATCAGCTATTTGCAAGGAACTGTGAACAAGCTTGGTTTAGTTTTTAGCAGAATCTTTGCTAGCAAAATGAATGAACAGGCTTTGCCAATCGGTAGAAATGGAAGATATCAAATGCCAGCAAAAGAATTTTGGTCCTACTATGGATCCTTGAAGTTATGTTCACCCAAGGACAGGGAAACCAAAAAGCAGATTGCTTGAGAATGCTGCATTTCTCTAAGAAGTCAGTTTCAAAATAAAATGAATTTGTATAATCAGCCATGTTATGGCTGTTACATCTTTAAAACTTTATAGTGATCTGCTGTTTAATTGAAATTATATATGTTTTTTTAAAATCAGCATATGTTGCTCATAAAATAAAAGGTTTTTAGCTTCAAAAGCAGGCTAAGGATATTTGAAAGCTTTGAGTGTAGGAAACTGGTGATACTGAGGTTAAATTATGATTGACACAGTGAAAAATCAAGAAGCAGAGTCCCAGCTCTGTTTTTGTTAACCAGGTCACGTAATTATAATTGTCCTGTCCAACCAAAGACAAGAAGACAAGAAATGGGTTCAGGTATGAGAATGTGTAATGACAGAAGCCATATTTGTAATAAACATCCTGTTTAAAGTAGATACAGTGAGGAGTGAATAAGATGGTTTCAGAAGCGGGAGTGGAGGGTCCATGAGCAGGGATGAGGAATAAGTAGGACAAACATTTTGGAAAAGGGAAAAGATGAATAAGCCTGTTTTGTAAATGAATGGATCCTGATGAGTGAAGTACAAATTCCTTAAGGTCTTATTAATGATGGACCCAAAACAGTGTTTGAATCTCCTAATTTCCAGATGGTTCCTCTCTTTTTTTCTTCACAAATTCAGAAGCTTTTCTTATGAGAAATTGATTCAACAAGAATAATTGTCATTCTTTTGTTTTTTGGTGATTTTTTTTTTCTTGAAACCGAGTCTCACTGTGTCACCCAGGCTGGAGTGCAGTGGCGTGATCTTGGCTCACTGCAACTTCTGCCTCCTGGGCTCAGGCAATTCTTGTGCCTCAGCCTCCCGAATAGCTGGGTTTACAGGCATGTGCCACCACGCCCGGCTAATTTTTGTATTTTTTTAGGAGAGACAGGGTTTCACCACATTGGCCAGGGTGGTCTTGAACTCCTGACTTCAAGTGATCCACCCACCTAGGCCTCCCAAAGTGCTGGGATAACAGGCGTGAGCCACTGCACCTGGCCAATTTTTTGGTGATTTTGATAGGAATTTTTTTTTTTTGCCTGATTCTTTTTTTGAGAGAATCTAATAATTTGTCTCTTATCTAATAATTTGGCTTTCATTAGCTTCTGGAAAGCCACATACTATCTTCATTGAAAAATGTAAGGCATCCTGGATGATAGAGACTGATAAATTACTTTTCAACCATAAAGGATACTTATGAGAATAAGAGATCTGTTGCATAAAGAAAAGTCATTTGTATTAAGTGAAGAAATGCATCATTACTCTTGTTGCTTTGCTAAATTTCAAACCTTTAATGACTAATAAATTTTGACCCCATGGAGATATTTTACAGAAGAAAAATGAGAGGTTTAATCCTACTGTTGAGATAGACTTACGTGTTTTAGACCTGCTCTTCACCTCAAGTTACTACAAACTCATTTATTTAGTTTTTCTTTGTCTGTGTGTGCTTGTTACTTCACAGTAAAATTAGTGAGGCAACATAAATTTTATTTTTAAGAGAAAGTAAAGAAAATGGCATTATCCATTAAAGGCTGATTCGTCTTAAAAAAAGGACTTGTTATATCTACTCCTACTATTGGATGAATTTTCAAAAGCACAATGATACTGTGTTTGGTTTTGTTTGTTTGTTTTCGGGACAAGGCCTCACTCTGTCACGTAGGCTGAAGTGCAGTGGTGTGATCTGTAGCTGTGGCCTCCTGGGCTCAAGCCATCTTTCTGCCCCAGCTTCCAGAGTAGCTGGGACTACAGGCACCTGCCACCACACCTAATTTCTTAAATGTTTTGTAGAGATGGGGTCCCCACTATGTTGCCCAGGCTGATCTTGAACTCCTGGGCTCAAGCGATCCTCCTGCCTCAGCCTTCCAAAGAGATAGATTACAGATGTGAGCTATTGTGCCTGGCCAACGTTGTTTTTATAAATAACATTACTCAGTTATTTTGTTTATAATTGAGTTGATAGGCTCATAGAATAAAGATGGATAAGCACTCTTTCTTAACCATATTTATTGATTTTTTTCATCTTTTAAAAAATCCTCATCTACTTCAAAGATTAAGCCTTTAAAACTGATGCAAAGTTTTTGAAGTCTTAGCTTAAGTCTTCAGAGACTAACATTAAAACCCATCATATGAAAAGTCATATGTAATAGCATATATTCTCCATCCCGATGCTCTCAATTGCTTATTATGGTTTAACACAAATATAATTTTGTCATTACAGTAAATTAGTTTGAGGATATAACTGACGAGTACCTAAGAAACTCCCATAGAAATGTGAAAATATGCAGACTAATTATTCTAAGAATAATTAATCATAGATACATATTAAATTGATTAGTAATTTAAAATTAAACCCAAATTTCTTTAGAAGTTAGCTTATTTTTATACACAAAGAAACCTAGATTCTTAGGGGTACAATCAAGAAAGGTTCACTCCTTCATTTCACAAATATTTTCAAGGTCCTTGTCCCCAAGCGGGTAGACAGAATTAAAAGGAGGAAGGAAGTGACTTGGGAAAAATTAAGTTGGATAAGGAATATAAGAGAATGCTACGCAGAAGGATGTGTGTTGTGAATGTGATTGTTACTGTAGTATTGTCAAAGTTCTCTGATCATTTCACTACGTGAAGGTAAACTTAGGTATCTGGGGGCAGGAACTATATATTTACTGTAATGTAAAAGAATAATTGTAGACAGGAGATCTACTTTGGGTGATTAAATGTTGCAAACAAGTGGTGGGGGAGAGAAGAGAGAAGTTAGTATTGATTGTGATCACACACTTTTCTATACAGTAATTTGTTTGATCACTCATGATAATGCCTTACATTTTGTATGTACTAAATAACATCATTGAGTGCTCTAGAAATTCTATGTTGGGGTGATAAAGAATTACGTTCAGATTGAAGATTCGAACAGCTGTGGGACCTTCTCTTACGTTTAAGAAATTGTGAACAAGCATAGAAAGAAGATTAAAGCCTTTTAAATAAGATGCATTTTTTTTTCAGCCTCTTTTTGGAACATTTTATTGTGAAAAAGTTTCATAAATACTGTCAATAACTTCATCATGTTCAGTCATTTGCAACTGTATTTCAGAAATTCAGTTGACCTGCAAAAAAAATGCCTCTTTCTTGAAATATTTCATCCATTCCCTGATTGATTAGGACACTTTCAATAGAGGGTGCCTAGAAATAATTTTGTGTGAAGAAGATAGTAGAGTCTAGAAAGAAAATGTGTATTGGAATTAAATTGAGTGGCATCAAAATGAAAATTTTCCTGTCATTGTCTTTTTTTTGGCTCCTTTTCTGGCCATTTTACAGCTAGTGTTTAGTGTTATGAGGATCAAAATTGGCCCTTTAAAAAAATATAGTGAATTCTGTTACCTCTGTTATCTAGAAGAATTGTATTTTTCAATTTGAAGGGCTTGAAGCCAGTACCACTATCTACCATTAACTTGACAGGCATTGAAAATCTAATTGAGGTCATTATGATTAGCCTTGTATCTTGCTAGTGTTTTCTCAATCTTATTTTGAATGTTTTGTGTCAAGTGTTAAATCCTCTTATACCACAGAATCCAGAAAATTTAAATCCGACAAAAGTAAACCGAATATAAAAATTCTGTGGTTGTCCGTTCTTGGCTAACCCGTAGGGTGTTTGAATGCAAAGGCAGCTTACAGCACTGCTGCTAGTTAAATTGTGGAGGGTTTCACTTTTAAGAGTACATCTGAGACAAAATTGCAATTTTGGAATCACTCTTTCCTGCTTGTTCAGTGAAATAGGAGAGGGGGGAATTCCTGAGGGAAGCTGGGAGATTTCCAGGTGATGATAGGGCAGCCATGTGAGTATTTGGCTGAAACAGAGTAGAGGCAAAGGCTGTTGGACAGAGGTGGCCTTAACACTGAGTATCAATCAGCATGGCCATTAGAACTGTCCAGGACAAACATAATGAATGTTGTGGTGGCAGAGAGGTTATACTTAAATGAACAAAATAGGAGGCTGACTTTCCCTCTTTCTTGGTAGTTCCTTTCTTTGTATTTGCTATTTGGATATTTCACTTCACTTTTGTGAGCTAGACTCAAAGGTTAAATTTATGTCATTGTGAATATTCTGGGTCATATTGTAGGGACACAGATGGGAAGCATCCCTTCAGTTTATTGGGAATATTTCTTATGTGCATGTATTTTTAATTGTATTTATTGATTTAATGAATAGCCGATGAGATGAGAAAAAAATATTAGTGTCTTTTCGTTGCACAGAAAAAGACATGGGATGCATTCTTCGAGTTTATCATCACATGTGAAGTTATTCAGATTTACAAAGCAGTCTGACATGTTAACCTCACTGCTTGTTTGCTCGTTTCTATCAGAGGTTGGCTACAAAGCCAGGCCAAGCCCATGATTCTTCTGCCAGCAGATGAGAGAGAAGGTTTAATGCAGAATGTTTCACTGAGTATTTGGATTGTGCATTCACCTGTTATGTCTCTACTGCAAGTTTTCTCAGGGCATTTGTGATTTGACTTCTGTGATGTTGACACTGATTTGGAGTTAAGATGTTTAAAAAAGTATTAATTTATGGCCTGGTGCAGTGGCTCACGCCTGTAATTCCAGCACTTTGGGAGGCAGATGCGTGTGGATCACGAGGTCAGGAGATTGAGACCATCCAGGCTAACATGGTGAAACCCTGTCTCCACTAAAAATACAACAAATTAGCCAGGCGTGGTGCGGACGCCTGTAGTCCCAGCTACTCAGGAGGCTGAGGCAGGAGAATGGCATGAACCCGGGAGGCGGAGCTTGCAGTGAGCCGAGATCATGCCACTGCACTCCAGCCTGGGCGACAGAGCTAGACTCCGTCAAAAAAAAAAAAAAAAAAAAAGAAAAAAAATCTGCTATCTCACTGTTTCTCTTATTTTGAATTTTTGAAATTGTCATTCATTTTATGGACATATACTGCGAGGACTCTGTGTTTCATTTATGACAGGAGATCTAGAATCTGGGTGGAGCTGTGAGTAAATGGAAAGGTAGCTCAGTCTGTGCCTTGAGGAATTCCGCAGTCCAGTGGGAGAAGAAAGAGGCGGAGAAATAATTAGGTGCAGTGTGCCAAAGGCTATAATAGGGGAGGTACAAAGTCTTCCCAGAGAAGGCAGGCAGCATTTGAACTAGGTTTCAAGGATGCGTGAAGGTGAACTGGGGTGTGGAGGGCTTCCCAGACAGAAAAAACAGCGAGGGTGTAGAGTTTCAAAGGAGGAAGCCCAGGGGTAAATAAGTGAGAGAGACAGTGGGAGATTATACATTTTGGATGCCCTTAATGAGTTTGAACTTCATTTTCTTAGCAATGGAGTACTTTTAAATGTTTGTAAAATGGGGACGAGGCATTGATGACCATGGTTCAGTTAGGTTTGTAGAAGTCCTTTTCAATGTCTGCTTAATCTCAAGGGCCGGTTAGTGACACCTTGACGCAAGGGAGCGTGTAAATGTGCTCTGTTAGCTGGGAGCACTGCCATCAGAAATAACATTTCTGGCTCTCTTCTTAAGGATAAAGGACAGGTAGGATATTGGGTGACAATTGGCATTCTGGGATGTAGAAGAAATACAGTACCATAAAGGGATAGAGGAACATGGGTAGACTTAACGTTCTGAACCAAAGCAAAGATTCTCCATGAGCGATTAGAGTAGGCTTTTGGGATTTGCTTACCTTCCCTTATCTGCTAGCCAGCCACACAGGAAGCACATCTTTGTGGACTGATAGAGGAGGAGGTAGGAAATGCTTTCTCATTTTTATGGTAGAAACATCCAAGAGCTGAGCTTTCATTCTGGCTGAGGGAACTCAAGATGGTTCAGACTTGCATTCCTGGGAAAGCCTTCCAACCAGAGTGATGGAACAAAGGGATAATTTCTGTGGCCCTGTGTGGATAGCAGTGGCAGTCAGCTTACTCTCCCTGTTGGTTAACTATCTTTCGTTTGATCTAGAGACTTCCTCAAAGCAATTTTGTTGTGCTTGTTCTTTGAAAGCAACAGCAGACAAAACAAGGTTTGAGGTTTTTAGAAAAGAGCTTGATACTGAGCACCTCTTTTGAGCTAGATCTGTCTGTCATGCTGAACCTCTTTTCTGTAGCCGCGTAGCTTTTCAGATCTGTTTATGCTTGCTGGTGTTATTGAAACAGAATGGGAAGATCTATGAAAAAAGGAACATAGATCTTAATAAATTTATGTCAGTAAGAATGGGACTGCCATTTTAAAATTTATTTTAATTTCTTACCTATTTTCTTGTTCATTTCAATTATTCTAGAAGTGATGAAATGAATATATGTCACAGAAAGTATGCGATAAAATCAAGATGTGGGGAAAACTTGTAGTTCTGAGTAGGCCTGATAGAATCATCATTGTTAGGGAGTATTTGAAGGTTTTGTAGTAGGGATTTTGTCTTCACTTAAATATTTATTTGAAATATGTTCCAATAGTTTGACATATTACAGGATCTGTCTTAAAGAAATGTCTAAAATATGATTCCTCAGAAGCTGCTCTTGGTTTTGTTTTCAGCTGTTGGTTTTATTTTCTAACATTTCATTTTGATCTCGCAGTTTTAAGAGTAATCAAAAAGGCCGGGCATGGTGGCTCACACCTGTAATCCCAGCACTTCGGGAGACTGAGGTGGGTGGATCACTTGAGGTCAGGAGTTCAAGGCCAGTCTGGCCAACATGGTGAAACCCCGTCTCTACAGAAAATACAAAAATCAGCCGAACGTGGTGGTGCATGCCTGTAGTCTCAGTTACTTGGGAAGTTGAGACAGGAGAATCGCTTGAACCCAGGAGGCAGAGGTTGCAGTAAGCTGAGATCATACCACTGCATTCCAGCCTGGGCAACAGAGCCAGACTGTCTCCAAAAAAAGAGTAATCAAAAAGTTAGATTATTTAAATCTTGGCATGTCTTCTTTAAAAAATGTTAAACTGTCAGGAAAATTATCATTTCTGAATACCACCTTCAGAAAAACACATGAAAATTTGTGCATGTGTCAAATAGTTGATTTATGAAAATTAGAGTAGTTATCAGATGTGTTTGAATGTATATTTCTGTCATATTACATTGGTCATATTTTTACATTATACTTTTTTTCACCCGTGAAGCCCATGTAGGTAAGTTTGAAAATTTTCTTTAATTATATTAGAATTTGAAAATTAAATAAATCTCCTTTAATTCATGCATAATATTCTAATAGTCATATAGTTTGTATTATATAATTTGAGAAACTTGGTTCTAAAAAATAGTCTGCCAGAGAATGTATATTTCTGAATTCTGTTCTGCTTTCATATATCTGAAAATATTTGAGCTATCATAACTGGCTATGCTTCAAACCCAGTCTGAAATGGGTGGCCTTTGCTAGCTTTGGATTGCAGAGCTGGGGGCTGTTGCTTGCTGTATCTGATTTAAAATAGTCAGTAGTTGATTTTGCAGGCAGTTAGATGTATACCTTTGCATAAAATCATTGAACAGAAAAACTTGGCACTGCAGGTGTATGGTGTGAGAAAAGAGAGCTTGAGTACTCACTCTCATCTCACCTGAATCTTATTAATATTTTATTTATTCATATTTGTTGTATTTTTAAGTAAATAAGCTCTCTAGAAACTATCTCTACTTCTTTGATCATTTAAAATACATTAAACAAACTAATACCGATTGCAAAAATTGGTTGCAATGTTCCTAGTTAGATATCGATGAAGTAAAAATGTGGTCTATTCATATGAGTTCATTTTAGTTATTTCTACTAATATCAGATGTGTTTTAAAAAATGGGAGTATAATCTTTTGTGAAGTAAGATATTACTTTATATATTCAATTCATAGAAAACAAAATAGGCTACAAGTGCCTGCATAAAGGCACATCCACTTAGGATTATCGTTAAGGCCTACATGATAATTAGGATTCATTCATAGCGTAAATGAAGTGATATCAATTTTTTTTTTTTTTTTTGAGACTGAGTCTCGCACTGTCGCCCAGCCTGGAGTGCAGTGACGCGGTCTCGGCTCACTGCAAGCTCTGCCTTCTGGGTTCATGCCATTCTCCTGCCTCAGCCTCCTGAGTAGCTGGGGCTACAGGCGCCTGCCACCACGCCTGGATAATTTTTTTTGTATTTTTAGTAGAGATGGGGTTTCACCATGTTAGCCAGGATGGTCTCGATCTCCTAACCTCGTGATCCGCCCGCCTAGGCCTCCCGAAGTGCTGGAATTACAGGCATGAGCCACCGCGCCCGGCCAGATATCAGTTATTTTTAGACCCAATGATATTTGCTGTCGACTTATTGTTGGTGCACAAAATAAGAAAACAAAAAAGCATGGTTTTAAAATAGCCCTTTATACATTTAATATGGAAATGGTAACCTCCAAGTCTGTATTCCATACAGGTTCCTGGGCTCCTTTCATTTGCGAATTCCTCTGGGCTTCATGCATGCCCAGCTCTGAATTTAAAGCAGAATTATCCAATAGAGGTATAATGGGACCATTAGATCTAATTTAAAGTTTTCAGGTAGCCACATAAAAAAATAAGCAGATGACATTAATTTTAGTATGTCACTAAATTCAAAATGTTATTTCAACAGGTGGTCAATATAAAAGCTATTTATGAAATACATTATTTTTTCATATTATGTCTTCAAAATTTTCACATTTCACATATTTATTTTTTATTTTATTATTATTATTATTTTTGAAACAGAGTCTCACTCAGTCGGTCGCCCAGGTTAGAGTGCAGTGGCACCAGCTTGGCTCACTGCAACCTCCACCTCCCGGGTTCAAGCAATTTTCCTCCCTCAGCCTCCTGAGTAGCTGGGATTACAGGCATGCACCATCACACCCAGCTAATTTTTTTTTTTAATTTTTGGTAGAGATGAGATTTCACCATGTTGGCCAGGCTGGTCTT
This sequence comes from Mandrillus leucophaeus, assembly GCF_000951045.1. Classification (NCBI taxonomy): domain Eukaryota; kingdom Metazoa; phylum Chordata; class Mammalia; order Primates; family Cercopithecidae; genus Mandrillus; species Mandrillus leucophaeus. The sequence goes on along the minus strand of NW_012106108.1, from coordinate 378,531 downwards.
GAACTCCTGACCTCAAGTGACCTGCTCGCTTTGGCCTCCCAAAGTGCTGGGATTACAGTTGTGAGCCACCGCGCCTGGTCACATATTTCACATATTTTAACTCATACTAGCTGCATGTCAAGTACTTAGTAGCCACAAATGGCTAGTGGCTACTGTATTGGACAGTGCAGCTCTAGGAGCGTCTGCTCAACCTGCAACTGTCTGGGAAGAGAATCATAGTTTCTGGAACAGGTAGACCTCCTTTTTAAGCTTCTCCACTTTACAGATAAAGAAAGTAGTATCTGGAGATGTTGAGTTGTTTAAAATCACCCACATTTTAAGAATCAAGAGCCCAATGCATGTTCTCTAACTTCTAGTCTCTTTCTTCATCACTTTTTCTGCTCCATGTTGCTGCATCCCATTTAATTATTAAGGTACTAATGTTAGGTTGTTGCTATCAGTTAAATATTAAGCCAGGAGCTTTAAGACAATCTGGCCCACTTGAAGGCATGGCCTGATTTGGACAAAACTTTTGGGGTAGGATGAATAGCATTACTAGGCATATCTACAACCTCTCTGTGGACTAGTGTTATTCATAGATCAGTTCATCTTTTTCTGTTGTGAGCGCTGTTGGAATAGGAATGGGGGAACCTTTTGGAACCCAAGGTATGTGATCCTGAACCCTGAAATGTCAGATGCCCCCTAAAAGGAAGAGGGGAGATAGACATGCCATTACCTTACACATTTTATTGTCTGTATGAGTATGTAAACATGTACATATTATAAGGAATTGCACTTCATTTCTGGGCTTCTGGAAACATCGGTATTAAGATTTCATTTACCTCCCCTTGTTTTGGAAGTCTTCTTGTGTGTGTACTGCCCATAGTTCTTACCCAGTAACACTTAAATTATGATAGATACTTTTTGACAACTTAAGCCTAGTGCATTCCTGGCACGTAAAATAGTTATTTTCAGAATGTAAGCAAATGTAGAAAGCTTACTGCCTGACATGGAGGGTTGGAGAAGTGGGATTGGTGTTCTTTTGTTGTAAACTCATTTTTGTGAAATATTTGTTTTACAATGTGAAGCATGCATGATGGATGACCTTTTAGAATTGAAAGTTATTTTTCATCTCATTCCTGAAATATTTACCAGCATGGATGTTGACTGAGTGCTTTGAAGAGAGTTTGCTTAGTCATATAACTTAGGTTTAATGATTTTAGATTTAATTAAACTTGAAGTTTTCCTGTTTGATCCTCAGGACTTCTCGTCTGTGGCAAGGCTTTACTCACAAAGAACATGTCAACCTTGAAGTGAAGCGTGCCCTGTGTTTCTTTATATTCAGATGAAAATGACTGAAGTTTGCCAATGCTGTGTCTGGGACAATGCTTAGAGGATTCATGGCTTGGAAGAATGAGTTAAAAGTACAAGGATGTTGGCTGGGCATGGTGACTGTCGCCTGTAGTCCCAAAACTTTGAGAGTCTGAGGTCGGAGGATTGCTTGAGGTCAGGAGTTCGAGATAAGCCTGGGCAACATGAGGAGATCCCATCTGTATATTTTTTTAAAAATTAAAACAAGAACAACAAGGTACAGGGGTATCTGCATTTCCTTAGGCAGCTATCTTATACACCTTTAAACTTAAAAAAAATCCACCATTTTTTAAAGTGTTTTATGTTCTTTTCTTAGTAAATATAAACAATAGGAACTGAGGTTTAGGGCTTAAAAATTTTGAGAGAATAATTTTTATTTCAGTAGCTTTTGGGGTACAAGTGGTTTTTTGTTACTTGGTTGAATTACATCGTGGTGAATTCTGAGATTTTAGTGCACTCAAGTAGGGTACCTTGTACCTAATATAGTTTTTTTTAATCCCTAGCCCATCCTACCACCCTCCCCCTTGTGAGTCTCTGAAGTCCATTGTATCCCTCTGTATGCCTTTGCTTATTCCTAGCTTAACTCCCACTTCTAAGTGAGAACACATGATTTTTGGTTTTCTAATTCCTGAATTACTTTACTTAGGATAATGGCCTCCAGCTCTATCCAAGTTGTTGCAAAAGACATAATTTTGTTCCTTGCAATGGCTGGGTAGTATTCTGTGGTATACATTTGCCACATCTTCTTTATCCTCTCATTAGTCGATGGGCACTTACGTTGGTTCTGCATCTTTGCATTTGTGAATTGTGGTCCTATAAACATATGTGTGCAAGTGTCTTTTTCATACAATGACTTCTTTCCCTCTGGGTAAATACCCAGTAGTAAGATTTTTAGATCAAATGGTAGATCTACTTGTAACTCTTTAAGAAATCTCCACAATGTTTTCCATAGAGGTGGTACTGGTTTACATTGTGAGAGAATAATTTTTTTTAAAACTATGTTTAAGCTAGATTTTGAATTGGGAAAGAATTACATTCATTATAGGAAGCTTTTGAAAAATATATTTAAAAATACATGAAAATATGCATAATCCTACCACCCACAAATGTCTGTATTATGATGTCATTTTCTAAACCAGTTTTGAGATTGTGCTATAGATTATATTTTATATCCTACATTTTATTTCTTAACGTTCAGTCTCATACTATTTTAAGTTCTTTGTACATGTAATGTTTATTGGATGGGTAAATCTGTTTAGGGAAACTGCAGCTATGTAGTTGTGGACTTGTGCTTTTTTATTTGGCATTTCTAGCCTGAACACAGGCTGGAAGTAGTGACATAGAGAGGGATTGTTTGCCAAATATCAGGTAATATTTTAATTAGTTATTATTTATTTTAATGCTCTAAATCAGGAGTCCTCAACCCTTGGGCATGGACTGGTACCAGTCTGTGATGTGTTAGGAATTTTGCTGCACAGCAGGAGGTGAGCAATGGGTGAGCGAGCGTTACTGCCTGAGCTCCGCCTCTTGTCACATCAGCAGGGCATTAGATGCTCATAGGAGCGCAAACCCTATTGTGAACTGCACGTGAGAGAGCTGGGTTACACACTCCTTATTAGAATCTAATACCTGATGATCTGAGGTGGAGCAGTTTTATCCCGGAACCAAACCACAAAATTGTCTTCCATGAAACCATTGCCTGGTGCCAGAAAGGTTGGGGACCACTGCTGTCAATGGCTGCTCTCAAGTAGTGTGACACATGGTGGTCTTTAACATAAAAAAAAAAAAAAAGTAATGAACGTACACATACAGATTAGCAAAAGTAAGGAAAAGCTGATCTAGTAGTTCAAACAAGCAATCCTTTTATTTAATGGTTCTGTGATTGCTTGTGTAGGCAGAAATGTAAGTTGCTGCATTTGACAGGCAAATGTAGCTGGGGCTGGAATGTAGGTATCAGTGAAATTGTGATTTCAGTTTACTGGAGCCATTCAGTGGGAGCATGAAGTGGGTTACATGATTACACAGATGTAAATAAAGCATCCTCCTTCCCACTTCACTGCTGTTAAAGTCTCTCCTGATGTTATGTGGTGGAAAAACAAGTCAAAAACATTAATTCTGTCAAGTTTCCAAAGATAGAAGAATCTTTGACCACAAAAGAGACAGTATTTATCTCCAAATTTAACAACATGTGATGAAATGCTGCTACAACCTTGTGTGAGGTTGTGGAGTCCATTCAGCCAGACACATGTAATTTTTGTTATTAACTGCTGTTTCTGCGGTCAGTCGGCCAGGTTTATGTTATTATACTTCACTATAGGTTTTTGGAGCAAAGACAGTGTTGTTTATTGTTTACTTTAAAAAAAATATAGTACTGTAACTACATAATGAATAAATGTTGGTACTGTTGAAAACTAATAACAAATTCTTATACTATCAATGACACAGAAATTCTAATTGTAAGAAAATATTGATCTAATATGGAAATTCATTCGTTTATTCAGTGCATTAATTGAACACCAACACTATGCCAAGCATTGAGACACAACTATGAAAGAGGCCAGCTTCCCGATCTCACAGAGCTTATACTTTGTTGAGTGGGGTGGAGAGCAAATCTACGTATGTACATATGTATGTATGTATGTATGTCAATCAATATATTCTGTGCCACTTGGTGGTCAGTGCTCCAAAGAAAAATTAAGCCAGTGAGAAGCTGGATAGAGACACAGTCTGGAAGGGTACGAAGGGGATCAGAATATGTTACCCCAAAATATGCCATTTTGGCATAAGTACTAATTTGAGCTGAAGACAATTGAGAAATAGCAGACACAGGACAAGCTTTACGCCCTTTCTATAAAAATGTTGCTGTGTGAAGGTATCCTCCCTCCCCTCTCCATCCCTGGAGAGACCACTAGAGGTGGCACCATCATCTGCAGAAACAAAACTTACTGAAATAACCCTTATCTTCTATTAGTTTCCCCCATATATTTACCTTCCCACACTTCCTCTGGAAGCCCTAACCCACCTCTCCTTTGTCTTGTGACTTTTCCACAGTTCACTGCTCTTTGTTAAGATGGTATGTAGGCTCTCAGACCTAACTGCTTCTTTTGGGTTTTTGCTTTTCTATGGTGCTTCCTCCTCTCCACTCCCTCATGTAAAAATATTAACATTAAATAAAATTTATGTGTAAATAAAATTTATGTGTTTTTTCCCCTGCGAACCTGTCTCGTCAGTTTAATTGGCAAGGCCTCAGGTGCTGAACTTGACAGGGTAGAGAAAAAAGTTTTTTCCCCTTTTCTATAAGTATTAAAGCTGGAGAGAACACAGTGTAAAGACTGTGAGGTGGGAGCATGCTGGGGTGTTGGAAGAAGCACATGAGCTTACAAACATTCCATCAGTTGTGTGTATGTAATTTTTCTGTGACAATTCCCACTGATTGATCATTTATAAAAACCAGTGGTGAGGGTCTTCCATACTCAGTTTACTCCTTTCTTGGAAAAGAATGCACATTTTAATCAAGAGGATTTCAGGAAAGACATTCTGTACTCCAAACATCTAAAATCTCTTTGACAGTATATAGCAATTCATCTTTTCTTGTGTATTTTAAAATTGAAGACAGGGAGAATTACTATTTTATGCTTAGTTCAGATTTGGTGGTGGTTTTGTTTTTTGGTTCCAGTGGAAAGAAGTAGCATTAGTCACCTGGCAGTCAACCATGCCATATTGTTTGTGGTTTATTAGTGTGGAATAAACAACTGTATTTCTGGCATATGTAAAAATAGTTTTTTGAGAGGCTTCCTTGGTTGTGGCAGTAATAATACTAATTACCAGGTACTGTATATAGCTCATTCTATGAACTAGGCCTTGTTGAAAAGTGCTTTCACTTAATTTTTTCTTAACGGCAGCCTGTGAGGTATCTACTGTTATCCCCAGCTGGGAGGGACCTGGCCAGTGGACTGGATTTAAACTGTGTCTTCATTGTCTGTACTCTTAACTAGTTATCTTCACTGCCTCTAGCAAAATAGATCAATGAGTTGAGCCAGTGTTTCCTCTTGAACTAAGCAGTTAGCCTCCTGAGTAAGCAAGCCTTGGAATGCAATTGGTTGGTAAGATACTAAAGTAATCAGGCCCTCAGTTCCTGGCTGCCAGCCTGTTTCACCCTCTCCTCCAGGAAGTTCTGAGTGCTGATATCTCTACTTGGTGTCTTCTCTGTCCCTCCCAATTCCATTATTTCCCTTTTTCTCAATCCCAAGTAAAGGAAGTTCTGAGTGTAGATGTTGGAGTCATTCAGACCTTGGATCTGAGTCACAACTCTTTCAATTTACTAGAAATATGACTGCAGGAAAATGATCTAAGCTTCCCTAAACCAATTTCCACATCTATAAAGTATCTGTAAATAGATTGGTTAGGAGAAAAATTGAATTAAATTGAATAAGGTATAAAGCACAGAACGTGGCCAGGAGTAGGCCCTGGATGAATGAGGGAAAAATTGTTCTGATTTTTATTTTTGAGTCTCTTTGTAACATCTGTTGGGCCCTTCAGAACAGTCCTTAAAGTTCATATCAGCCACCCTTTATGCCCCTTGGGGCTAGGCCAGGGAAGAGGCCCAGTTGCCTGTGACACTGCTTAGTTTCACATTTCACTGAGTGTAATACATGGAAGGCTTTAGCATCTTAACATTTCATTGGTAACATTTTTGATGCCTGAAAACAGAATAACTTATTTGTAACTGCATACATTTTGTTTGCGGTCAGGTTGTTAGAATTGGAAATGAGCCTCATTTCCTTGAGTTTTGTCCCTCCCCATCTGACCTTCTTCTCAGTGAACCCTGAAGAAAAAACACTAGCAAAGGAATCTCAAGAATGTTAGTCCGGGACACAGCTCTCCGTCTACTCTCCTGCCCTAGTCCTGCCCCTCCTTGTGTTTTCAGCGGTGACCAGGCACTGGTGACAGCCTTGGCTGCTTGGATCAGTTGGAGATAGCTGCAACATGCCTGCCTGCTAGCTTTGAAAAATCTCTTCCAACCTCACTGAAATAATTGTTTACCACATATCAGAGGGGACTGGGAAGTGGGTCATTGAGAGATCTTTTTGAAGGGGTTTGTGGCTTCTCCACTCGCAGAGGCTTCTTGAAGTGGTGGGTAATGTTCATACCTCAGGGAGAATCAATATCCATCTCCTAAGACCTGCTCATACGTAGCTCTAAGCATTAGAGGTGCACTTTTGTTTACATTTTATCAGTGCATTTTTCTACCTGTGTCATTTGGACATTAGATTCCGGAGAAAATCACTGTGTACCTTTGGTGGTTTCACGTGACTCTTAAATTTCATTAATTCACAAAATCTGAATTGAATGGAATAGTCTGTTTTGGTTTTTTTTTTTTTTGGCGAGGGGTGGGGAGGGATTGGATTTTTCAGTCCTTCCAAGAGACTTCAGGGTTTTTTTTTTTTTTTTTTTTTTTAATGTTTTGATTAGCCTGGCGTGTGTAAGGCCCTATCAGGTGTTCCCCTCTTTGATCCTATCACACCCACATCCTGTAGCTGCATCCAAGTGCTTTGAGACCGACTTAATGGGGATTAACTTAACAGTTGCTCTGTGGAAACAGATGCTCTTTGCTGCTTATTTCTAATAAATTGATCGAGCCATTTAAAAGACTTTTTTTTTTCTTTTAAGAAGTTACATCTTCTTAAGAAACTGTAGAGCAATAAAGCAAAACTAAAATACTTGGGTCTAAAATTAGTGTATTATATTTAAAACACTGGGCTTCAGACTGATTATATCATGCTCTTTTACTGACTTTCTAGTCAGTTGCTTATTTATAAAAATAAAGCTTATATAAAGGGCAGCATTCAAATGTTATACCAGTCGCTTTGAGCAGTTGGACCTTCCACAGTAGCTAAATATTTTTTACACTGAGAAAAGAATTATTTAACATTATATGCTATCAGCATGTCAAGTGAATTCTGAGCTTGCCTGCAACAGATGAGACCCTAGGTAGAAACATAAAAACATGGCAGTGTGAAAGAGAAAAGCAGGCTCTCTGTCTTTGGGAAGCAGTTCTGCAGGGAGGGGAGTTTATAAGCGTAGTAGATACTTAGGAAAATGAATACAATTATTATAAAAGTCATCTGGGAAAAACCATTAGGTAAGAATAGCCAATAAAAAAAACAGAAGCGGCCGGGCACGGTGGCTCATGCCTGTAATCCCAGCACTTTGAGAGGCCTAGGTGGGCGGATCACGAAGTCAGGAGATCGAGACCATCCTGGCTAACACGATGAAACCCGGTCTCTACTAAAAATACAAAAAATTAGCCGGGCGTGGTGGCGGCGCCTGTAGTCCCATCTACCCGGGAGGCTGAGGCAGGAGAATAGTGGGAACCCGGGAGGTAGAGCTTGCAGTGAGCTGAGACCGAGCTACTGCACTCCAGCCTGGGCGACAGAGCAAGACTCCATCTCAAAAAAAAAAAAAAAAAAAAAAACCCAGAAGCGAAATGTAAAAATATGGAAATTAAAACTGCACATCGCATGCATAGATAGGTCAATGGGGCAAACTGAAAGTCTAGAAATAAAGTCGTACGCATAATTGAAATTAGTGCAAGATAAAGGTATCTTTTTACATCAGAAGGGGAAAGATAGATTATTACCTAGTATTATGTACCCAGTACAGTTTGTCAGTAACAAAGGGCAAATTTTTTTATTCCATGAAGTGTTCTTTCAAATGAATCAGAAATACTAAATATGAACATCTTCAGAGAAAAATGAACATTTTTGAAAACTTATTATGAAAAGAAACATATACAAGAGAGAACAGTGCACTGAACCCTCAGCAATGATCAGCTCTCATCCAGTTTTGTTTTATCTGTCTCGCCCTTTCTCAACCTGCTCAATTCTCTCTTCCCTCGCTGGGTTATTTTGAAATAATTTCAGTTATATAATTTTATGCATAAATATTTCAGCGTGAATGTCTAACAGAATCTCTATTAGACATGGACAGAAAAGGCAAATAGTTTTATAGTACACAGGAAAAAATACACATAGCCAATAAATCTATGAAGAGATGCTCAATCTCACTAGTAGTCAGGGAAATGCAAATTAAAACAGTGATATAACATTGTTTTTTAAAACCCTGATTGTCAGAGACTAAGAAGACTTGCCAGAATGGCATTTCGTCTATTGTCAATTGATAACAGATATTTTTTTGCTTGGAGCACAGTGGCACAGTTTGGGCTCACCACAACCTCTGCTTCCCAGGTTCAAGTGATTCTCCTGCCTCAGCCTCCCGAGTAGCTGGGATTACAGGTGTGCACCACCATGCCTGGCTAATTTTTTGTATTTTTTAGTAGAAGCGGAGTTTCATCATGTTGGCCAGGCTGGTCTGGAACTCCTGACCTCAAGTGATCTCCCCGTTACAGGTGTGAGCCACTACACCCAGCTGATACAGAAATTTTTGAGATCAGTCATTTAAAATTTTATGTATGTATCCCTTGATCTAGGAATTCTAGGAACTAATTAATTAGTTCATAGTATATTGTATAAATGTGCACAGATGAGGACATTATGAGAGCATTATTTGTGTCAACTAAACAAGCCTTTTAAAAACTCTTGTACAGTAGAATATTATGCTGATACATTTAAAGTGGGCATAACCATACTGATGTATAGAAGTATCTAAAATCATACCGATATAAGTGAAAACAAATTTTCAGAATGCAGGCATAATCACATATTAAACAATAATTTATATAAAAATGAAAATTTTTACGTGTATTATGTCAGTAACAGATTCAAGTAAATCTGACAAAATCTGACTCTGGGTTAAGTGAACTTTGGAATGGAGAAGGTAGTACATATTTACTTTGTATGTTGTCACCTTTTGTACTATTCGAGTCTTTTTAACTGTACACAGATACTCTAGAGCAGGGGTCCCCGGCACCCAGCCACGGACAGGTACTGGTCCATGGCCTGCTGGGAACCAGGCCACACAGCAGAAGGTGAGTGGCAGGCAGGTGAGCCAGTGAGCATTACTGCCTGAGTGCTGCTTCCTGGCAGTAGGTTCTCACAGGAGCACAAACCCTATTGTGAACTGCCCATGGGAGGGATCCAGGTTGCCTGGTCCGGTCCTTGTGAGAATCTAACTAATGCCTGATGATCTGAGGTGGAAGAGTTTCATCCCAAAACCATCCCATCCAGTCTCATCCCGTCCCACCCCCAACACCCCATGTATAAATGGTCTTCCACAAAACCAGTCCCTGGTGCCAGGAACGTTAGAGATCACTGCCTTAGAGGTTGCCCCCTCCTGGCACATCTTGAATGTAGGACTCGTTGGTTCTGCCATTCCTGGTAGGTAGTCAGCCAGCTTTTGACAGTTCTCCCCTGAGACTTCATCCCACAGGCAAGCCATCCCATTCCACGTAAAACATCTCTAATGTTAGGAAGGCACGTATTTTGATGTGATATCTAGAATCCTCCCAGCTGTTCTTCAGAGGAACATTACTTCTGTAAAGTTGAAAAGAACAAGTTTTATTGTATTATAAAACTAGGTCATATCAGTGAATTTCATCTGTTTATTTTCATGGGTAACTGATTCTTACATCAAAACTTGCTTTTGAAAGTATTGGAAGCATAAATTATTACTTCAGGCCCATTTGCTTTACTTTGTTCAGCACATTGAACATCAAGGAGCGGCTCCCTCAATCTAAAATTTCTAGTGTTGGTGCTTGTAATACCATTTTTCAAGTTGACACTAATGCTAACTGTGGAATTCTCATGGTTTAAGTCAGAAGAAAGCAGTTTAGTGGAACTGTTCTTTTTCCCACTGAATTGTATACTGAGTTCTGTTATATTTTCTGCATTTTAACCCAGAAAGTTGTTCAAGAGAATTGACCATGGTAAGACATCTGTAGCTTATTTTGTATTTTCTTTTAATGGAAATTTTAACTTGACTTTTAAATTTAAGGTTGAATGTAGCCTTTCCTAAACCAGTAACTAATGTTTTTTTTAACTATTTAGTGTAGGAGATTATAATAAAATCCACATTGCTTAAGACATAAAATATTTGTGCAATAATAGGTTGAATAAAAACAGTAAATTGAGATTGTATCGGGAATAATGTATTATAAACCATATATGAAACCAGGTACTAACTTGGTATTCTTCATAGCTTTATCAGGAAGACAGAGCAAATACTATCTCAAAATGAAATATAAACAAAATGAGGTTCAGTGAGTGATGTGGTTTGGCTCTGTCCCCACCCGGATCTCATCTTGAATTGCAGTTCCCATAATCCACATGTGTTGTGGGAGGGACCAGGTGGAGATAACTGAATCATAGAAGCAGTTTCCCCCATCCTGTTCTCGTAATAGTAAGTTAGTTCTCACGAGAACTGATGATTTATAAGGGACTTTCCCCCCTTTTGCTTGGCACTTCTCCTTCCTGCCACCATGTGAAGAAGGACGTGTTTTCCTCCCCTTCTACCCTGATTATAAGGTTCCTGAGGCCTCCCCAGCCATGATAAACTGTGAGTCAGTTCAACCTGTTTCTTTTGTAAATTACCCAGTCTTGGATATGTCTTCATTAGCAGTGTGAGATTGGATTAATACAGGGAGGCTACATAACTTTGCCCCAAGTAGCAATAAACTATAGGGGTGAGGTTGGAGTCCAGGCCCCTGGTACTTATGGCCTTAAGCTAAGTGAAATAAGCTAGATACAGAAAAACAAATACTGCATGATTTCATTTATATGTGGAACCTAAAACACTCAAACTCATGGAAACAGAGTAGAAGGGTGGTTACTAGGGTTTGGATGTGGGGGAAGTGAGGAGATGTTGGTCAAAGGGTACAAACTTGCAGTTATGAGGTTAATACCTAGTGTACAGCATAGTGACTGCAGTTATTATTAGTGAATTGTATACTTGAAAATGGCTGCGAGAGTAAATGTTAAATATTCTTACCACGCACAACAAAAAAAGTAACTCTGAGGTGATGGATTTGTTAATTACCTTGACCGTGATAATCAGTTCGCCGTGTACACATACATCAAAACATCGTGTTGTATGCATTGAATATACATAATTTTTGTCAATTATACTTCAGTAAAGCTAGGGAAAAATGAAAGAAGTGACTTAACCAGGACACCTCTCTGTAGCTCTATGGTAAAGCCAAAAGGGATAATAACTTTTGATTATCAAAACTTCGTCAACATCATTATTTTTTAAGACTGGGTCTTGCTATGTTACCTAGGCTGGTCTCAAACTCCTAGGCTCAGGTGATCCTTCTGCTTTGGCCTCCTAACGTGTTAGGATTATAGGCATGAGGCATCACGCCTAGCTAGTTTTGAAGGTATCTTTATTACATTTTTTGTTTAAATATTTAATAGTAAGTGTTTAACTTGAAGCATTTTTTTATGCCTTAAAGTTGATTTTCCCACTCATTTTATGGATCAAAACTATTATCAGATTCTAATTCCCACTCCACCACCTTGTTTATAAAAGTTGACAGTTATGGAAAGTAAAGTAATACTGAGTTTTTCTAATGCCTATCTTTGACATTGAATAAAGATTATAAAATTTCTTATAACTTGAATGAATTTTTACAAATTTGACATCTTTTTATAAAAATCTAGTATTGACCATTTCAACATAAGTTTTACTTGTCTCTGAAATACAAGTAGGACCTATTTTTATTAATTTTCTTAAGTGATGCCGAGTGACACTATTTTTTTTTTCACTTTTTCTTTACCTTTTTTTTTTTGAGACAGGATCTCAGGCTGTTGCCCAGCCCTAGAGTGCAGTGGTGTGATCTTAGCTTACTGCAGCCTCAGCCTCCTGGGCTCAAGCAGTGCTGCCACCTCAGCCTCCTGAGTAGCTGGGACTACAGGTTTGTACCACCAGGCCCAGCAATTTTAAAGATTTTTTTGTAGAGATGGGGGTCTTGCTGTGTTGCCCGGGTTGGTCTTGAATTCCTGGCCTCAGATGAGCCTCTGACCTCTATCTCCCAAAGTGCTGGAATTATAGACATCAACCATTGTGCCTGGCCCCAGTGACACAGTCTTAATTTAGAATAGGGGAGCATCTAATAGTATTAAAATGGCCTGGCAGAGAAGTGGATATGAGGCTTGGTGAAGATAAGCACAGGATGTACCATCTTAGAGTAGGTGTTAGTTTCTGCAGTAAGCCAGCAGCAACATTCTTAGCAGAGCCTAGAAAGATCAAGTGAGGGCTGTGTGGTGGTGCAGCCTCTTAAGTCTCTCTGGTTCTTCAACATGCTCAGGTTGGTGGCTTTGATATTTTCTTCGTCCAGGATGGGTTGTTCTAAGTTTAGGGAAGATCCAGTGGATATTTACCAAGCCTCTTATACTGCCCAGCATGTTGCCATGAGACAGCAGCGTTATCACCTTAAATGATGCAAATACTCCTTGTGCATACCCTGCCCCTGAGATCTAACATCTGGATTCTGGAGACTGTTGCTTATTCTTCCATCTTGCTGCATGGTCCCCAGGTTATGTACGTAGTGTGGCTGGGCATCACACATGTCCCCTGGCTCCTTGCAGCCATACAGAGGTGACCTAACTGGATGTAATTGGGTGTCTACCAGGTATTGGCTACCTGTGTAGGCTGAGGGCCTTCCACAGTTCTAGCAAAGCAATTCATTGCCTTCCTGAATTTTTTAATGCTTCATTTGTGAAACCCTTGATGTAATAACTGTTGATATTATTTCTTTTTGAAAACTCCCCTTACTCTTCCCAGTTTCTTCATTTGTGAACTGGAACCAATAGAAAAGTACCAAACTTAGGGTTGTTGTGAGGCTTCAAAGAAATAATACAGCCCAGAGAACATAGTATATACTCAGCAGATATTTATTAATGTGACTACTAAGCCAGCATTGGTGATTGATTGACTCATAGTGTCTTCTGTTTGCCAGATGTTTTCAGAGGCTCTGTTCATGTTCATACCCATGTTTGTAAATGACAGAACGTAAATTTCTTAATCCTCTGTCTTCTCCTTCAGCATCAGCTCTTGTACCCAAAGTAAAAGAACTCAGTCATCCAGAACCCTGTTTTGTAGATCTGTTTTTCAAAATTGGGCAGTTACTAGAAAATTAAAAGCAGTCTAGGGAAAAGCCTTTCCTTTGGGTTTGTTGCTTTCTTTTCTCTCATGATAAGGCTGTGCCCAAACTGTAAGGAAAACTCAAGAAATTGTAAAATATATCGTCAGGGTGTTTATGGTAAATGTAAAACATTAAGTAACATTTGAGTTAATTTGTGCTTGTACAAACCTCAGAGGCTTAAATAATGAACCAATGACACATAATTTCAGAAAGTTTTCATTAGACTCTTTGCGTTGGTCTTTGCAGTGTCATATTTGCTTGTCATCAGTATTAGCATTCCTCTATTTTGAGTGTTGACTAGGTGCCAGGCATCATGTTGAGAAATGTATGTGCTTATTTAATTCTCATACTGACTCCATGATATAGATACTCCATTTTACAGATGAGGACCCCAAATCATAACCTTTTGGCCAGAATTACAGTTCGTGTTAGAATTTAAACCTATGCAATCTTATTCCAAATCCTCTATCTTTACTCCTCCAGAATGCTCCATTAAATGAATTGTTGCTTATAATCCGGCTGTGTTAACACTGGAAAAGAACTTGAGAACATTTAGCCCAGCCACCCCATGATGTTTGGCAGTACTTCTTGCCATTCTTTCAGTAGATAATTTATTTGAGTTTAAGGGAGAGTCTGTGAATTAATACCAGTACCAAAACTCCCATGAGAAAGTAATGGAGATGCCTTTTTTTAAAAAACCAGAATTTTTAAAGGTGTTCATTCCGTTATCTTCTTGCCTAACAAGTTCCTATATTGATTACTTAAACTATTCTAATCCTGATACAGACGTGATAGACTTTGAATATGAATTGGCCTCCTGATTCTAGCTGTTTTGCCAGAGACCTGATTTAGAGAAGGGATTAAACCACTGGTCAACCTTGGATAGAATCTGGACCAGCAGTTCCCTCTCCACAACCCCTGGCACTTGGCTTTGTGCCAAGAATATCCTACAAAAGGAAATTGATTTACTCCACCCAAGACAGACTTCCGGAGGCTGTGGTTGTCCCTTGTTAGCTTAGAAGTTGGTGCAGTGTACGTGTGATCCACGTCTAAATAGCACAGCATTGCTGTGCCTAGTGGAAGTTGGGTTAGTGCTGACATGCTATTGACTCACCCTCCCAAGGATGGAAGCTCTGGCCTGGGTCAAGTTGTGGTCACTGCAGTTAACAGTTTGTTGATCTCAGGGAGCATTCCACAGTTGCTGATGTAATTGACAATGATTGGAGCCAGCTCTTCCCCAGATTCAAATGGACCGATTAGAGGACTTGTTGGTTCCGTTTATCAACCATGTAAGTGAGTGCTGTGAAGTTGGCATTGTTTTTAGACTGTGTTTGGGTAAGATGAAGCTCTGTTCTCAGGCATTAATATCTTTCAAAAGTACAATGTTACTTATTATGACCAAAGTAGGGATGAAGTTTGCAAATTATTTGGTGTAACTAATTTGGTTATCCATGCAATGCAATTCTCTAACCAGTGTGATTGTTCTCTTTGTACGGTACTCTTACTTTGCCATAAAATTGTTTTCTTTGTTTTTTTGTTTTTGAGACAGAGTCTCGCTCTGTTGCCAGGCTGGAGTGCCGTGGCACGATCTCGGCTCACTGCATTCTTCAAGCGATTCTACTGCCTCAGCCTCCCGAGTAGCTGGGACTACAGGCGTGTGCCACCAGGCCCAGCTAATTTCTGTATTTTTAGTAGAGACGAGGTTTCATCATGTTGGCCAGGATGGTCTTGATCTCTTGACCTCGTGATCTGCCTGCCTTGGCCTCCCAAAGTACTGGGATTACAGGTGTGAGCCACCATGCCTGGCTGAAAATTCTTCTTAATAAGATATTTCTCATAGAATGTGTACGGAGTTTCAAAAAATTGTGACTGGTTTCAAAATCAGATAATTTGCAAGAATTAGCCATAGTATAAACACATAATTCTCAAACTGTTGTTTGGGAGTGGGTCCAGAGATCTGTTTAACAAAACTTTGAGTAGAGTCTGGTGCAAGTTAAAATTTGAGAACCACTAATGTAACCTTACCTTTTCTGTGGACCACATTTTGAGCTTTGGAAGAAATAACCCTTTCTATCCTTCACAAGGTAACAGGTGATTTTTTTGCGCAATTATTTGATAATGAGCTTATATTTGAGATTAAGGTATGCACACAATAGTGTACATTCTCACTCTAGGTCTGGGGACCTTGACTCTTTGACTCTTCTGTCCTTTTCTCTCCAGTTACTTGGTTTTGTGCATTAACAAACTTTTTAATTTACCTAATTGTTTTACTTGTTTACTTGTTTCTTATCCCTTACTTAACATTGCATCATTGTTTTTTGTAGGCCCTGCAGTTCAAGATATTCATCAGCCCTTTCCACCATATTAAAATACACAGACTCCATCTAAAATCATGGATCAGAGTAACATGATAGATATGAAAGTGTAAGCATGTCACATTCCCCCCGCCACCCCCAGTCTACATAAAACTGCGAACACTTTATTGCTTGCCAAGAAAGTAGACAATAATATTGAAGAAAGTCCTCCTTTTCCTCTTCTTTGACCAACAATGGAGCAGTTCCTGACAAATGTCAGTTTGCTTTTTGAGTTCTTTAGGTTTATGTGTTGTGTTTGCAGTGGATAAATATTGAGTAACAGGTACTGACTGTATTGTATACATTGAAAACTATCCACCAACAGAGTATTTGTGGGAGGATAATGTTCTTTTTTTTTGCGGAGGAGGTTGATGTTCTTTTTTTTTTTTTTTTCTGAGACAGGCTGTCTGTCACCCAGGATGGAGTGCTGTGGGGTCATCATGGCTCACTGCAGCCTTCACCTCCTTGTCTCAAGCGATCTTCCCACCTCAGCTTCCTAAGTAGCTAGGACTACAGGAGAGGACCACCATGCCTGGCTAATTTTTTTTTTTTTTTTTTTTTTTTTGTAGAGACAGAGTTTTGCTGTGTTGCCTAGGCTGGTGTTGAACTCCTGGGCTCAAGTAATCTCCTAAAGTGCTGGGATTGTAGGCATCAGCCACTGTGCCTGGCCTGAGAATGACATTCTATAAATAGTTTCAGTCCCTTAGTTTAATCTCATATTTTGATCCTATAACATATACAATATTTGTGTGTAGTGTATGATCTGCCAACTCTCTAAGAAGATTTTAAAACTTATTATGTTAATTTCAAACATATACATCATCCAGTTTCAAAAATTAACCACATTTTGCTGTTCTTGTTTCAGCACCTCCACCTGCCCCATTTTCTTTTCCGAAGCATTTAAAAATAATTCTCAGGTATCATATCATTTTACTTGTAACTACTTCTGTTCATAGGTTTCTGAAAGGATTTGATGCAGAATGTTATAATTCTATAATGTTATAATTCTAAAATGTTGTAATTCTGTAATTATAATGTTATAATTAAACCAGTATACAGAGAGAAAGGCCACTGGATATTAGTACATGTTTTGCTCAGTCCTTTTAAGAGTCTATTAAATCACATAGGGATTTTCTGAGTACCCATTAGAACCACAAAAAATACCTGTGAGACCTTTTTCACTGCAGTAGAAGATGAGTTTCCTAGGGTAGCCCTTTGTTGCTAGAACAAATAGGTGTTTTGTTTCACCAGGAAAATCATTGGAACAGCCGTGACTCAGATTCACTAAATGAAGGAACAAAAATAGGATCTGCCTCACCTCCTGATTTTTTTTAAATCTCTAGGATGAGTAACCAGAATATTTTTATGTTGTGCTAAGTAGGTTGGTTTGTTTGTTTGTTTTTTACTCTGACTTATATGGTTTAAATTTTAGAAATATATTGTTTTTTCCTTTTTTCTTTAAAATTCTGTCTGGAATTTCCAAATGAGAGATTGTAGCTCCTAAAACCTTTCTTGGTGTTAGTGTCTTGCTTTCTGTTCTTAGTGTCTGTGGCCATTTCTAACTCCCAGTGAGGAAAGAGCTCTCTGGTCTTGTTTCTTTGTTCAATGAAGGAGCAAACCTACCTCTCCTTGATCCACTCCCCACTGACTTGTTTTGTAACAACGAAAGTTATCTCGTACTTAAAAGACAACTTGAAATTATAACACACCTGTAACAAAGTAAAGTGTATGGGTTTTTACATAGGTTTAAAAAAAGGGCAGTAACCCTTTTTTTAAAAAAGCAAAATTTAGATGGGATAGAACCCCCATCTACAAAATAGATTTTAAAATCTCAGTTGCTGTCATTGAAATCTTAACCTCCTCTCAAATACTGGCGCACCTCTGAGGAACTTCAAATACTACTTGAAAACTAATGGTCTAAGGAGGGCCGGGCGCAGTGGTCATGCCTGTAACCCCAGCACTCTGGGAGACCGAGGTGGGCGGATCTCTTGATGCAAGACTGGGCAACATGGCAAAATGCTGTCTCTACTAAAAATAGGAAAAATCAACTGGGTGTGGTGGTACATGCCTGTAGTCCCAGCTACTCGGGAGGCAGAGGTGGGAGGATCGCTTGAACCCAGGAGGCATAGGTGCAGTGAGCAGAGATCGCGCCACTGCAGGCCAGCGTGGGCGACAGTGAGACCCTGTGTCAAAAAAAAAAAAAAAAAGGAAGACGAATGGTCTAAGGAAACTAGTTTGTGGTTTCTCAGCGGGGAATGCCATTCTAGTTTCTACAGATCTGGCAACAGAAGACAGGGACATAAATACTGGCTTGCTTTGGAGTCAGGGCCAAGACTTAAATCCAGATTAAAAACCAGCTTTTTTTTTTTTTCTTCTAAAACAACCAACCTGTGTTTTGGGTCCAGTGTCTGCCTTGTAAGTTGCTCAAAGCTCAGATACAAGGAAGTAATCAGCACACATTTTTATGATAACATTCCTGAAAAGAAAAAGATGAGGTGGACTAAGGTAAATACACTGCTCCTTAAATATCCATATTTTTAGGTTATTTATGAATCAAATGGGCATGGTTACCAAAGATGAATTATAGAGGTATAAAACTCCAGTCTTAGACCTCAAATTTCAGTTTTCCTTAGGGAGTAAAACACTTCCATAATCTTACTGAGGACCTAAACAAGCCTGTACATAGTTTAACACTCCCTAGATAGGGCCTGATGGCTCCAGGATACAGTAGAATCATGAAATTGCCTATTTCTTTTTTAAAAATCTATTTTGTCCATCGTGTGTGTGTGTGTGTGTGTGTTATGTTCATTCTTTCAGAGAGGCAGTGGTGTGCAGAGTGAGAGGATCACAGATGTGTATATGACAAAACTATTTCTTTTTCTTTTTTTTTTTTTTTTTTTTTTTGAGACAGAGTCTCGCTCTGTCGCCCAGGCTGGAGTGCAGTGGTGTGATCTCGGCTCACTGTAACCTCTGCCTCCCAGGTTCAAGCAATTTTCCTGCCTCAGTCTCCTGAGTAGCTGGGATTACAGATGTGCGCCACCACGTCTGGCTAATTTTTGTATTTTTAGTAGAGACAGGGTTTCACCATGTTGATCAGGCTGGTCTCAAACTCCTGACCTTGTGACTCGCCCGCCTCAGCCTCCCAACGTGCTAGGATTACAGGTGTGAGCCACTGCGCCCGACTGACAAAACTATTTCTAAAACGTAAGTCCAGATATTCCTGCCAAGGGCTCTCTGGGGCTTCGTTTTGACTTATATGCAGAACACTCCTAATGTGGTGACGTTGGGGAGATGAAGATCTAGGATGAGAGAGAGAAAGGCAGGTAGGACACATGCCCTTCCAGTAACTTTCCAGCTAGGGCTTGCGTTTAACGTCTGATGGAGGCCTCACCATCCAGGCAGATGTACTTACTTAGGAATGAGTTTGAGATAATAAGGCTAAATGTGCTGCCTTCTGTATATAGTTTGCATTTGTCCTAATGTATGACTAAGGACATGAAAAATGAAAATTTAAGTGACTAAAATAAAAGAGATCTGTGGAACAATTGGATTGAATTTGCACCAAGTCAAGGAGAAAACTCTTCTGTATTTTGTATGTTTTGTCATGGTTCTATGATTACTTGTTAGAAAGTGACATAAAATTCAGTGACTTAGTTTGATATGAACTTGGCTATCTTTAAGTTATAGAATCCATACATATAATGTGGCTGTTTTCAACCCCCATACCCTGAGTGGTTGGGGATGTCTTGAATTTCTAAGTGAGAAGGTCTGGTGCTGTTGCATAGGTAATCATGTTAACCAGCTTTACCTTCTGATAAGCTCTCAATTTAAGAAAGTACTTCTAATCCTGGCTTTTTCTTTGGCTTGCTATCTTATTATGCACAGAGCATAATTGTAAGAAGGGATAATATCTCTTGCTGTCTATTCCCTAGGAATAGTGTGAGTACAGGGCTCTTTTAAAAACATGAAGAGATGGGCACTATTGTATAGAGACAGAGATTTGATGAAATGTTAAAATGCTGGATGATTTTCAATGAAAAGTGGAGTGGTGAAAAGTTTATTTTTAACCTATGTGGATACCTTAGATATTTAGAAACATTGAAGTTGTAAGGAAGAACAAATATCTTGACCCCAAGAAAATGGTCATATGATATTGTGGAATCTATTTGGTCTTCCTGATGTGTATGTTTCCTGACATTTAGCTCCTAAAATCCTTGGAATCTCCAGTGCTAAGAAGGTCTTATATGCTAATGACATGACTGGGGGCTGGGTAATCTGCCATGTGATTAGAGGGTTAGGACTTTCAGATACCCTCCCCAACCTCCAAGAGCTGAAGTTTGAGTTGATAAACTAATGATCAATGGTCTGAAGTTTGGAGTTGATAAACTAATGATCAATGATACCTACATAATGAAGCTTTCTTAACAACCCTGAAGGACTGCGTTCTGGAAACTTCCAGATAGATGAACCGCATGGAGGTTCCTGGAGGGTGGGATGCTAGGAAAGAGCATGGACTCTCCTTGTCTCTTCAGCCGCACCTGTGCACCTCTTCCATCTGGCTGTTCATCTGTGTGTCCTTTGTAATATCCTTTAAAATAAGTGGGTGAATGTAAGCAAGTATTTCCCTGAATTCTCTGAAGGTACTCCAGCAATGAATCAAAACAAAGGAAGGCGTGGTGGGAATGGTAGCCAGTTGGTCAGAAGCACAGGCTACAACCTGGGGCTTGTGATTGACATCTGAAGTTGGGGGAGTTTTGTGGTACTGAGCCCTCAACCTGTGGGATGTGTAATCTCCAAGTACAGTGTCAGAATCCAGTTGAATTAGAGGACACTCAGCTGGCATCCATTGGAGAATCATCTGCAGTATTTCTTGTCATGAGCTTGGGCAACATAGGGAGACCTTATCTCTACAAATATAGCTGGGAGTGGTGGTGTGCACCTGTGGTTCCAGCTGCTCAGGAGGCTGAGATGGGAGGATCGCTTGAGTCCAGGAAGCAAACATTGCTTCTCCTCCAAATGCTGTACTTTAACATGTTTGGAAACTCCTGAAAGGAATTTCAACATGAGAGAAGTTAATGGGTTATAAAGGACTCAATGCCATTTTGTAAATGTCAGAAATCAAAGTCACAACCAAGTTAAGTTGGAGATTAGGGCCAGGAAGAGAAATGTAATATCTGGTCAACCATATCAAATCTGTATTTTGGTGGAAGAAAATTTTCTTACATTGGTTCTGATTGGTTTGATACGGACAGAGAACTGTTTTCCTTTATTCTAGTATTTTTTTTTTTTTTTTTGAGACGGAGTCTCACTCTGTTGCCCAGGCTGGAGTGCAGTGGCACGATCTTGGCTCACTGCAACCTCCGCCCCCAGGTTCAAGCAATTTTCCTGCCTCAGCCTCCCGAGTAGCTGGGATTACAGGTGTGCTCTAATTTTTGTATTTTTAGTGGAGACGGGGTTTCACCATCTTGGCCAGGCTGGTCGTGAACTCCTGACCTCATGATCCACCCACCTCGGCCTCCCAAAGTGCTGGGATTGCAGGTGTGAGCCACCGCCCGGCCTATTGTAGTTGTTAATCAGTAAACATAGCCAAAAGATAAGATTGTAGACTGAGTCCATAGTCTAATGATTTGTCTTCCTAGCAATTGTGAATAATTCAAACATTCAAAATTAGTCTGGCATCATACAAACATTAGCCTAGTCCTAAAATGAGGATATTGGCAAGTGTGTTAATAAAAATTGCATATGCAATATTAATAGGTTCATTGTGTAGGCTGCTGATTACTCAGGAACTGTCAGATGTTTTGTTTTGTTTTGTCTTTGAGAGATGGGGCAGGGTCTTACTCTGCTGGAGTGCAGTGGCATGATCGTGGCTAACTGCAGCCTTGACCTGTCAGGCTCAAGCGATCCTCCCTCCCCAGCCTCCCAAGTAGGTGGGACTACAGGCGTGCACCATCATGCCTAGCTAATTTTTGTATCTTTTTTTAGAGACAGGGTTTTTGCCATGTTGCCCAGGCTGGTCTCCAACTCCTGAGCTAGAGATCTACCTACCCAGGCCTCCCAAAGTGCTGTGATTACAGGCATAAGCCACTGTGCCCCGCGCCCAGATTTTTAATATTCTCTTTGACATTGAGTTTCAGAAATGAAGTCTAAATAGTGAATTTTTAGTGTAGAATATGATGCACCAGGAAGATCACTTATCCATTTATTCATCTTCCTTAGACCATGTCAACCCGATTCTTAATTTATTTTGACCCTTGAGGTTTTTGCACCAACAACTAGAATTTAACAGGCACTAAAGTAGGGTTCTGTTGTGATGGTGTTTTTAGAAGTGATTTTAATACTCAAAATACTATAGTCTGTAACATAATTTATTGATTTTTTAATTTTTGCAAACTAAGTTGAAGTAATCAAGTGTTTATATGTTCTTTGGATGAGGCCATCTGTCAAAGAATTCTGGCCTTAATGGAGATACATATATGTTGTGAATACTAAACAGATATCCAGGTAATAAAGCAGAAATCATATGCTGTATAATGGAAATGTAAAGTTCTGAATTAGTTCACGAGTAGGAGAGAAACTTTTTTTAGATGTAGAGAACTACAATTAATTTCTTAAAGACTGCCTATTTTACATCTTGAATATTAAAAGTCGAATTCAGTGCATTGGGACTTTGTTCTTTTTGTAGATTTTGATTTGAATGAACTTCAGTTCGCTGAAATGTCTAATGGGTGCAAAGTACAGATTTAATTATAAGGTTGAGCTAAAGTCAGAATTCAAGCATATGGCATATATAATATCAATTTAATCTTTCCCCGTTAAATTTAGTTATTTTTAGTGAGTCTCAAACACCATATTTGAGGCATAACTTTTCTTTCTTTTTTTTTTTTTTGAGACAGAGTCTTGCTCTGTTGCCCAGGCTGGAGTGCAGTGAGGTGACCTTGGCTCACTGCAAGCTCCACCTCCCGGGTTCATGCCATTCTCCTGCCTCAGCCTCCCGAGTAGCTGGGACTATAGGCGCCCGCCACCATGCCCGGCTAATTTTTTGTGTGTGTTTTTAGTAGAGATGGGGTTTCACCATGTTAGCCAGGATGGTCTCCATCTCATGACCTTGTGATCCACCCGCCTCTGCCTCCCAAAGTGCTGGGTTTACAGGCATGAGCCACCGTGCCTGGGCCCTCAGGTTTTTTCTTTTTTAAAGAGGCAGAGTCTCACTATGTTGCCCAGGCTGGAGTGCAGTGGCTATTCACAGGCTCGATCATAGCAAATTACAGCCTTGAACTCCCGGCCTCAGTGAGTGTAACTTCTCACCATGCCGTAGTACTTTTATCTTAAATTGTTTATTTTTTTGTTTATGCTTTTTTAACTGCCTCTGTTTACAAAATTGACCCTGTATCTAGTGACAGCTAGATTGTATCACATTTGTCATCTAAAGATTCTATGGGCAACTTATGTTTAGTTGTTTAATATGGTAAGTTTATTGTTTTTCCTTATTTAAGAAAACAGGATCTGGATGAAAAGAAAAAATCTTAATTTAACTATCACGATTCCAATAGGAAGTAGACAGACATTCATCTGTATACATTAGGTGTCAAAGTAGAGTTTTGTGGTTTTTCATTTTGAAGATTTGAGATTTAAGACTTGGCTATCTTTCAGTCATATTGTGCTATAGATAACATATTATATAATGTTTTTCACTGATGAGGAACAATTGGTTGGAGCTCTCAGATGACTTGAATTAGGTATTAGCTCAAGTCAGTGGTCAATAAATTTGGCTTTACAGTTCAGAGGAGTTTGTTATGACTGGATGTTTCTCTCAAGTATTGCCGTATTGCTCATTTTGGCTACCAATGCTTAAATTATACTTAGTATAGTAGAAATTTTCTTATTTCCCTTATTTAAGCATGCCTCCATTACGCTGTTGTTGTCTCTAACAAGAGTTTAATAATCTTTGTTTTGGCTTAGTAAAAAGAGCCAACAAATAGGAGAGTGACTGGCTGAGTGTACTGCTCTGTGCTCAGTTATCTTAAAGGGAAAACGTTTATAGGATCACTGTGAACTTATATAAGATGGTTACATTTTGCTGGAAAACCTTGCTGTTGCTTTGGTAAATAATGAAGTGTTTTGTTTTATGGGCCTTTTCACTACTTCATTGACAACATATATGTATTTTTATTTTATTTTATTTTATTTTATTTTTTTTGAGATGGCGTTTCGCTCTTGTTGCCCAGGCTGGAGTGCAGTGGCGCGATCTCAACCTCTGTTTCCCAGGTTCAAGCGATTCTCCTGTTTCAGCCTTCTGAGGAGCTGGGGTTACAGACATGCACCACCACGCCCGGCTAATTTTGTATTTTTAGTAGAGACAGGGTTTCTCCATGTTGGTCAGGCTAGTCTTGAACTCCTGACATCAGGTGTTCCACCTGCCTCGGCCTCCCAAAGTGCTGGGATTACAGGCAGGAGCTACCGCATCTGGCCAACAACATACGTTTATATTACCCAGTAATAGGCATAGTCTAAGGAAGATAATAGAATTTATTCTTGGTAGTGAACTCTGGCTTTTTAAGCAAATTTTTTTTTCTTTGTTCTTTTCTGTGGTAGTGAGGAAGGAAGGAAGGGAAGGCTACTACTAAAAATACAAATTGCTAAATAGAAGTCAAGTCTCTGTTTGGGTGTTGAGGCTCACGTATGGTGCTGTCCAGACTTGACACATTTAGAAACAGGAATTTGCCCTTAGCATAAGCTTAGCCAAATAGTTGAGTCATTTCTAGGTATTTTAACATGATAGAATGCCTTAGGAAATGTCGTGAATATCTAAAACAGGTTTTCTTGAGGATTTTATTAGTTTCTTAAAACATGGAGAGGAACTCGATTCTCAGCGCTGGTACCTAAAATTCAGAGACATCAGTTGTGAGTTGCTGTGCTCCTCAGCTCTAAGCCGCAGTTGTCATGGTCACGCATGTCCCCTTCTGGAGAGAGGCCTTGCTGTTTTCTGCAGAGCTTCTCTTGTGCCTGGCTTGTGCCTGGAAGTCAATGTATCACCACTTCAGAGAAACACTATAGAAGCTTGGTGATCTTCAAACAAGAATTTAAAACAAGGAAGTTTCCTTTCACAGATATCTTAAAACTTGGAGCTAAATAAAGCATGTGAGTAACTGTGAGAGCCTAATTATAGCCATTTTTTAAAAAGCAGTGCACCTTTCTTTGTATCTTAAACATCGAAGAATGGTATTGTGTGTCCAGTTTTGTTTGTAAATGTAACCTTCGTGTGAATGACCATCTATTCCTTTCTTTTTGGAAGGTTAGCCAGTCAGCTGTTGTGTGATGTTCAACATTTTATATAATGACATTTTGCACAAGGTTTCAATATAACATCTGAGGAAACATTATTTAAGAAATAGTGCAGTTCTCTGGGTATTGTATTAATCATATTAATTACCTGTTGCTTTTATCACCATATCACCCTAGTATTACAAGGCATGTGTAATACTATTTTGTAAAGATTTTCTAAAGACCTTCCCTTTATAGAAAGGAAAATTTAATTCAGAAATTGGGCTGAACTCTCTTTCACTTGTGTGAAAATGGGAAAATTAGAAGTAATTTGTGTTTTTTATTGTGAAATCAGTGTAGGAACCTGTGCTTATATCATGGAAACAAAAGCACTAATATTTTTCTCCCCTCAGGTGTGGGCTTTGCTTCAGATATCCATGTCTTCTACTTTTTCTATTCTTAGTTCTTATTCACTTACTGTCTTTACTTCGTATCACTTTATTAAATTTCACAGATGCAATTTAGGAATCCAGGGATGTGATCAAGTTTGTGCATCTGCTTGTCATTGGCCACCTCACATTTATATCGCTAAATGAAAATTTAATTTACTTTCGAACAAACCACCATGATTTAGTTCACCTGTGTGGTTTAAATGACATAAGACCTAGATTTTTTTTTTCTTTTTTTGAAATGGAGTCTCACTCTGTCGCCCAGGCTGGAATATAGTGGTGTGATCTCAACTCACTGCAACCTCTGCAACTGCCTCCTGGGTTCAAGCAGTTCGCTGCCTCAGCCTCCTGAGTAGCTGGGATTACAGGCACCTGCCACCACGCCTGGCTAATTTTTGTATTTCTAGTAGAGACGGGGTTTCACCATCTTGGCCGGGCTGGTCTTGAACTCCTAACCTCATGATCCACCCGCCTCAGCCTCCCAAAGTGCTGGGATTACAGGCGTCAGCCACGGTGCCCAGCCAAGACCCGGAATTTTACACTGCACACAGTGCCCGGCCAAGACCCGGAATTTTACACTGCATTGGGACCTTATAAAATTCTTGACTTGTACTTTTTTGGCATGTTCTGAGTGCTCATGATCTGCTTCTGAAGTATTTTAGGCCTTTGGAAACACCCCTTCATTCTAATCCTCTCTTTTCTTGCTCTGAATTCTACATGTCATGTAATTATTTTGCCTAGATCCAAATCTGATGTGTTATTACAATCATTTCTGCAGGAGCTTGGCAACACTCCTGCTTTTGTTCCCTTTAAAGCTTCTTTTGGTTTTATTTTGTTTCAGTGAGAATGATCTGGTTAAGTTTTGCTTGATCATCCATTTCAGATCTCTTAGTACGTTTTTCAACTTCAGTTCCAAGTATGTTAAATGTGTCACAATGGAAGGGTCCCACCGTCAAATACATTTTGGGAAACCTCGGTTTTAAAAAAGTTAAACTGACTTCATTTTTATGGGATTTTTTTCAAAAGCCTCCCGTATGCATCTTGAATGATCCCATTTCCCGTATGTGTTTTATGACAGAATTCTTCCCCCTCCCAGGTAATAACTGTTGACGTTTTCTGAAAACTGTTTTTGAGAACACTGAATTAGGTGTGAAATGAGGCATTTATTCATACTTAGTAACGAATGCCTTAAACATCGTTGGGCTATTTTGAGTATACATTGCTAGTGATATGTTTAATAACTTAGTGGTATAAGCATGCAATAAAAAATTTCTTACACATAAGAAGTTCTGTGTAGACACGAATTTAATACTGTGGCTGACGAAATGAACCAAAAAATTTAATATCTTGAAATTTGCTTCTTAGTGGTATTTAGAATCATTATGATTCACGGATTGTAAATTGTCAGAGTGGACTTCATGAACCTTATATCAGACATTTTGAAAAGAGCTAAAATTGCCATTAAACTGCATGAATTAAAATATCTTAGATAGTTTAAAAATACTGTGTAGACTTGGTGAGTCAGATCTGCCACACTGAACGTGTAGCTGGGGGTGAGGACACACGTGCTGCAGTGTCGTTACCAGTTTGTCTCTTTTAGAGACAACTTGGCAGGCGGACGCCTTGCAGATAAACAAGAAAAGATTGTCTATTTCAAGTGGCATAAGACATTCTTTAAACCAATGTGTCATATCTGGTTATATAGTCAGCATTTTCTTTAGTGCTGAAAATCCTCTCTCAGGATTCCTGAATAAATAGCAGATATCTTAGTAGGGATAGCTCGCAGGAGATTTCAAATGCTGTATATTCATCCGTTCAGTCTCCCCAGATGTCTTACGAACGTGCTCATATTCGTTTTCTTTTCTTTTCCCTCTTCCTGCTAAATACAAGTTGAGGCAATATGATTAGGTCTTAAAGTACTTACTCTCCCTTTTATGTATATTATTGCATTTTAATTCTCATAATATCCTGTGAGGTGGGATGTTACTGTGTCCATTTGACAGATAAGAAACTCAAGAGATAAAGCTATCGGCTTCCTCCAAACAGCCGGTAAATACTAAATACAGAATTGACTTTTGCCTTTTGATTCCAAAGACCATATTGGTACTTTGATGTGTGGGTCCCTTCAGCCAGTTCCTACAGTGACCCTGACCCAGCTATGAGTCCCCTGAGGTCTCTAGAGATATAGACAGTGGGCCGGGCGCGGTGGCTCACGCCTGTAATCCCAGCACTTTGGGAGGCCGAGGCGGGCGGATCACGAGGTCAGGAGATCGAGACCATCCTGGCTAACACGGTGAAACCCCGT
Organism: Mandrillus leucophaeus; assembly: GCF_000951045.1. Classification (NCBI taxonomy): domain Eukaryota; kingdom Metazoa; phylum Chordata; class Mammalia; order Primates; family Cercopithecidae; genus Mandrillus; species Mandrillus leucophaeus. Next base: position 350,709 of record NW_012106108.1, on the reverse strand, counting down.
CTCTACTAAAAATGCAAAAAATTAGCCGGGCGAGGCGGCGGGCGCCTGTAGTCCCAGCTACTCGGGAGGCTGAGGCAGGAGAATGGCGTGAACCCGGGAGGCGGAGCTTGCAGTGAGCCGAGATCGCGCCACTGCACTCCAGCCTGGGCGACTAAGCGAGACTCTGTCTCAAAAAAAAAAAAAAGAGAGATATAGACAGTGATGGATTAGACCCTGTTCATAGTTGGAGATACAAGACATAGAGAAGTTTCCAGCAATAATTTTTTTAGTTATATATTTTCATAGGGCTTTTGATTTATGTAACCTATTCGTATATATTTGTTATTCCAGTAGAGTTAATGCATTATTCAAGGAGATTCCAGTTTTTAGCCTTTTCTCCATTTGTCTAAGTTGTTCATTATGAAATGATTGGCTAGAATTAGAAAGTCTTTACCTACGGAGCGATTCTGACTGGCTTCCTTGGTCTTGGAACCCTAGTTATGAGTGCATTGTCTTGCTTCCTGCTGAACTTTGCCCAGAAATAGTTACCACCTCATTTTTTTAAAATGAAAGCTGGATAATCAACCCTCAAGATTTCTTAATTAAAAGATTACTGCTACAGATTGACCCACAGGGAGTTAATGCAATAAAATTATTTTTGATCATTCTGTATGAAATAATTATGGGCCAATCTTCTGTAATCTTTAGTTGAAGGGGTTATCTTACTTAATGTTAATAACTTTTGATACACCAGCTACCTTTGAAAAATTAACGTAGGTTTTTTTTTCTTTTTTTTTTTGCTTCTGTGGAAGGCAGGCTGTATTTTATAGGATTTACAGTTTACATAGTTATTGTTTTATGTCAGTTGGATTAATTATGTTTTGGGTAGAAACTCTGGTTCAACCAATATTTGAATGCCAATTTTGTTCTGTGAACAAATAGAAATACAGAGATCAGTAAGACATGACTCTTTCCCCCTAAGTAAAAACTGAGGTTGGAGTTTTCAACCTAGGCATTATTGACATTTTGGGCCAAATAATTCTTTATGTTGGGTGGAGGGGGTGCAGGCAGGGGAGGCTGCCTGTGCATTGTGGGATGTTTAGTAACATTCCTGGCTTCTACCTACTAGATAGATGCCAGTAGCACCACCCAAGTCGTGACAATCATCTTTGCCAAGAACTTTGAGCTTCTACGTAGAAACAGTTCATAGGGCTCGAAAAGCAAGGTGGCCTAGGACCCATGTAGTTAGCAAGCTTTCCTTGGTGGAGAACCACTGCATAGCTGAACAACATGGGTGAGGCTAGTGTTAGGGTAAAGGAACTCTTGACTGAAGATTGGCCGTGCACAGAAAACAAAGTGAGCGCATAAGGATCTTTGGGGATTTACCTTCATTAGGCCACTGTTGGTTAGCGTTAGGTGTACACCAACATTATTACCTCTTTAGAAACAGCCATGCATGTAACATTTTAGCAAATCTGAAAAGACACTTCTATTCTAATTACCTAAAATTCTTATTACCTAGAATTACATGCTATGAACAACGGCAGTGAAGTCAGAAGCCAGAATCTATGTGATGTTATCTGTTTTGTGATCACAGTTGTGTTCTTCTCTTAGTTTATTTGAACGAGTTTGTGAAAAAAGTTTTTGTGCTTATGTAAATACTCTTTGCTTAGATTTTTTTGGTAGAATGTAAATCTTTCCCACACAATGCTATACCCCTCCTGCCCAAGGGCAAGATACAGATTGTACAGCTTGTTATTTCTCTGTTTTAGGGCTTATTCCTCTGTAGACATGTCAAAAAGACATCCGTGGGGGGTCAGGAATGCATTAGCAATTCAAGCTGATAATCTGCATGGTGAGAGTCCAGATAATTTTTTCCCCAGGTCACACAGGCAGCTCTGCACAGATCTGTTAAACATCTGCTGGTTTTGAAAATTAAAATAAGTTCCCATCACTCAAGGCAATGAAATGTAGATGAATCGCTCTGCCAGATTGACTCTTAGAACTCTTGATGTGATGTGGGGCTAGACAGAATGGGCTGTTTGCTAATAAATCAGGGAAGGAGTGATTGTTTTTCTTCTTTTTCTCTCCCACCCCCGTTAGGACAAACTCACATTCTCTAGCCTGGTGCACTCTAATAATGCCTGTTGACCTTGGCCGTGAAAGCACTCCAGATTCACCCCCCAAACACTGCACCGAATGTGCTCATCCTTGAAATTTACAAGCCTTAGAATCTTTCCCACCTCCACTCCTGTTTTCTGCCTCCCTGCCATGCCTGGTGCTGTTACTCCTGGTGCTTCCAGTCAGACGGTAGTCTTGGCTGTGCAGTACCTTTAGCAGCCCTCAAAAATGTTTAATTTCTTTTAAAATAAGAAGGAAACATAAAGAACATGACAATAATCATGAATATACAATAATGAATCCAGCTTGACTTAGAGTTGTCTTTATACCAACAGAGCCCTAAAATATAGCTTTTCATGGTTTCTTAAGAGAGAAAGGGACCCACGAAAGTTGTCCTGGGCCCCCACATCCTCCTTATACACAGGTGGGATGCTGCTCTTGCTTGCTTTGGAATGTGGCAGCAGCTCCCAGTGACTTCACACGTTTATTACAAATTCAAGGTCATTCGCACGCTAGCCCTGTGCTACCTTTCATGCCTCCTGTCCCCATACTCAGCCTGGACACGTTTTCTGCCCTGGTCTTTGGTCTGCCTTCCTTCTCCTTCTCCAAGTCAAACCAGTCACTCTTTCCTGAGAGCTCTTTGATACACCCTTGCCAGATCTCTGCATTAACACTCCAGCACCTTTGCTTAGCCAGCTTGGCCTTATTTGTGTCTCCACCATTAGATTTTCTGTCCATCAAGGTCAGGAATGTTTTTGGGTTACCACACTGTCCCCAACTTTGAATATGTTCACTGCCTGGAAAATGTTTATCTGAATACAAGGCATCAAGCCAGAACTTGCCCAAAACTTAACCTAGGACTCAAACAACTCTGAAATCTTATCTGTGTAGAGTGGGAAGGGCATGTGTTTGATAACCATCAGCATTTGCTGTTTTGCTTAGCCATCAACAGTCCGTTTCTATCTCTTCCTCATAGTATTTTCGGGTGTATTTTTATACACCAGGCGTTCACTCCAGGTGTTAGGTTACACTGAAATCTCTGACAATCAGTTCTGTGCTACTGAAGGCTTTTAGTTGCAGGATTAAAAAAAAAAAATAGTTGATTGCACATTCGAAGTCTCGCTGCTCATACTGTTTGTGTAATTCTTGGAGTCTAGTTAATCTGATTTTTAAAGTGTTGCCTGAATTACAGAGGAATTCAGAAATGTGTTATCAAAGAATCAGGAAATTAACATTGAAATTCATTGAGCAACATAGCTAATAGGTTGTCTTGCTTTTTAAGCCTTCTTGTTTTCTAAGAGGAGCCTGAGGTCCGTGGACAAGTTGAACTGTAACTGGTATTTAGGAATTGGTAAAGACAGAGGCGTGGATGCTGTGTTTTCTTTAATCTGTTAGGAAATTACTCTGCTGGTGCCACAAGAAAAAATTTCACAGGTATCTAAATTGGAATTTATTTTGTATTGTTCCATGCCTTTGTCAATAATTACATTTTCTACCTTCTAGTTTATTACTGTTATTGTTTTTCATGCCAGGTGTTTCTTACTTGTTGGCCTAAGTATTTATTGAATGCTTATATGTGGGAGTGAGAGAGAGAGGCCAATGCTAAAGAGTAGGGAGTAAGCCCCAGACAGTGAAGTAACTTTTGTCTTGTTTGCACATTAAAAAAAAAAAAAAAAAAGATTAGAAATCCTTGCTCTATATACTAGAAATATTTGATGTTCTCTTTTCTTCTCTTCTAACAGAGAAAACTTAGATGAATACTTACAGGCTCTACTGTCAACTAACCGCACCCTCCTAATATTGGCATCTGCATATTTACCATTGTCAATATCAGATTGCCTCCAGTGTTGTGTCACTGAAACTGACATTGCCATTACATCCAAGAGTAAGACTGCAGTGTGATTTTGTGGCTCCTGGTCTTCCGTTCTTTCGGCAACAGTCTTTTATAAATACAGTCAAGAAAATAGATATAGAGTCTTCACTGTTACCTTCCCTTCAGAATTATTTTCTCCTAGTATTGTGGTTCCTGATAGCCTTTATTCCTATAGAAATGGCAATTTGAAAAATTCCTTTTGTGAATCTGAGGGCTCTACAAAGGAAAGCTTCTTTGATAGTGCTTTGGTGTAAGTTATTTAAGAAGGACAATCTACCCATGCTTATCAAGCAAATAGCCTGAAATTTGGACCTGGAGTATTCTTTAGTGTTCCAAGTCTGCAGGAAAAGAAATAATCTTGGCTTAAACTAAGTAACTTAACAGAATACAATTTGAACAATGAACAAGAATGCTGTTCGAAAATTATCTTGGGTTCTTTATGTCAAGTTAATGTTCTCACTGAATTTCTATTATGTTTGTAAAGCAGTTTTCTCCTAGACCAAAAGTCCTAGTAATAAAACCACAGCAGTATGAGAGTTATAAGCACACAGCAAAGGCTGATGAGTAAATGTTATGACACTTTGAAAGGAAATAACCAAATGATACAATGTAAATATCCTTTGTGCTTATCAAAAATATGTCACTTCATGTTCTGTTCCTGCATTATTTCTGTAATTATGCTAAAAATAGAAAGGTAAAGGTCTAAGACCATAAATTCTTTGATGCCCTTTCCTTAAAAGTAAGGAATTATTATCTTGGATTCCTATGTAATATACTTACTTATAATCTCACTTGTTCTGACTGCAGGTGGCCTCTTACTATCTTTACATCCATGTGAATGTGTGTGCTTTGATGTGTGCCTATAGAGATAAGAACAAAAGCAAATGTCAAATATCTGAATTCCTGTTTCAGTGAGCTTTCATGGAGTAAATTCTTTTGTCTACTTGCCTGTGACCTCTTCTAATATGACTTGCATTAATGACCTTTAAGAAATCTTTTAATAAAATAAAAATGTTTATTAAAATCTTTCAATAAAAAATTTTTATTAAAATCTTCATACGTGTTGCTTGAAAAGAATCTACTCATGGCAAGGACCAGTTAGTACCATTTTATGAAATCACAAGCTCATGGGCTTGTGATAAAACATACAAGTACGTTAAATTTGGCATTGGTAACGGCAGGCAGACTCACGTGAAAAATGCCCTGAACTGCTCTGCCTCATGCTGGTGGGAAGTCAGGTGGAAATGACTTTCTAGAGAGTTTAGCTGGCCTCCGAGCTTAGTGGGTATTCACTCTCCTTATCCTCCAATAGCTGCTCGGAGATTTTAATGCACATTGAAGGACAATATGATAACCTGGAAAATTAGCATTTTGGTAAGGGTCTTTAACTTCATTAGTATTTTCATACCACTTTGGTACTAGAAATTGTAAAGATATTAAAGGGTATGGACAATGTGGAATGTATGTCCCAGACCCAGAAATGTGTACTGACTCCTCACTGTAGCCCAGAACCGAAAATCCCGCTAATTGCCTCTTCCCATCCTAGCCTGAATTGCCTCTCTACCTATGTTGGTTTTACAATGGCCTGAAAAGCCTGAAAGCTGGTAGCAACTGTATAGGAAAATAGAGTTGGGATAAATTTCTGGGCTGACAAAAGGATAGAGGAATATGCTTCTTTTTCCCCTTGTTCTAGTATATCAGCCACTCTAAGATGCAGATGTATGAGTATGGCTCTACTGGGCAAATTCTAGTTAAGTGGCAGACCCACTACCTCTTCTGGAAGCTTGTTTTCCTTTATATTCCCACCTGCAGCTTTTCAAAGACTTAATCTCTTCTCTTATGATCACTTGGTGCTCTGTTTTGTCCGTGCTCCACGTTCCGAGTGGTCAACATTGCAGTAGGTCAATGAGAAGAAATGGGAAAAATGTAAGAACCGGAAACCTGTTAAAGTTGCACTTACTTGTGCATTAAGCATGTTGGCGTAAGTCTTAAACTCTAGAAAACTCACTGTAGTGCTGTGAAGTACCACCGATAAAGTAAAAGTTCACTTTAACGCTGTATCCTTATTTAGTGATGTGTATGATGTTGTGTAAAAGATGAGGATCTGTGTATACCCGCTAGGTGATGAGTGAGGTAACATGAATAACATGGCAATATCCTAACTGTGCAGGTATGAGGAGTAACCCCCAGGAATATAATAGCAATTAAACTTACAAATTATGTGGGGATAGTCTTTTAGGGCAATAAAATAAATTGTATCTAGAGCTCATAACTCTTATGCATACTTGGCTAGGTCTATGCAGCAAAGCACAGGTGATACTGAGGCTTTAACTTTGGGATTTGTTTGGTGCTGAGTCTGCCACATGGTGAAATGTGATATGAGCTCAGTGCGAGTGTCACGTGATCAGTCTGCTTGCCCCAACATGCCAGAATTCCATTTCTCACCCCACTGTCTCCTCTGCATACATACCTACCTCCCAGAGAGGGCTGGGTGGGAGCTACATGTGGCAAGAGCCCTCATTGCTTTTGTTACACAGATTTCAACACATACGGCTTGATGGAGTGCGATTGCAGTAGCATGAGTCTTTGGTGATGAAATGTGCATGTCCTTTGCTGGGAGAAGTATAATTATAAGATTTTTGTACTCACATAGCCACATGTGAGGTATGAGCAGAAACGTGGTCTCTTTAATAGCATTGGATTGCTTTCAGATTTGAAATATTTCCTTTTAGAAATACATTAAGTGTAAACAAAATACATTTAATTTTTTTTAAAAAACCATGCCTTTGTACAAATTGTTTATCATTTACAGAGGTCTAAAAAAAATAGGAGAAAAGTTAAGAAGCCCACAAAATCAATCAGATCTAAAGATTGCAAAGATTGTTTATCATCTCCTTAAAAGCTCCAGTGCATGTGTTTACAATATCATTGTGTTTGCCTCTGCTCAGATTCTTACTTTCCAGGTCTAGGACAACCCAAAGATCATAAGCCATAACTGATCCTACCTTATATAGTACATTAAATATGAAATATTTATGGCCAGGCATGGTGACCAGTTCCTGTAATCCCAGCACTTTAGGAGACCAAGGCAGGAGGAACCCTTGAGGCCAGGAAGTTGAGACCAGCCTGGGCAACATACTGAGACCTTGTCTCTACAAAAAAAATTAGCCAGGTATGGTGGTACAAGCCTGTACTCATACCTGCTCAGGATCGCTTGAGGAGTTTGAGGAGTTTGAGGCTGCAGTGAGCTGTGATCACCACTGCACTCCAGTCGGGGCAATGGTATGAGACCCTGTCTCTTAAAAAAAAATACAAAATGTTTATGAAGTTTCTGGCTAGGTATGTGCTAAATGTATGCCAATTGAAGTAATTGAAGTCTTGATTTTCCAAGAACTTATAAAAAAACCTGAGAGGAGATGGCAGGTATGCAGTAAGATTAATAAAGGACAAATGTGTAATATGTTGTCATGTACATAACTTGTTATTGTATTGTATATTTTATACTGGTTTATTTCAGGCATGTTAAGGGCAGTGCTGTCCAACAGAAATATAATGCAAGCCACTTGTAGAATTTAAAATTTTCTAGCAGCCATATTTTACAAAGTAATTGGCGTTAATTTTAGGCATGTATTTTATTTAACCCAATTACAATCATAGCACGTAGTCCATATAAAAAATTTTTACAGATTTTTTTATATCACAATTTTTGTACTATAAAATATTTATGGTCAAGCATGGTAACTGATGCCTGTAATGCCAGCACTTTAGGAGGCCAAGGCAGGAGGAAGTGCTTGAAATCCAATGTATATTTTACACTTAAAACGTATCCGAATTGGAACAATAAATCTTCATCAAAAAATTTATTTTAAGTTCAGAAAATTTATAGTTAGAAAGTAGATTCACTTACCTGAGTTCTGGACATGCTTCAATGTTTAATAATGGGATGGTGTAACAGATTTTAAATCTACATTTATATTAAGTATAAATAAATAACATGAAAAGCTTCTCCATCTCACTAGCCTTGTTCCAAGTGCTCATACACCACAGGTGGCTAGTGCTTTTGCCCTGTTAGATAGTATGGGTTTAAGATATTCAACGATATGCAGTTGACCCTTGAACAGTAATGGATTGGAGTGCTAACCCCTGTGCAGTCAAAAATCCATGTATAACTTTTGACTCCCCCCCAATTTAACTATTATTAGTCTATTGTTGACCAGAAGCCTTACTGATAACATAAACAATTAATACATATTTTGTATATGTGTAATATACTTATTTTTTTCTCTAGCTTACTTTATTAGAATAGTTATTAAAGAAAAGCATAAGGAAGGGAAAATAGGCAATTCGTTAAGTGGAAGCGGACCCGCCTAAGGGTCTTCCTCCTCCTCCTCTTCACATTGTATAGGCTGAGGAGGAAGAGAAGGGGCTGGTCCTGCTGTCTCAGAGGTGGCAGAGGCGGAAGAGGTGGAAGCAGGAGAGTCAGGCCCGCCTGCTGTAACTTCTGTTGAAAAAGATCTGTGTATAAGTGGACCCGGTCCGTGCAGTTCAAACCTGTGTTGTTCAAGGGTTAATGCGGTATAACCACATAACAGAACTGCACTTGTACCGCTTAAATTAATATATATGTATAAGCCGGGCGCGGTGGCTCAAGCCTGTAATCCCAGCACTTTGGGAGACTGAGACGGGCGGATCACGAGGTCAGGAGATCGAGACCATCCTGGCTAACATGGTGAAACCCTGTCGCTACTAAAAAATACAACAAAAAACTAGCCGGGCGAGGTGGCGGGCGCCTGTAGTCCCAGCTACTCGGGAGGCTGAGGCAGGAGAATGGCGTGAACCCGGGAGGCGGAGCTTGCAGTGAGCTGAGATCGCGCCACTGCACTCCAGCCCGGGCAACAGAGCGAGACTCCGTCTCAAAAAAAAAAAATATATATATATATGTATAAAAAGAACTGTGTAAGGGAGGAGAGTTTCCAAGAACAGCAGCAGGAGGGAGTGAAGGTGCTTGTGGGTGTAGGGCAGTAAGGCCTATAAGGCTACAATTGAAAAGTCTAGAGGTAAGCCCCTGAGCACAAGGGATTAAGCAAAAACAATCAAATGAAATGCCACATGTTAATCATAGTATGATGACTTTAGAGCGTGACTAAAAGCATCATAGCGTATGGCTTTAGATCACCAGTGCTTTACCTGCTATGTGGGGCAGGAATGCAGGTTTCAAGCAGGGAGGTGCCCAGCTATGAGGGTTTCCCACAGATTTTAAGTACAAGGTTCCACTGCTTAAAAACTGTGGAAAAGTGTGAATCTCTGACTTTCTACCAACTTCGATAATCTCTTCGGAAATGCTGCTGGTTGATTGTCCATCTAATTTAAGTGACTTGTTGATGAGGTGCTCATGATCTTACGATGTTTCTTCCCAACCCCAAATATTTCTCCATCACTGTTGTTCATTTCATTGGGTACTTTCTTGTGATTTTCCTTCAGATGTCTTCTGCCCTCAGTTTTTTCGGATGAGCTAGTTCTGTTTTCTTTAAATTCTCCTGATAAAATTTTCTTTCCCTCCAAGTTTATTTTTATTTTTGTTTTACTATTATTATTATTATTATTTATTATTATTATTGAGATGGAGTTTCACTCTGTCACCCAGGTTGGAGTATGGTGGCATGATCTCGTCTCACTGCAACCTCCGCCTCTCGGGTTCAAGAGATTCTCTTGCCTACTCCTCCTGAGTAGCTGGGACTGTGAGCATGTGCTACCACGCCTGGCTAGTTGTTTTGTATTTTTAGTAGAGAAGGGGTTTCACCATGTTGGTCAGGCTAGTCCTGAACTCCTGACCTCAAATGATCTGCCCGCCTCGGCCTCCCAAAATGCTAGGATTACAGACGTGAGCCACCACAGTGCCAACCCTATTTTTATTTTTATTTTTATTTTTTTACTGTTTATCTAAAAATGTGATTGCATCCTTCTAGATTTTATTTGATGCAGCAAGATTTCCTGTGGTCATCTGGAGCTGTATTGGTGAAGCTTACGAGTGTATTAGCTGTTTTTTCATCTTCTTCTCTTTCCTGTCATCTAATACTTCAAATAATTATTTAACACAATAAATAGGATCTTGCATATACCTAAAAAAAGGCAACTTGAGAAAGTTTCTACCTTCTGAAATAATCTGTGCCTTGATTCTATCACTTAGTATTTTAGTTATTCCTATCAAATACATGACTGTGTTAATTTCTCTTGCCACAAAAATGCAGCAAAGCCACAAACCCACTCCAAAATTTCATGGCTTAGAACAATAACCATTTATTATAGCCCACAAACTCCGGGTTCAGCTGATCTTGGCTTAGCTTGGCTACATTTGATAGAAAACAGTAGAAAATTAGAATTGAATATATGTAGAATATCTCTTGTACCAAAAATGAAGAGGAATAATAGGTTTTGATTGTTCTTTGTCGTATTCTGTGCTGGGTGTTAATCTGTCCTAGCTGTCAGAACCAGTAGAAGTCATATTGGAAAATCATTTATTTGTTACTATCCAATTTCTTTCAGTGAATGCCATTCAAACCGCTATCTCTGAGGAGCCCAGTTACCAAGTCCTCCACCTTGTTAGCAACATGGACTTAAATGCACTAATTCTAGAATGAGATTTTAGCAAAGCACCAGCATTTGAGATTTGTGCAAATTGAGCTCTTAAACCATGTGTATGTATGTGTATGTGTGTGTGCATGTGTTTATTCTAGCACTACCACTACATAGCATACAGGTAGCTGTATAGCAGGTATATATACAGGTGTATATGTATATAGGTAGGTATATGTCAACTGTTGAAAAACTAGAAAATACAGACTAAATAATGTAATGGTTGAAAAACATTAATAGTTGGAACATTGGGAGATTTGGACTCCTAGTTTGCAGATGCAGTTGGCTGCATTTGATTTAAGGAAAGAACTGACTTTGGAGAAATGTGTGTTTGCATTTCAGGAGAGATTTCTTAAAGAGGAAACTACCAAAGGTTGCTACATATTAACATCTAGTGATTTAAATTTGAGAAATGCAAATTAGACATTTAAGCAGTGGGTTTGCTTCCCATTTTACTTGCTCTAAAAGTATTTTTTTTTAAAGCCAGTAACAAAGACATGCAAAATAGCACTGCCATGGGGGAAAAATTACTTGAAAATAATATTCAAGATTGAAAAATAAAAAAGCTTGAGATCTAGTACCAGGAATGCGAGCTGGCTTGTTATGGCAAAAAGCAAGCGTGTGCTTTGGAATGACACTCTCGATTAGACTCTAGGCGGGTTTTGAGCCCTTCTGATTATCTGACTAGATGTGGAAGTGACTTATCTTGGTTTTTCTGAGTCAAATGAGATAATGAGTAAAGGCCTTAGTAGATGTTGGATTTTTGCCTGTTAATAACCTTCTTTCTGTCTCCGTGTTCACAAGGTCAAGGCTGATGAGATATGGCAATATTGAGAGAGTCAGAATAGGATAAAGATCTCAAATACTGTATATATATATTTATTTATTTTATTTTATTTTTTTCCCTTTGGTGACTGTATGAGACATGTCAGTAAAACTTTAAAGACAAGCCAGGCTTTGTGACTCATGCCTATAATCCCAGCACTTTGGGAGGCCGAGGCGGGCAGATCACTTGAGGTCAGGAGTGGCACCATGGCAAAAACCCATCTCT
>NW_012106108.1:315377-339002 GCF_000951045.1 Mandrillus leucophaeus | reverse complement strand
ATCCCAACATTTTGGGAGGCCAAGAGTTCGAGACCAGCCTGGCCAACATGGTGAAACCCCGTCTCTACTAAAAATTCAAAAATTATCTGGGCGTGTGGTGTGCACCTGTAATCCCAGCTACTCCAGAAGCTGACCAGGAAGAATCACTTGAACCTGGGAGGCAGAGGTTGCAGTGAGCCGAGATCACCCCACTACACTCCAGCCTGGGCAACTGAGCGAAACTGTCTCAGAAAACAAAACAAAACAAAAGACACACAGAAAAACCGTAAAGACAGAATGAAAGAGATGAACTGTTTTTACATCAAGGTGACCTTGAGAAGAATTAGTCTTACCAATGCAAGAGTACAACATTAGACACAAGTATACATGGTAAATAGTATGTGTATGGTTTCATATGTTTGTGTGTATGTATATATATGAAGTTAAAAGAAAACATTCACCTTTTAGGACTAAATGGACATTGACTAGATTGTAAACTGTTTTTGAGGCTAAGAGTTTGGTTGCCATGCGTAAGGCTCTATTTTTTGTAATTCCAGTTTTATATCCATTTACATCAGTCCTAGCCGTAGATGCCACTCTTTCTGGATACCGCCTAAATGCATGCTTCAGATGTTGGTTATTAATTTCACAAGTGGTGAATAACAAAGGCTCCTATTGAGGCACCTCTTGATTTCCTACTGGGCACCAGCAGCAAGCATGATTTACTGGCCTTGTTATGAGTGGGTAGGAGTTTTCGATCAACTTGAGAACATCTATCCTTTGAGTAGAAAAAAAGCTTGGTATTAGGTTGGTGCAAAAGTAATTGCGATTTTTGCACCAACCTAATATCAACAGAGACCATGAAAAACATCAAGGGAGGATAGCTTGTAATTAGAAACCAGATCAACAGTGACCCAAAAAGAATTTCAAGTTTCCAGGAGTGAAACATGCAGATTACTCCGCTGAAAGGAATTGTTTTTCTCCCATTCACTTTTACGGCAAATCATTTTTAGGCTGAAACTCAAGCTCTGAAATAATTGTGCAGCAAATAGTGGCTGTGAATAGATGTGGCAGCTCTCCACAAGGGTAAATAGAAACCATGTGCAGTTTCAGTCATCACATTTTATTTTTCTTTTTTACTAGCTTCTCTATTTTTGCCCACCACAGATACATGCGCGCGCACACACACACACACACACACACACACACACACAGGGGCACAGCCTTGGAAAATTGCAATTTTCCATTTTAATTTGAGAGACAGCCCGGTCACATTAACAGAACCTTGACAGAATAAGTTGAATTCCCTTCTCTGTCTCTGTAACCCCATGGCCTTGGACACATCCTTACCCGGCGCCTTTTCCTCCCTCTTAGGGTCCACTTATGTGATTCTGATTTTAATTTCAGTTCTCAGTTAGTGATGAAATGAGCGACTGCAGATGTTCCACCTCCACTGGAAATACTTTTCTTTGGCATTTAAAAGAAAACCCTACAGATGAATTATTCCCTTGAAAGGGGTTCACTCAGATTTTCTCGATTATGATTCTAGAAAACAGTTCTTTACATTTGACAATGGAGAATTTAAATGTTTTAATAGGAAAATGTAAAGCACTCCTGTGGGGTATAGTTGAATTATGCCCAGGTTAAGGGAATCCAGTATTTATGTCAGGAAACCATGGATGTGGTAGAAATAGTAGCGCTGCAAAGCTGGGCACAGTGGCTCATGCCTATAATCCCAACATTTTGGGAGGCCAAGAGTTCGAGACCAGCCTGGCCAACATGGTGAAACCCCGTCTCTACTAAAAATTCAAAAATTATCTGGGCGTGGTAGCGCAGGCCTGTAATCCCAGCTACTCAGGAGGCTGCGGCAGGAGAATAGCTTGAACCCAGGAGGTGGAGAGGTTGCATTGAGCCGAGATCACGCCACTACACTCCAGCCTGGGTGATGGAGTGAGACAGTGTATCCAAAAAAACAAAAAAAAAATGAGATTATGCAAGAATCTGACTCTAAGAAGTTCGAACTGATTAAAAAGTACCACATACTTCATTATATGAGGCCAGCTGTTTAGATTAGTGAGAGCAGTTAGTTCAAATGCAGAAAACAGATGGCTTTCATTAGCCAGAAACCTTAAAATTACATAAATTCACGGATGCAACTAAGCTATGGATCTGGGCCCTCTCCTTGCCAAGCAGGACTTTTCGGCTAGCAAAACAGAGAGCTCCTTGTTCACTCTTCCCTCCTAGATGGGACCCTGTTGGGGAGGAATGCTGCCAAGCCTGCTCATAAGGAATTTTGATCTCCTAGATGATAACAGAGAGAAACTTTTTGAAGAAAGGGAACACCCTGTTTGAAAGGACAACAAGAGAACTTGTTCAAGAAGGTGGCTTTGCATTTAATTGAAAATTGCAGCAACTGTAGGCATAGGGTTTCCAGGTTCACCTCTGCAGACTGGTCCAGATTAGGTATATATGTTTATATTTGTTTATGTTATCCCCTTAAGGCTCTTTTAAAACCGTTTCTAAAAATTCCTTCGGAAAGTCCATTTCACTTCAGTATACTTTGTATTGTGGCTCAAAAATATTTTTTTTTTTCCGGTAACAAAAGTATTTCTTTTCTGTTTTTAAGAGTTGCAGCATTTTTAAGTTTGATATGTACGTCTCTGTAGTTCAGAGCACTCGGTAAACAGCCTCTTGCTTTTGAGGCAATTTGTCAATGCTTCATTGTTTTTAGCTGGTTATTTTGTTCATTGTCAGGAACACTGTTTTCCCATGGGAAAGCATCTCCAGTTTTATGATGTCAATGGAAAGTCATTCGCTTTACAAGAATTACCTTCATGTTCAGTCTTAGAAATGCATAGACCACGAATGAGAAATGCATAGACCACGAATGGCCAGTTGTATCACAGTTCTCATCTTTTAAATGTTGTCTTAGATTTTTGCAAAGTAACCTTAACTCACCTTAGAATAGTGTTAAGACATAAATAGAATTAAAATGTAGTAGTTAAGTGGTTATAGTTCCCATCTACTAAGGTATTTATATTTCTTTTCTTTTAGAAAAGAAAAATGTTTAAAAACATTACGAATAATTATCTTTAGGATGACTTTGTAAGACGGTGCTTTTTTACTGGCAGCAAATATCTCAAAGATTTCAATTTTAAGAGTGTCCTTATTAACAGATTCTGAATAGGACCCTGTGTATGATTTATTAAGTCATTTCTTTGAGGCTTCATTCAGGAAAAGGGAATTAACCCTTGGATGGCAATGGATTAATGTGGCCATATTTCCTTCTGGCTGAATGCCAGGGAGTGGCTGCGCTTAGCAACCAGGCTTTGTTTCATAAATGGGTTACTTGATGCAGGTGAGGATGCCGTGGGTCGTTTGTCTTGTTTTAATTAAAGGGGACAGGAATATGTAGTCAAAGCATGGAATTGTTTGCAGATGGGCTTCAGTAAGAATAGGAAGGCGTCTGGTTCAATTTGTATCTCCAAGCTAATTGCTCTGATTTCCATATACACACCTGGTGTTGGTTCGGGGAAAAATTTTGCTTGAGAAACGTGGCTTTTGTGAGTTGATATTTATTTGTGAAGGGCTCTTGTAATGTCAAATGTAAAAAGATCTATACATACAACCAATTTTACAATTTCTAATTCAACAGCTTACCCTAATTATGAGGATTCACAGTTTAAATTATTGAACGATCTCCACTTGAAGAAAATAGAGCATGTTAATCATCACGATTCTCCAAACATTTATTTTTAAAGTTAATATTAAATCTCATTTGGTGGAAAACCTGAAAGGAACTGAAGCATATATTTTCTAGTCTAAACTCTCATTATTAAATATTAAATATTAAAATGAAGACAACATGAGACAAATAATCAAGTTATTTGAAAAAAAGTTTTAAAAATTACCACTTTTTGGTAGTCAGCATACACACACATGCCAACAGATGGCATTAAAAAGTGATGAGAACGTGAGACAATTATAGGGTCATAATCAATTTATTTGAAAAAAATGTTTAAAAAATTACCACTTTTTGATAGCATACACACATATGCCAACAGATGACATTAAAATATCTGTAAAGTGAAGAAGCAGGGAGGATGACAAAAGGAAGAATAGAAGAAACTAAAGGAAGTTAAATCAAAAGAGGAAAACAAAATTGAAGAAGCATTTACTTGGTTTGTCAGGTAGGGTGACACATTGTATTTTGCCAAAAACTTTCCTGGTTTTAGCACCAGATGTCTCAGAACATGGCAGCTGACCTCCCTCACAGTGAGTGATCCCAGAGAGCAGTGAAGAATTGTGATGCCTTTCATGACCTTGTTTTGGATGTTACACATCATCATGCCCTTCGTGACCTTTTTGGTGGGAAAGGGTTTGTTTTTAAGAGTTGCAGCATCTTTAAGTCTAATATGTACATGTTCGGAAGTTACACCGTCATCATTTCTGCCGTACTCCATTTGTTGCACAGACAGACCCTGATACATTGTGGGATTGCCCAAGGTCCCTGAATAGCAGGTGGCCGGGACTACTGGGGGCCTTCTTGGAGGCTGGCTACCCTGGGGAGAGAAATTGTCAATTAAATGCTCCCTGTGGGAAGGAAATGGAATGAAGGGCATTTGTATTGACAAGAAGGTAGAACGCTTTCCTTAGACATTGTAATGAACAGATTGTGGATAAACAAAAGTACAGAGAGAGTTTGAGGCAGAGAGGAGGAGATTGATTCAACAGAATATTTACCAACTATGGTAAAGGCTCATTAATATCTCTGTACAGTTACAAACATGCTGCAAAGACTGGAAATCCTGGGGACAGGAATGAATTCGGAAGGTGAACAGAATAAAGTACTGTAGGAACAATGGCGATTCCATTAGTGAATTGTACGTTCCTTAAGGTCAGGGCCCTCCATGGCATCTAATATAGGGCCTTTTCCACAGGTACCTGATTATTATTTGACTTTCTTTAATGTTTTTGCAGTGTTATTATCTGTACTACTTATTTCAGTAAGATTGGCAACATTTGCATTTTGATTTCTAAGATCAAGACAATGAATTCCTCTTAATCCCCCAGGAAAGCTGTGAAATTTAAATTTACAAAGCATTCTACCTAGCTTGCTGCTCTGCATCTGTCAGGGAATGAGACCCCCAGTTTCGTGGAAGTCACAGGAAGTGGCAAGGGGCTCAGATGGAGGAGTTGAGGGGTCCTAGCTATTTCTGCAATTGATCTGGATATTTTGGCATCGGCTGCTTTTACTTAACCATCTGGCAATGTCAAGGCAGAATTTCGTTAAATATTGGAAAAGTTACTTGAAAACATGGTTCTAGAGATTTTGCCAGCAGCTTTTGCACTCATGACTTGGTCCAGTCTAAGACCTGTTTTGTTTTTTTGTTGTGAGGACCTAAGTCCTCTGTTGGGTTTTGATGAAATATGTGTACAAATGACTAAAATGGCCAGATGTATCCTATTTTACATTTATGTGGGAAGAAATGTTTGGAAACTATTTCACGTCTTTAACCAGAAATTTCTCAGTGCAATTTTAGTTGGTGTTTTTCCTCCTGTGGACCGATTTTAGGAATGATACAAGTTATCATGGAATCACCCAGTTCTTGAGTGTGTGAACGAATGGCTTCTGCTGGAGGTTCATTCTTCTTGGCATGGATGTCTCATATTTCCCCATTTAACAGAGGAGGGCCTATCATGATTAATATGCCTTCTAATTGGTTTAAGTAACACCTTTACTCCTGTGGATATATTTTTCATTTCTTGCTGAATTTTTTTTTCTTTTTGAAATACCAGAACCTATTAAGTGACATAATACAGATATTTCAGGACTTCCATTTTTTTCTTTTAAAAATATTTTTGTAAAGGTAATGCCTGTACACAGAAGGGTTTGAAAATGCAGAAGGCACCCTTTTTCATGAGTTTGTGAAGTGGTCTGTTACCTGCAATGGTAATAGCTAGGACTGCTTACTTACTGCCCAGCAGACACTATGCAGAGCTCTGAATGAGAAAATGTTGGCTCCTTGCAGATGGTTGGGAGAGGAGACACCAGCACCCTTAACAGACTTTTTAAGAGCTGAGAGAGTGATAACCAGAGAATATTCTGGGGAAAATCAGGTGGAATCACCAACATACTCAGTTATTTTTGTGGATGGTGATTTCTACAGGAAATTTTTCCGTTCAAAATCATAATGCAGTCACTTGTTAACTACCAATGCCATGCTTGCTGTCAGTGCTGAGAGGTGGCACACAATATTACTTTCAGGCTTGGTCATCAGGCAGGGCCTGGCAGGCATTGTGCTCTGTGTGAGTCAGTGGAGTTTATTATGAGAATGCGGTAGCCTCCACAGTGATTATATTTATTATAGAAAAACATGTTATTTTGTTGTCAGAACCTTTCAGCAGGTACCACAAAATCTCATATGGGAAAATGTTTAAATTTTTCATGAGTAAATTCCTTTTGGTATTGGTAATTTCCTTCTCTGTTTCAGTGTAAAAGAAAGCACTATCTTATAGGCGGCTAGAAATGTCTGTAGCATACATAACACTTAATCTAAAGCAGGGTTGAAGACCGGACTGATTCCTAATTAAGAATGAGCAAGAATAGAGCTCTTTTTGATCCCTGTTCTTCCCCCCAGCCTCTGCCTTGGAACTATGGATTCTAAAACTAACTGAAGCTTCTTCTTTCAGGTACCCACTGATGGCAATGCTGGCCTGCTGGCTGAACCCCAGATCGCCATGTTCTGTGGCAGACTGAACATGCACATGAATGTCCAGAATGGGAAGTGGGATTCAGATCCATCAGGGACCAAAACCTGCATTGATACCAAGGAAGGCATCCTGCAGTATTGCCAAGAAGTAAGTCCTGTCTGGTGGCTAGCAGTTCACGTTGGATCACGTGCACTTGTTTTCAGAAAATTTAACTTCTTATGTTTTGCATCAGTATTTTAACCCTACAGTAAAAATCTTGGTTCCTAATGATTTGCCATACCATTAATATATTTATTTGCATTACCCTATGATATACATATAAATGTTTTTAAAATTATGATGTCATATTATGACCATCACTAAGCAGTAAAGTTTAAGATGTCTCAGCACTTTTTTTTTCCTCACTCTGTCGCCCAGGTTGGAGTGCAGCGGCATGTTATGGCTCACTGCAGCCTTGCTTGACCTCCTGGGCTCAAGCAGTCCTCCCACCTCAGCCTCCAAGTAGCTGGACTATAGGCATATGCCACCAGGCCTGACTGATTTTTTAAATTTTTGTTTTTTGAGACGCAGTCTCACTCTGTCGCCCAGGCTGGAGTGCAGTGGTGCAGTCTCGGCTCACTGCAAGCTCTGCCTCCCGGGTTCCCGCCATTCTCCTGCCTCAGTCTCCTGAGTAGCTGGGACTACAGGCACCCGCCACCACGCCCGGCTAATTTTTTTGTACTTTTAATAGAGACGGGGTTTCACTGTGTTAGCCAGGATGGTCTCGATCTGCTGACCTCATGATCCGCTCGCCTCAGCTTCCCAAAGTGCTGGGATTACAGGCATGAGCTACCGCGCCCAACCGATTTGTTTAATTTTTAGTAGAGATGTGGTCTCCTTGTGTTGGCCAGGCTGTCTGAAACTCCTGGGCTCAAGCCATCCTCTGGCTGGACATCCCACAGTGCTCAGATAACAGACATAAGCCACCATGCTCAGCCCTCCGCACGCCTTTCATCTTTAGTATATATTTCACCACGGCTCTACAGTCAAGGTCTTTTGGTTAAAAGTGTTAGAATCAATTTTTTTCTATTACCAGCTTGATATATATTTTAGTTCGTTTATATCTGTTTGTATTCTATTTTAGTTTTTTCCTCCCTTACTAATTTTACTTTTTGACTATCATGTTAGTTCTATAAAATATACTCAGAAAGCTCACTTTTTACTCATTCTCTATCGATAAACATTTTCATTGTTCTGATTTTTATTTTTTTTTGGCAAAAGAAAATACATGTTTTTCCTTCTTGTACAAAAAAAATATATAAAGTGCACTGTTCTGCACTTTGCTTTTTTTTTTTTAAACTTAACTTTATATCCTGGAAATCATGCCTCCTCATTTCGTGGAGATCTTCATTTTTGTTTAATTCTTTGTAGTCCTTTTGCTGTTACTGTACGGGGTGCTCCTTTCTTATTCAATTTAAAATAGCTGGAGTTCCAGGCATTTCATCTCACACTTCTTAGATAGTTATCTCTTCTAGGACATGTGTCTGCATCTTAAGAACATTGGAAGTAATTAGTCTTATGCTTGTTGGCAAAGCAAAATTCTTGACACTCATTATAAACAGCAGATAGCCTGGCAACATTTTATTTTGTTGTAATCCTTTTTGTACTAGAAATTTTTCTTTAGCCTACTTGGATAATGAATGTTTGTTGTTTAATATTACTATTCTATTGAGATCCTTTTATTTTAAATTATAAATACTAAAATTATTATTAAAAGGTTTAATTTGTTTTGATAGCATTCTGTTTAAGAAAGGACAATAATTACTAATTGGTGTTTTGAGAAGCAAAAATCATCTGCATTATCACAATATATTACATATTAAGTAATTTTTATCTTGAAAGGAGTATGAACCATGATGTGAAATGATGAATAGTGGAAATCACTAATGCTTAAGTTCATTATATGTTGTTTTTTTTTGTTTGGTTTTTTTTTTTTTGAGATGACGTCTTGCTCTGTCGCCCAGGCTGGAGTACAGTGGTGCAATCTCAGCTCATTGCACCCTCCATCTCCCGGGTATAAGTGATTCTCCTGCCTCAGCCTCCTGAGTAGCTAGGACTGTAGGCACCAGCCAACACACCCAGCTAAATTTTTTTGTGTTTTTAATAGAGACAGGGTTTCACCATATTGGCCAGGCTGGTCTTGAACTACCGACATTGTGATCCACCCACCTTGGCCTCCCAAAGTGCTGGGATTACAGGCATGAACTACCGCGTATGGCCCATGATATTTATTTTTACAAGAACATTCTCTGTGCTGATTTACTAAGTATGGATTGATAATAAATCAACTTTTGCCTGGGTATGACTTTTATAAAGTATCAATTTTAGAAATAATATTCGCATTCTGCTGAAGAGATCTTGTAGTACAATTATGTAGATAAGTTATAAATGTTATAAATCAGAACTCTGTGCGTACTTATATGTTTTTGATACCATTTTATTTTTTTGGATATATGCGTACAGATTGTGTGTTCTGAGTGTTAAATAAACTTTTTTTAAAGGCTAGAATTAAAATTTAGTTTATGACATTGACCAGATTGTGCTTTTCTGGTGAATCGACTATTTTGATACACGTGTCATAGTTTGCATGTAAGTTTTTCCTCCCTTAGTTTCACGTATGAATAACCAGATGTTTTCACATTTGTATGGTGGCCATACAAAAATTACTCTTCTTGACCCCAGGAACACCCCTCTTTTCCCATTTCACTTAGAGATCCTACTAATGGCTGGGTAGCTTTACTTTCTGTCTTAGCCTGTTATTTATCCCAGGGTATATTAGTCTGCTCTCACATTGGTATAATAAATTACCTGAGACTGAGTAATTTCTAAATAAAAGAGGTTTAATTGGTTCACAGTTCTGAAGGCTGTACGGGAAGCATGGCTGGGGAGGCCTCAGGAAACTTACAATCATGGCAGGCGGTGAAGGGGAAGCAGACACATGTTCACATGGCTGGAGCAAGAAAGAGAGTGTGAAGGGAGAGGTGCTACACACTTTCAAACACCCAGATCTCATGAGAACACTGTCACGGGACAGCACTTGAGGGATGATGCTTAACCGTTAAAACCACCCCCATGATCCAGTCCCTTCCCACCAGACCCCACCTCCAACACTGGGAATGACAATTCGACATGAGATGTGGGTGGGGACACAGAGCCAAACTGCATCACAGGGTTAAGCACAGAGTGGTTCTTCCCAGTTCTGGACTTTACCAGATTGTTGGTGGCCACCATGAGTGGAGAGAATTAGCCCTTCGCTGTCGCCTTCCTCTTGCAATTCTGGTGTTATCTATCCTCTGCCTACCACCCACCCACGGAAGTCTTGTCAGATGATATACACCAGCCAGATTCTTCAACATTAGGCACCATAAGTAAGAAAGGTCCAAAACATCATATTTTGTGAGCCATTTTAATGGATTTGGGCTTTATTTTGTAGCAACCGGAAGTCACTAGACTTTATTTATTTATTTTATTTTATTTTTGAGATGGAGTCTTGCTCTTGTTGCCCAGGCTGGAGTACAGTGGCACAATCTCAGTTCACTGCAACCTCAAACTCCTGGGTTCAAACAATTCTCCTGCCTTAGCCTCCCAAGCAGCTGGGGTTATAGGCACCCGCCACCATGCCCGGGATTTTTTTTATTTTTAGTAGAGACAGGGTTTTGCCATGTTGGCCAGGCTGGTCTCGAACTCCTGACCTTGTGATCCACCCTCCTCGGCCTCCCAGAGTGCTGGGATTGCAGGCGTGAGCCACTGCACCCGGCCTAGACTTGCACTCATTTTACCCACTCAGTGACACCTGTGGACAAGAACCCAAGGAAAGCACCTTGGTGAATTGCAACATTGAAGGCAAACAAAGAGAGATGATTCCCCATGATTCCGCATGACGGAGATGAGCAGTGACCAGAGAGATAGGGTAGGAAGTAGGAGGTGTAGCATGCTGGAAGTCAAGCTATATAAATTTCTAAATGAGGGGAAAGGTAAGAGTGCAAGCATGATGCAAACAGAAAGCAGTTGAAGTGTACTTTTTGACAAGGTAAAATCATGTCTGTCATGCAGACTGAACACATGTCAAATATTTTATTCAATTCATTAATGAGATGAACTGTAAGATGTGAAAACTGGTTCATTTTGACTTGGAGAGATTTAAAATTCCTTCCCCGGCATACTTGATTTGCATGGCTATGAACAGGAATCATCTGGAATTATCTGGAATATCTTCAAATTATTTGCATGGTACAGGAACACTTGCATTGCTATGAGGGTCTGCAGTATGCATCTTTACAAAGCTGTAAGGGTGCAAAATAGCTTGTAAGGATGTAAATAATAAGGGTGTAAGAGTTTTATGGGTGTAAGTTGTAAAATAGCTTCTTTAGTAGCAAGTCAACCGGAGGAACATGCTGTGGAATCAGATAATCCTTTCCCCACCACCCTCAGGGTCTGAAAGACAACACCTGCATTTCACTGCTAAGATACTCAGGAATCTCTTTCGCTCATATCTTGTTTTTGGGCATTTGTGTGTGTGTGTGTGACAAAACATTGTTAGGATCTGCCAAATAAAAGGTCATTGTTGACCCTGTGGAATAGCGTGGGGAGAAGTTAAATTACAGTCCCTTACAGGAAAAACAACGTGAGTCAGTGGTGAAGTCAGCTGTGGACTCCTGGAGGAAAGACCTAGAGGCAAAAAGCTTGAGGTCATTCAAGACAAAAGGAAAGACTTTGTGATTTTGCTTTTTAAATGGAAGGAATTTGGGCCGAAGGAAGCTTAAACTAAACCGTGGGAAGGACTGATACCCATCCTAAGCACTAGCCGCAGGCATCTCTAAGAACTAGGTTTTGGCCCAGCTCCGTGGCTCAAACCTGTAGTCCCAGCACTTTGAGTGAGAGCGTCACTTGGGCCCAGGAGTACAAGGTCACAGTAAGCTATAACCTTAGTACTCAGTTCTGTAAGAACTAGGGAGAAAGGAGATCCAGTGGTGGATATGTGATTGGCTGGGTCTTGGAAGGGGGAGGGAACATCTCCTTTTCTGAGAAAGACTGGGGAGATAGTAAGGGTGGGTTAATTAGGCAGTTTCTTTTGCCAGTTGATAAAAACCCCCTAAACAATTTGTGTTTTATATATGGAGAATATTTTCTCCCATTGATGGGAAGGACCGTAGTGCAGGGGATGCTTACACAATTTCTTAAAAATGCACACAGGAATGAGATCCGCAGGTGCTGGAACCGAGAGTCAGTATTTCCCCATTAGGGTCTCTTGTTTCTGCTTACCTTCCTGCTGTGCGTTTGCTCCTTTTCTTCTGCTAAGATGGGCGTCCTCCAGGAGACCAGGGACGTTGGTAGCCACTACCTCTGGTAGTGTTAGTCCCAGTTTGGCATCCCAACTTTGTTCTGCCCATGCGCATTATCAGGGAGTGCTTCTGGTTGGCACTGCTTTGAGTTACACATCCGCCCTTGGAGCCGCCACCATATCTTCAGGGACTCAAAGTATCAGGACTTGCCCATCTTGGCCTTGTACATGTGGCCATGTGATGTGGGGAGAGGAGCTGTTACCAGAAGAGCGATGAAGAATGGCATGGGCAAAATAGAAGAATGACCCCAGTGCTGCAACACAGTGGGTATGGATTAGAAAAGGCTTGTAGGCTGGACAGGACGAGGTGAGAGAGTGCATCATGCATTAGGATTTTAAGTGGCTTTTTGGGGAGTATTGAGCAGGCGTCAGGGAGAGAAGTTCACTCAGAAGTTTTAGACAGTGTTGACATTTTCTGTCAAATTGTGCATCTTGAATTTTCTAGAACATTCTTTATAGATATTTCACGATCTTCCTGCCACTTTCCACATTGTAGCTATTCTGGTGTTTTTCTTTTATAATTAGAAATAATGAATAGTTCTCATTTGTAGGCTTGGATTTTCGTGTGTGTGTTGGAGAGTGTTCATTTTGCCTTTCTTTTTTTAACTTCATGTTTTTATTTTTTAAACAGTATTGATGGATTCATTGCTAGGAATGACAAGGAAAAGAATACTCTCACCATGTTACCATGTTTCTTTCTCACGGGTTTTATAAGTTGTATTATTTTTATATTTTCAAAGTTATAATCTTACCGTCTCCTCTGTTGCCATAATTCTCATTCATAGGGTCTGTCTGTAACTGGACTCATAGTTTACAGCTAGTCTTTTCATCAGATCATCTCAAACCCTGTATTTTATTAATATTTTGATTCCCTTTTATTGGATGAGTTTCATCTTAATCATTCTTATTGTTGAACAATGTTTTCTTATTATTGAAAATTGCTGCGTTAGGTATAGAATTCCTGATTGACGGGTGTTTGATTCAGCACCATGAAAATTCACGGTATTCTGATATCTGTCATTGGGAAAATTCTTCCTTTTTTTTGTTTTTTGAAAAAAATGCGTGGAAACCATTAGTTCATTAACAGAGCTACTCATTTAACAATTTGTTTTTCTCCCAGTAGTGGTGGATGAATTTTTTACTTTCTCTTCTCACTTTGTGTCTCTCGTGACCAAAATATTTTAGAGATAGCTAGCTGGCTAAGTCTGAGGTGGCTGTTAGCAGTCTGGTCCTAGGATAGAAAAAAACCAACAGAACTCATCACTGTCACGTCATTTTGACTGTCTGCTCACCAGTTTAACTCACTTGTTTAATTAGCTTTTCCAAAGGATTGCTTTGCATTATACATGTTGGTGCTTAGCTTAACATGATGATAAATACATTCTTCGACTGTGAATTATCTACTGTGCTCCTTTCATAATCTCATGCTTTTCTGAATTTGTATTTTGTGTTACTGGGTTGTTTTGTTGTTATTCATAGTGGGTTTTTTTGCCCTTGATTTATTTGATCCAGTTTTTGGTCAAGAGCAAGATTCAAGAGAAAAAGTAAAAACACAGTCTTTTATCTTTGCTCTTGGTTATAAACCCTTGTAACGTTTGATTGAGAAGATAACTTGGATCTTACGGTTTAAATTGAGTCTTTGTTTAATCCCAAGTCTTCCAAATTCTTTGTGCTAGTGGATTCTTTCCTCTTTCCCAATCATAATAGTTTTGCCTCTGCCTAGTCATCATTCAAATACCTGCCTTTCAATGCTTTTAAAAAATATTTTGTGTTAGCACCATTTGAGATTTTTCCCCCCCTTTTTTTTCAAGTATGTTATGGGATGAATGTGTTCCCCCAAAATTTGGATATTGAAACCCTAACCCCAGGCATGATGGTATTTGGAGATGATACCTTTGGGAGGTGATAATTGTTAGATGAGGTCGTATGTGCCCTGGTGATGGAACTATTGCCCTTATAAGAAAAGATACCAAAGAGCTTGCCTTTTTCTCCCTGCTCAAACAAAGAAGAAGTCACACGAGGACACAGCGAGGAGGTGGCTATCTGCAAGCAAGGAAGAGCGGCCTCACCAGAACTCGGTCATGCTGGCGCCTTGGTTTTGGACTTCCGGCTTCCAGAGCTGTGACAAAAGACACTGTTGTTGTTTTAAGCCATTCACAGTAAGGCAGCATTTTGAGCTAAGACCGAGACCTACTGTGGCTTCTGTAGGCAACAGCCCTGCAGACCCAAAGTGTTGTGAGAATTAACATTTCTAGGGATCATGCCTTACAGTGGATTTTTTCCAACACTTAGCTCTGACCGAGACCTACTGTGGCTTCTGTAGGCAACAGCCCTACAGACCCAAAGTGTTGTGAGAATTAACATTTCTAGGGATCATGCCTTACAATGGATTTTTTCCAACACTTAGCTCTGACCTACAGCACGCCAAGTCATCATTAGGTAAATGCTTGTGCATGGTCGGTTTCTGGCACAGAAATTGGAACGGTATGGGTAGGAGTTCTGTATCCAGCTTATGCTGAGAGAGCCTCCCATAAAATGGAGCCTGTACTTTCCTTTTGCAGAGACCATTTCTTTCCATCGATAGAATTCTTTTTTTTTCTTTTTCTTTTTTTTTTTTTTTTTTTTTTTTTGACAGAATCTCACTCCGTTGCCCAGGCTGGAGTGCAGTGGCATGATCTCAGCCCACTCCAACCTCTGCCTCCTGGGTTCAAGTGATTCTCATGCCTCAGCCTCCTGAGTAACTGGGATTACAGGTGCACACCACCACATGTGGCTAATTTTTGTATTTTGGTAGAGACGGGGTTTTACCATGTTGGCTAGGCTGGTCTTGAACTCTAGGGATTTACCTGCCTTGGCCTCCCAAAGTGCTGGGATTACAGGCATGAGCCACTGCGCCCAGCCTTCCATCGTCAGAATTCTAAAGACATGTTTAGGCCAGAGTTAGCGGAACGTTGGCCCATAGTCCAGATTTGCCTTCAGTTTATTTTTATCCACTTCAAATGCAAAGGCCATGATAACTCAATAGTAAAGTCATAAATCCATAGTATGACTTAAAATATTTGGTTGTAATATTACAAAGTATGCTTCTGAACACATTAAGCAATTAAGCATGCAAGATCCTTATATTGTTCTTTTTATTTAGTGTTTAGGGTAGTTTGTGTGAATCATAGATGACCACGGCAGAGTGTCGAGTTACTTTCTTTTGGCATTCTTTGATAGAAAACAGTGCTTTTCCTCTGTTCTATACTAGAAGCAAAAAGTGTCTCTTGTAGCATTATGGAAACAACTCAAATACAACTACGTCAATTATTTATCTTTTTTTTTTTTTTGAGACAGAGTCCCACTCCATCAACCAGGCTGAAGTGCAGCGGCACAATCTTGGCTCACTGCAATATTTGTCTCCTGGGCTCAAGCGATTCTCGTGCCTCAGCCTCCCAAGTAGCTGAGATTATAGGCGCCCACCACCATTCTCAGCTAATTTTTGTATTTTTACTAGAGATGGTGTTTCACCATATTGGCCATGCTGGTCTCGAACTCCTGACCTCAAGTGATCCACCTGCCTTGGCCTCCCAAAGTGCTGGAATTACAGGTGCGAACCACTGTGCCTGGCAGTTATTCATCATTTAACAGCATAAAGTGGCCACTTGCTTTAATAAACTCTTATAGTACCAAAGTTTTGGCCTGAGGAATTTATAAATATAAATAGAACAAAACAAAAATAATACTCCCCTTGAAACATATTCTAAAACCAGGGGCTAAAAATTAAAATTGTTAGATTTTATTGTCCTGTGTCCTTGGGATGAAATGAAGTTTTTAAAAAACATAGTTTTATTTAAACCAAAGGCTTTGGGATTTGAGAAGAATAAAAGAAGTATACTTCAATTCTACATCCCAAGAATCTATTTCTTCCTAACTTTAATACAGGCAAATTTAGTCTATATTTATTGAGCACGGTTAGGTTTTTGTGTCAGGTGTTGTTGAGTGTCGAGATACCATTCTTGGCCCATAAGGACCTTATGAATCTATTAATACAATTAAATTGTGAAGACAATTTAGAAAATTGGAAAGGGAGAATGAGGTTGCAAATTAGAGGGTCTTATTCTGGAGATAAGTGGAAGCATTGGCAGATATTTAGCATGAATGCTTTCTGGTCAAGACACTTTTAGAAAAATTAGCTAGTTTCCAAGAGTAGGTTAGATTGGGGAGAGAAGGAATTCAGATTACAAAATAATAGTGTGAAAAGCGTTGTGGGAGATCATCCTGTCCATCCCCTCATTCATGATACCCAGAGGTGCCATATTAAGGGCATCATTGGTCTTTGCCACCTGAGCTGTCCAGGAAGGCTGCCTGTTCAGTTTTCAGACTGTGTCCTCAGTCTTAAACCATATCCTCACTTTATGATAGAAACACACAGGCAAGTGTTGTAAAAGTTATTATCAGTTAAGCAAGAAATTGGATTAGTCCCCATACTATTCTTCATCTTTTAAAGAGAGAACTTGGGCCGGGTGCAGTGGCTCACACCTGTAATCCTAGCACTTTGGGAGGATGAGTCGGGCAGATCAGGAGATCAAGAGATCGAGACCATCCTGGCCAACATGGTGAAACCCTGTCTCTACTAAAAATACAAAAATTAGCTGGGCATGGTGGTGCACGCCTGTAGTCCCAGGTACTCAGGAGGCTGAGGCAGGAGAAATGCTTCAACTTGGAGGCCGAGACTGCAGTGGGCCAAGATCACGCCACTGCCCTCCAGCCTGGAGACAGAGTGAGACTCCATCTCAAAAAAAAAAAAAGAAAAGAAAAGAGAGAGAAGTTAAAACGGCTCTTCCAGCCTCTGTATTCCTATTAATAGCATGCAGAGCACTTCTTGGAGCTGGGGCTAGGGGCTTCCTGAAAGTGTTGATGTTTCTGGTAACTTACACTGCGGAGCAGGTCTCTGGAGGTAACTTGAACAGGTTAAGCCCCAAATGCAGGCAGAGATTTCCAATTGGGACAGTTAGACAGGTGAACGTGGCTTTGTTTATCTCTTTTATTGGTTTATGGGTATATTCTCTTTTTCCTGTTTTCTTTTCCACCATTTAACATTATCTGTTCTCTGCCTCTTTAACCTTCTGGCTTTAAGTGAACAGTTACTTTGTCTATAGATTAACAGGATCAGCAAACAAGCACAGAGGTGCCTGCACAAAGCGAAAACCACCTGTTAGATGAGTTGAGCAAAACCATTTCCTTTGCCCAACTTTCTCCTCTAAAATACGTAACTGAACATAGGATTCCCAGACAAGAATTGTTTCTCAACCTTTCTTTTTCCATTCTACAGTTGTATGAAATTAAAATTAAATAAAAAGCAAACAACAGAGGTGGTCTTTTTAATCTTAGCAAGTTGGAAGGTGTACTATATACATTATCCTATGGTAGAAGGCCTGGTACATTCTTGACCATTGTTACTTTGCTGTGGGCACCCTTCACCCTTGTAGGCTGAAAGTTGACAAATCATAGGCACGTATACATTGTGGTTTTGGAATTTGAAAGATCTCAAATTCATATTAAATGAGACAGTTTTTGAATAGAGGGATCAGGCTGTTTATACATGAGTGTGGATATATTTTATGCACTTCTGGTCTGTATAAATGTAAGGATTGCTTTACTGACCATAGGATTTCTTCTAGGGCTAAAAAAGTTGAAGCCAGTTTGGATATTTTAAAATAAGAAAATTAGCTCTATGTTGAGAGAGAGAGAATAGGAGAATCTAGGCTATGTGTACACATCTGCTCATGTTTTCACATTTGTGTCCTGTCCTATTTATTTTGATTTCTCTCCCATCTCTTCCCCCCTACCCCAATTTGTTTTTCATTCAACACTTTGAAATTAGAATAGCTTATCTATCAAACAAGGTTCTTTGACAGTATTTTCCAACTCTGAGTATGAAAGTGTGGATATAGCAATATATTTATTTAGAATGTCAGAAGCAGAGTTTGGCCAAATTATTGGGAAATAGGCTAACGCCCTGCAGCATTTTACTGCCTTTGCTTTTACATAAGGCCATCATTTGGAAACATAGCATGCTGATACCTCCTGTTATTGCAGTAGCGTTTCATCAGCTGCACGCCGGCTCTCAGCGCCTCATTAAGTTCCAAGCAGAGAACGTTTTCATTTTCCAATTCTCTTTCTCAATTAAATTAGAGATTCTGTTTTCAGTATTCCTCGTTAATAAAATAATTTTTGTTGAGAACAGTTTAAGATGTGATATTTCTTTGAATTCCAGGAAAATTTAAAGAATGTCATTGAAATCCTGAAACAGAAGTATATATTGTCTAGGACTTGCTTTGTCTTGGTTTATATGCCTAAGTCCGAGTAGTTTAAAATTTGTAATTAATGTACTCTTTGAATGCTTAGAAATGGCATCTATTTTAGTTGTTCTAGTTTCATCTTACATAAAAGGGAGCGATTTCTAACTCAGGATTATGATGTGCTACACATAATACATTTGCAGTGATGTCTGGTACTTAGGAAACCCTCAGTTATGACATTTTTCTTACTTTCTTCTTGGGTATGTTCTTTGAAAAAGAGACTGGTATGGAAAAGCTTTGAGAAGATGAGAATATACAAGATAGGCTATCTCTGAAACATTTTTCTATAGAGCAGTTGATTCTCTGTTTCATGTATATATTCATATATGCTAGCTGCAGTCATGCAGACACAATTTGGATCTTGGGGGTTTTTTTCCTTTTACACATGCAGTTATAAATTTAGAAAACTGGCTGTTTCCTCTGGACTAAATTTATTTATTTAAATTTTCAGTGCTTTAAATGCAAAATTGCAAGCATATGTACAAGTAGAAAGAAGACTAAAATGAACCCTCCCATCCACCTGTCACTCAATTGCAGTAATGATCAAATCTAGTCACTCTTGTTCCTGAGTCAGTCTGGAATGCAAGGTTTTTATCTTAACTGTTCAGGTTCTCCAGCACTCCTGGCAAAACACATGCGGATTTGTTGCTCATCTCTTCTAGTGACCTGTAAAGTCTGTAAATTAAGATGTGCTAAAGCATCACATGTTACTAATTGATGTTTTGCTAATATATTTAAAACATCTTATTAGTACCACATAATTTTTAGTGTTTTCAAAAAGAAATGTCTTTGAGAATTTGGTCAAAGGTGAATTTAATAATTGAATGACTAAATAAAAAAGTGGACAAACTGTTTTCAGAATTAGTAACAATTTCCAATTCCGTTTACTCTGTTCATTAACCTTGTTTGCAGTCTTTTGTTAGCCACATTTGATTTTGTGTTTTTAAAATACTTTTGATCATAATTCAGACTTTCAGCATTAATCACCTGTCTTAGGTGGCCTGTTTACAAAAGGGATTTTTAGGTTCTCCATTTGCCCTTAATATTGGGAATAGAGACAGAGTTTCTGTAGGACTCTGACAACATACGGCTTTACGAAGTTTTTTTAAATATATATATTTATCTTCTTGGCTTTCTTAAATATCATCAATGTCTTTTCTTGCTTTACGTATTTAGCAACTTAAATGTCATCTTGTCTGAGATCAATACATTTCCAACTTGGAGAGATAGTGAGAAGAGAGACTTCAGATTTTTAAAATGTGGAACAACACATTCTGATGGTGACCAGGTTTTAAGCTGTTTCTTCAGTAGACAAAAGTACTTAGGCTACCAATGATAAGCTTTTAATATGGATCTAAGATTGTCTCTGTTCTCCTTCTTTCCTGGTTGTTAGTCTTTGGAATTTCTTATGCACTCTTAAAATTATTTCATGTACTGACACATTCACTTTCAGTGATAAAACATGACTGTATGACCAGGTAGGTGGGCTGCTTTTCAGATTCCTGTACTAGCTGAATGGGCCCCATTAGCCCAAGTGAGAGCTAAACTTGTCACTCTTCCTAAATGTCTTCCTCAGCTGAGTGCCTATTTACAGTAATCTACTGCTGCTTATAGCAGATGCTATGATTTGTATAAGCTGTCATACCTGCTTGGAAGAACAATATTGAAAGGCATTGAGATACTTATTTTCCTCAAAAGCCCATAATCCAACAACTATTTAGAATATCTTATTTAAGAGATAGGTTTATAATACCCAAAGGGAACTTAATATATTCTGAAAGTCCCTGATTGAATGGATTCTGACCTTAACCAGGAATATTAATTAAATGCTTATCAGACACTTACTGTGCTATCCCAGGGTTGGCCACTGTTGAGGGAACACCAGATGAATCATATTGTCCCTGCCTTCAAGGAGTGTATCTTCTAATAGGACAGACAGCCTATCAGCAGACTAGGAGGTAGAAAGTGCTCAGGGATCAGATAAAGTGATCAAGGAAAGTGGAGGATGCAGCGGTAAGATAGAATGCTCTGCACACAGAGATTGAGGGGATCATGTGGTGGGAATTAGTTATGCAAGCCAGGCCTTTGTCTTGGCTTTTGTTCAGTTGGAAGGAGGATAAAACTACTAAAGTAGCTTATGTTTAGAAATAGGGCTTACTGAAGGGGACAAGGCATCTCCTGGAATCCAAATGCACATCCCAAGACTCACAAGAGTTAGAGGGCACAGGCAGGCCCTGTCAGATCCTGTCTCTGCTAGATCCAGTCTTGTCTGTTTCTCATCTTCCCTTGTCTCTCTGGGTATTTCCCTGCTTTCCTTTCCTGGACTAACTGCTTCTTCCAGATGCCTAGTTTGAGTCCACCCATGGTTTTTTGGGTGGTTTTCTTTGTTTTTTTGTTATGTTTTGTTTTTGTTTTTGTTTTTGAGGCAGGGTCTCACTCTGTTGCCCAGACTGGAGTGCAGTGATGTGGTCACGGTTCACTGCAGCCTCGACTTCCTCGCTCAAGCTATGCTCCCACCTCAGCCTCCCGAGTAGCTGGGACTATACGCGCAAGCCACCATGCACCCGTGGGTGTTGACATGCCACCTGTGGCTCAGACTTATCCTCACCTCCAGTCAAATTTCTTCCTTATCTAGCGGCAGCCTTTGTGTGTTCATGAAAGCCCTTGAGGGAGAGAATGCTATGTACAGTTTGGTTTTCTTGGACTCTCATGAAGTATAGGGATGGCACTGCAGAGTTGAAATACAGTCACTAATGAGTCCTCCTTCAGAGAGCTGAGGGTGGGAGCACCACATAAAAGGAGTTGGGGGTCAGCAGCCTCCTGATAGTCTGAAAGCCAAAGATGATGGATGTGGAGCTCCACGGGGAGGCTATAGCATGTCACATTATGTTTCCTGCCCTTGAGGAAAGCTTTTCACCAGGCAGGCAGTACAGATACGTACTTAATAGCGATGTGAGGTACACTGATAAATACCAGAAAACATTCCCTAAGAGGGGTTAGCATTATTTCACTGCGAGCAGAGGAGGTTTGTTCATGTGGGGGGACCCTAATGGGCTTAGGCATTTGAAGTGTAGTCTAAGGGATCTTAGGTAAGAGTGTGTTTGGAACACAGTGTATGTATTTATACAACAAATGTTCTGTGTGGCTATAATTTAGGAAAATTTGTAGGAATTGAGGCAGCTTATTTTTCTACTAGCTGACAGAGGCCTGGGTTTGCTTCTGCTTTAGGTATAAGTATCTCAAGTCCTTTTTTAAAAAGGAAAATCAAGAAAATAGTCGGAATTGGGTTTCACATAAGAAACATTTTAGAAAAGAAGGGGAGTATGAGAGTTGAGATTTGCTAATGTGTGTTGTATTAGCAAATTGTTTGCACTGCTTGTCATATTAGCAATACATGTATGTTTTGAAAAACACATGCAAATTAAACAGCTTAAGGAACTTCTATCTTTATTTCCTATGTAAGATTCAAGATGCTGCAAAGAAAATATTAAAACACTGAACCAATGCTTATGATTATAGTAGTCCTCCTGTCTCTGCAGAGGATACCTTCCAAGACCCCCAGTGAATTCCCGCAACCTTGGATAGTACGAAACCCAGTGTATACTATGTTTTTTCCTATGTGTACATACCTGTGATAAAGTTGGATTCACAAATTAGGCACAGTAAGTGATTCACAACAACTCATAATAAAATAGAGCAATTATGACACTCTGCTACCATCACTACTCTTGTGCTTTGGGGCCGTTATTAAGTCAAATAAGAGTTACTTGAACACAAGCACTATGATCAAGTGACCGATGGGCAGGTAGCATGTACAGCATGGTGACGCTGGACAAAGGGATGATTCACTCTCTGGACCGTATGGGTTTGAGATTTCATCACACTTCTCAGAATGGTACGCAATTTAAAACTTATTGTTGGCTGGGCGTGGTGGCTCATGCCTGTAATCCTGGCACTTTCAGAGGCCAAGACAGGAGGATCTCTTGAGGCCAGGAGTCTGAGACCAGCCTGGGCAACATAGGACAACCCTGTTTCTTTCTTAATATTAAATATAGGCCGGGCATGGTGGCTCACACCTGTAATCCCAGCACTTTGGGAGGCCGAGACGGGTGGACCACGAGATCAGGAAATCGAGACCATCCTGGCCAACATGGTGAAACCCCGTCTCTACTAAAAATACAAACATTACCCGGTGTGGTGGCGTACACCTGTAATCCCAGCTACTCAGGAGGCTGAGGCAGGAGAATCGCTTGAACCTGGGAGGCAGAGGTTACAGTGAGCCGAGATTGCGCCAGTGCACTCCAACCTGGACAATAGAGAGTCCATCTCAAAAAAATAAATAAATATAAAAGAAAAGTAAATCTCGTTTATAGAGCTTTCCATTTAATGTTTTTGGACTGAAACTGTGGAAAGCAAAACCATAGATAAGGGACGACTACTATAATTATGATAAAAATCAGGAACTTCATCTAGCCATGAGGACATTTGTGTTTCTGATTATTTAAATTTTTATTCTTGACTAAAATGATGAACTATATTTATATTTATATCTTTAAATATAAATGAACTATAGTTACATCTTTATAAATATAAATGAGCTATATATTTATATTTTTATATAAATGTAAATATTTTTACATCTATGTAAACATAAAAATGCTTTTTTTCCTCTCTGGGTGTTTACTGGGGTTATTTAATAAAAACCTAGGGCTGATATTGGGAATTTTTGTTGGGATTTTAAATTTTAACATGTTTGTTTTGTTTTTTGTTTTGTTTTGTCGTTTGCTTTCTGAGCTGGGAGCTGATTGTGCTTGTGGCAACTGCTTTATCTAAAGGGTCTTGCTTTGCTTCAGAAGAAATTTTGTTACCTTGATTGCTGATGTTCTCCCCCTTAAATAAACCTCAGCTCCGCCTCCCGGCTTCATGCCATTCTCCTGCCTCAGCCTCCTGAGTAGCTGGGACTACAGGCGCCGACCACCACGTCTGGCTAATTTTTTGTATCTTTATAGAGACGGGGTTTCACTGTGTTAGCCAGGATGGTCTCTATCTCCTGACCTTGTGATCCGCCCGCCTCGGCCTCCCAAAGTGCTGGGATTACAGGCGTAAGCCACTGTGCCTGGCTTACTGCTTCCATTTTAATAGTTAGTACAGTAGGAAAACTACGCATGGGCTTTATGTGTTTTGTTTTGTTTTGTTTTGTTTTGTTTT
>NW_012106108.1:301233-315327 GCF_000951045.1 Mandrillus leucophaeus | reverse complement strand
TTTTTTTGAGACCGAGTCTCACTCTGTCACCAGGCTGGAGTGCAGTGGTGTGATCTCAGCTCACTGCAGCATCCACCTCCTGGGTTCAAGCAATTCTCCTGCCTCAGCCTCCCGAGTAGCTGGGAATTAACAGGCATGCGCCACCACACCCAGCTAATTTTTGTATTTTTAGTAGAGACAGGGTTTCACCATGTTGGCCGGGATGGTCTTTATCTCTTGACCTCATGATCCGCCCGCCTCGGCCTCCCAGAGTGCTGGGATTACAGGTGCGCGCACCACCGTGCCCGGCCTAGTTCAAATTTTATAATCTCCACATCCATCTGCATATTAAAAATTGTCATTGTCGGTGTTAGAGAGAGAGACGCTGAAGCACAGAAAATAACACGCATGTCCTAGATTTCATGGCGGGAACTGGAAGTAAATTCTGTGTTTGGCTCATCACTGTATAAAGTTCTAGAACTAGTCTTTAGGGAAAAGCCCCATCTTCATGGGTTTTAATTTGTCAATTTGCAATTCTACCTGCTTGGAAATAGTCAACCTAATCAGTTACTGCCCTGTTGCACCAACTACTACCACAGGAACCTGAAGATGGTATGCAACCAACATGAGAAACAGATCCTTTTCTCCTGGTCATCAATGTGTACCCTACAAACAATTTGTTGGTTTTAAACTGTATAGAGGGAACCATGATGTGAATGAATATGCCTGCTACTGGGTTTATAGAAAACCAGCGACTCCTGAGGAAATTCTCAGCAGGGTTGTATTTCAGTGAAGTGGCAGCTAGAACCCCTTTAGAAAAATGCAGTAACTCACACTTTACTGCGCATAAAGTCGTGTCCCTCAGGGTGGACTCTCAAGTGTCATAGAGTTTATGACTCATGAGTGCTGCAGCTTTGTGATCTAATAAACAAGTAAAAATGGTGGGAGAATTATATTCCTGTACAAAAAGCCACTTCATCTTTCATTATATAGAAAAAAAGCCATGGGAATATTAAATTTTTAGTGGCATTTTTCAGTTGAGCATTTTCTGTGATCTAAAGTGCCTGCATTGAGATGTTAAGATACTTAACAAAGGAAAATAAAGAGAAGTCATACTAGCTGGATCCCTCTGGAGCTAGGCTACTGTGGCAGTGGCTTCAAGAATAACTCTCTCAACACCCACCCCAGGATTCTGATTTAGAGATTTTTTTGTGTGTTCTCATAGCATATACCTGTACCACTGAATTTGTCCCCTGCTACACTGATTGATACCTTATTTTTAAATTTTGTTTTTAAAATAGATGGGTTTTTTTAGAGCAGTTTTAGGTTCACAGAAAAATTGAGAAGAAGGTAAAAGGCTTCCCATAGACTTGCTACCTCCACACGTGCTTAGCCTCTCCTATTATCAACATCCCCCACAGAGTGGTACATTTGTTACAATCGATGAACCAACATTGATACATCATTAGCACCCAAAGGCCATAGTTTCCCTGAGGGTTCAGTCTTGGTGGTATCATTTTTTGGGTTTGGACAAATGTATAATGATGTATGTCTGTCATTGTGGTATCATACAGAGTAGTTTCACTGCCCTAAAAATCCTCTGTGCTCTATCCATTCATCCTCCCCCTGCCCCCAACTGCCCAAACCCCGGGCAGCCACTGATCTTTTTAATCTCCAGAGTTTTGCCTTTTCCAGAATGTCATAGAGTGGGAAGAATGTCATATAGTGTGGAGCCTTTTCAGATGGGCTTCTTTCACTTAGCAATGTTAGTGAAGTTCCTCTGTGTCTTTTCATGAGTTTATAGGCCATTTCCTTTCAGTGCTGAATAACATTCCATTGTCTAGGTGTGTACCCCATCGTGTTATTTATCCATTCACCGTGCCTTGTTTTTTAACTGATTTTTTGGGGGTCTGGGACTAAGGTAAGGTAAACAAGGCACTCAGGAATTGAGATTAAGAATTTTTAATGTGATATTTTTGAAAATCAAAATTACTGCAAAAAAACTCTATGATGAACAAAATATCAACTTTTTAAACAAAGATTGAGTCACGCCGAGCCCTCTGAATGTCATGGACGATCATAAGCAAATTTCTGTGTATCGTCTAACTCTCTGTGGACATTGTCTTGCTCAGAGACCTTGCTCTCCCTCCAAGGAAGGCACTACTTCTCCTGTAGCCTTCTCAGGTCAAAGTTCTTTTCTCAAAATCCTCACAGCGTTGCCCCTACAGGTGGGAATGTCCTCTTTGCCTCTTCATTTTTGTTTCCAAACCACTCTTCCTTTCTCTTCCCTAAAAGCCTCCCCCACCTCAGCTGTGAAGTGCATGCTTTCAGACTAGATCGTTTTGCTCCTCCACCTGTTGGTCATCTCCAGACCTCTTTCTACCTCATCGACGTTCACCACTCAGACTTTGAAGATTTTAGCTCCTTCCTTGCTGTCATCCAGTGTAGCCACTCATTTGCTGATTCTTAAGGGATCCTAATATTGATCTCAGTGATCCTCCCAATATTCCAGTTTGTCAGTTCATGATTCTCACCCCTCCAATCACATTGTTTTCATCATTCTCCATCACCTGTTGCTTACAATGGTCATATTATACTCCTTGCAATGACCAATAACTACAACTCTTCCAAAATTTTAATTTCAATTATCTGACTCTGCAAGTACTACTTATTACCACCTCACTTTCTCCAGTCATGTACGCCACACATTCTTTAGTCCCTGGAGTGTGATCAGTGGACTCAGACTCCGCTGGTCCTACCACCTTTTACCTGTGTCTAATTCCCCTCATATTCTCACTTTTGCCACTTCAGATTGCATGGCCCAGCATTCTAATCATGCCCTTGCTTATACCATCAGATCTCTGTATTCATTGTTATTTATTTGGCAAAACAGCCACCCTGGTGAAATGCAAGATTTATGCAAGGGAATGCACATTGTAGAAATAGATGTTTGTGTTTGTGTTTTTCTTTCAAATCTCATTAATAAATAGAAGTGGTTTGGTATTTCACAAATGTGATTTAATCGAGTTTCACATTTCATTCTAAGTGCTCAGTAAACACCATGATTTATTCACAACCGTAATCAAAGCAAGGGACTGTAGTTAGTTATAGGAGCAAAGAGAATTCATGAGTTTATCTAAATGACACCCTTGATAAATTTTTGATAAATTATATTCATGTAAGTTACTTGGAATAAGAGGAGGATTTTTATATAGAAAGCTTTCTATATGTCATATTCTGTAAAATGTTTGTCTGATTAGTGAGATCTAGGGGGAGGTTGAATTTAAGTAAAGATAATATCCCCAGCCATATCTACTGTAACATTTATTTAGAACATTACAGACTATTATCCCACACCAATTTATTTCACACCAAAAATCACCCCATGCTTGTAAGAATCCTCCTTTCCCCCTCTTGTTTCTATTTGAGCTCCCCTGAGAAAATATTTTCCGTCTAAATGAGTGCAATAAATTAAAAGTTGCATTGATAAATATTTTGAATGGAATGGCTAGATGCTTGTTATTTGCATCTTTTTCTTTCTACTGGTTTTTTTTTTTTTTAGCTTGGTCAGAAGTAGAGCAGGCTTGACTGTTAGGGAATAGCAGTACAAGTTGAGTATCCCAAATTTAAAAATCCAGAGTCTGAAATGCTCAAAAATCCAAAACTTTTTGAGTGCCAACATGATGCTTAAAGGAAATGCTCATTGCAGTATTTTGGATTTTGGACTTTTCAGATTTGAGATGCTCAACCAGTAAGTATATAGTGCAGATGTTCCAAAATCGGAAAAAGTTGGAGACCTTGAAAGCACTTCTGGTCCCAAGCATTTTGGATAAGGGACACTCCACCTGTATCTTACAGTGGAGGCTCATTAGATGCTTGTACATGCCAGCCCCTGCCTCAAATAACAATTGATTCTTTTTGTGTGCTCTCCCAGGTCTACCCTGAACTGCAGATCACCAATGTGGTAGAAGCCAACCAACCAGTGACCATCCAGAACTGGTGCAAGCGGGGCCGCAAGCAGTGCAAGACCCATCCCCACTTTGTGATTCCCTACCGCTGCTTAGGTGAGCCGGCCGGCCGTGGAGCTGGTGTTGACTGGGGACCTGGTCTTTAGGGAGGAGAAAGAGGGTGCTCCTGTTAGCTCATGTACACAGACTTGTTCTTCAGCACGTCGCCACTCTGTGTTGTACTGTGTTTTGGACTCTTGCAGTTCCAGTCTGTGCACTGACACTCCAGGAGCAGTATTTTTGAGTTCTCTGCCTCAGAATGAATTTATCCAGGATGTTTATTGAAATTACAAATTCCTGAGCCAGTCCTAGGACTCCTGAATGAAAAATGCCTATAGTAGTGGATCCGGGAATTCTTATTTTACCGTATCCCATAGATGATTCTCATGAACTGGGGCCTTGTGTGTTTCTTCACATAGACTTTCTAGAAGAAAGAATCTAATGTGAAGCTGAAGCATTATGCTAATTTCTAAAAAAGAAAAAAAAAAGCTTTTTTACAACAACTACTCCTCTTATTTGGTGATAGTAGAGGAATTGGAATTGGGAAGGCTTTTTTTCTGCTTACATCAAACTGGAGGAAACACTTTGATCACTAATGTTTAATGTTTGTTTTGTCCCAAACCTCAAATTTACTTCAACCTTTTATTTTTAAAAATTGAGTAGTTTTATGTGGTATCGTGCTCTTTTCCTCTGGAAACTGTCATTCTCCATATTTAATCTAACTTGGTTATTAGTCTGTTCCTAGTTGTTTCTGTGTGACCAGTCATTGCAGAAATCAAGTTCTTTGCTCTGATATCTTACATCTAGATGTTTTCCACAAGTGTATTCGTCAGTAGGCAGGTTGTAAATAAGGATATAGAGATTGTCTGTGGAGATTGTGGACAAATATTGATGTGTATTCTGATGACTTCTTATAAAAGTTAAAAGGAATATTTCAAAGAAAATCCAACAGCAAACCTAGAAAGTAAGGATAATGGCTGAAGATTCTGGAAATCTTTGTAATATGTGGTCAAAAATGAATGTCATAAGAGCATATTGATTGCTGTTCATTCATGTGCATAATTTGAGACATAAAATGAAAACACTGGGCGTTAGAATGAAGATTTCACCTGGTGAATTTACTTACAATGTGATTTATTCACAATGTGATTGATGAAGAGAGTGTAGAAAACTAGATTCTTAAACATTTGATAATTCAAGAGTTTCCTTAAAAAACAAAAACAAACAAAAAACCTCCAAGTGAACAAACAGTACAAGTAATAAAAATATAAAAAGTGTCCTCAGATCTCAATATCAAGTCAGAAGATTTTATAATATTATAATTACACAGAGACTGTCCAAATATTCGTATTTGTTGTGATACACTGTACTATGTACCATTTAGTGAAACAACAGCCTAAGAAATGTGGTTTTAAATAATTAATCTCATCTAACAAACACCTATTTGATAGTAAAGTTAATGACCTGTCCTCACCTTATGTTTTTAACCATTATGGAAGGAGAACTACTTGAAAATGTATCATTCCACTAACAAATAATTACAGAGCTGTGATGCACAGGCTGGAGACTGGCAAGGAGAAATGGAGAGAAGCCCATAAAATAATTCTTTCTCTGGGAAGGAGTTTATTCCTGCCAAGGCTTTGCCATCAGCCATTATCAGATTTCTCTTTCATCCTCTGAACAGATTCTGGACTCCTTTGATGTGGAGGTACATAATTCAAGAAGATGGGTCAGTTGCGACATGTTAAGCAAATTTCCCCGTTCTGGTGTAGTGTCTGATGTGAAATGAGCATGTTGACACTAACTGTTCTTGACTACTACGGGACTAGATAATCATTAGCTATTTCCTGTAGGTACCTGGCCCGTTCGAGTCATTTTACCATATTTTCTCATTTTATGAATCACTGGTCCTTTTCCATTGGACCTGAAATTAGACCCTCATATGACAAGTAGAGCATATGTTGTCTCTTACTTTGTTATTAACCTTAGATTAGAATTAAGGAATACAGGCACTGCTTTTTTCTTAGGTAGTGGCAAATTTTCCAAAGATCTCAAATCCAGAGTTTTATACAGAGTTTATAAAATAACCTGGTAGAGTAGGCAGACTATGCCTTGTCTTTCCGGAAAAGGAATTGAAAAACAGGCTTTTCAATAGGGGTAACATAGGTAACATAGGTACGTAGGTGTAACTCATGTCCGTTTTACTTGCACTTAATAGGCAGGCAGTGTTGGTTCTTAGTCTCTCTTCACAGGCTATACAGCTACCGAAATCCAGAGAGTTTGAATCTCTTGCTGTAACTCACAGCAAAAAAATGGGAGAGTCAGTACTGCAGTCAGCACTACAGTCCAAGATCTCTTGATTATTGGTCCAGTATTTTTTACAGTATAAACAAAAATTTGTTTTAAAGCAAATATTAACTATGAATTAGAGACAATAAATAACACTACAAAAGAAACTCACAGCTATCGCTGTGTTGATAAAGGAGACAAGCATGACCTAGTACAGGATAAATCTCCATGTGATATGTTTTCTACTTTATAGTAGTAGTAGGTAACATTCTTAGATATTATTGCTGCTTAACAAAGAATTACTGTTCAGCATTAACATAAGTATGCTCTAAAATCTCTGGACTGTATCCAAATACATGTTTTAGACAAAAGAGTTTTTTTTTTTGTCTTTTTGTATTTTTTTTTTTTACTGACCTAGCAAACAAAATAAGATTGTCTTAAACATTACGCGTATTAAAATTCAAAACAAAGCTTGAAGAGAGAAAAATGCTTGTTATGTCTTGCACGCAACCTTCCTAACCTCTTTATCAGATGAAGGATCCAGTGTGGCACTGGATTATTTTTCTGTAATGTTTTGCTTGGACATATGTGCTCTACATTTCTTGTCTGCATGGGGAAAGTATGTCAGGTTGCTGTTGCCATTTTCTTCCCATAGAGTGGCTAATTTCCCTTGAGAATCAGTTGACTTTCTCAAAAATCTCACCCTTTGCTTTTGGTAGTACCTCTGCAACCAGAGGGTAAGATTCATCTTAATCATGTGAACATTTTATTAATTATCTCATGTGATTCAAGCACATCATTACTGTTACTCAAGGAGAATATTTTCTTTGCAAAGCTTTCAACCCTTTCCATTTGAATGACTTCTGTTCGTGGCGTAATAGATCCACTGTTGAAATTGGCACTTTCCTGTGCTTGTCTTTCACCAGCAAAGGCAAGGAACATTGCGTAAAATAAATTACTGTTGAATTATTGGGGCAAAGTCAGGTTAATAGCTTAATCCAAAAGAAGAATTACAAGTTACAGAATTTTACCTTAAATGTCATTCTGTTTCATTTTGTAATTAAGACTTTGCAGATATGTAAGTAGTAATGACCAGAAATCTAATCAGATATGGTCAAATGAGAAAGGTATTCAGTTCATGTTAATTTTGAATTTTATTGTTTTAAAACAATTTTAGGAAAAGCATGCCTTGTTTTCTAGGTTTCTTGGCTGCCTTTTATCAGTTATCTCAGCTATCTTCTTTTGCATGGAAAGGATGTATTTGAATACTCTGACATACCAGGGTAGTTCTTTGAATTTATGTAAACAACAATTTTCTTGAGACACATCAATACAACGCAATAGTTAGAAATGTCACATAAGAGTTCACCAAACTTTAAAAATGGAGGTGAGGATGGAAAAACATTTTTATTGTAGACTTTAAGGATCTTGTAAATCCCTGCATGTAATCCAGTGTGCTAGAGAATTGATGCCCATGGCGCCTCCTGTCCCCACCGACCTGCACTGTGTAAATCCTACTAATTCTGAAGTCGTGGGAGATGCATGTGCAGGGGTTATACATGCACTGTGATGAGAATGGTACTTCATCATTCTCATTATTTAATGAGCCCAGCCTCTGCACACAAGAAGGATGCAAATTCTTGAATGTTCTTGATTGTTTACATCATGGTCTCATAAGGAATGACCAGAATTGCTGGGTATGTCTTCATCAGGGAAGGCTAATCAGCCATCCTTGGAGAGACATCAGACTCCTTTATATGTGGCCTTCCCATGGGACCTGTGAATGGTCCACGTTAATCATGCTTCAAAACCAGTATATGCAGCCTGATTCTCAACTAAGTAAAACATGTCCGGAAAAGAAATCTTACCAGTGTTTATCTCCAAACAGTGGGATTACAGGTGATTTTGATTTTATTTAAGCCCTTTTCTATGAATTTGTATAATAAATGAGTAGCTTTTATCATCAGCAAAAGATAAACTATGAAATCAGTACATACAATTTTGTATCTGTATGTAGTACCATCGAATGGTAATAGAGAAAAGTAGAAAGACTTGAAAGTCGACACAGAATGATCATTAATTTGTTCTATCTCTTGGTAGTTGTACTTTATGAGCTTTATACATACAGTATGGGAAAATACACTTTAGTTTTAAAAACACCACGCTGCCAAATTAAAAGAAAATATGTTCGTTCATACGATCTTCAACAATATTTAAGCAGCGTTAATCATCACTAATTCTTCAGGAAGATTCGTGATCTTCCTTACTTTTTTTCCCTCCAAAATTGCATATGGCAGCCACATAGGCCAGAAGGAAGAATGGGAAGAGCTTACATTTATCTCATAGATTCCTTCTGGGTGAGGAAGACTTAGAAAGTGAAGCCCTCTTCCATTTGATTAAGCAAGAACACCTATAAAAATGGTGTCCTTCTAGATAGGTCATCCTCCGTGACTCACTGCTGCACTTCCTTGGCCCTGTCCCAAGTTCCACAGTGACCTCAATCGCATTGGCTCCTGCTTGATTTGCTTTCTAAAACTCGGGACAGGGGATGAGTTGAGAAGACTGACTTTTTAAAGAGTCACATTTTGAAAAGAAAGAAGCGTAGTGGTGTTTCTTGGCTCCATTTCCAATTTTGTTGCTTTTCGTTTTAATTATTGTACCTGGTATTGTGTCCTCTTTCTGGGACTTTTAACAACGAATGTTTTGATTGATAAGAGCTGTAATAGTATGGGTGATTTATACTTCATTACATCTTCAGTTTTGTCTTCTTTACTGGAGTTGTATTCAGGTGTCATTAAGTAACAGGAGACATTGAAAAGAAACAATAACTTTTGAAAAACTGCTGTTATGGCTTATGAGTGGGCTTTGCTGATATTTTCTTGAAGCACAGAATTTAGCTATCTATGTAGGTCCTAGATGACAGGTGAGAAAAAGAAACCCAACTTATTTGTCATGATATTGTCCCAAGGCTTGTTAGTAATTGCTTTGAAAAATGAATAGCAAGGCTAATGGACATCTCATTTGTAGTACATGCTATGAATTGCAAATATGTGCTCAAAAGAAATTTCTCTGATTACAAAAGTAATATATATTCAGTGTACAAAGTTGTGAAAATGTAACCACTAGCTAAAAATAATCAAAACCATTTGGCTTCCTTGCAGTCTACATTCTTTTCATATATGTTTTGCTTTTGTTTTTAGTGTTATATAATTGTTTCCTGTTTTGTGACTTGCTTTTTTCACCTAACATTTTTAGAATACCCTATCTGTGAAATTAAATATTCTTGGAGAGCATAATTTTTAATGTAGCATCACACCAGACACCGTAATGTGTTT
Source organism: Mandrillus leucophaeus (assembly GCF_000951045.1). Taxonomy (NCBI): domain Eukaryota; kingdom Metazoa; phylum Chordata; class Mammalia; order Primates; family Cercopithecidae; genus Mandrillus; species Mandrillus leucophaeus. Next base: position 305,717 of record NW_012106108.1, on the reverse strand, counting down.
ACTCTTTATTTATGGTTATTTAGGTGGTTTTCTTTATTTTGTGGTGGTGTAATAGTTGTTATAAGTGATGCTGTGATAAACATCCTGGTAGATAAATTTGTGTTCAGTTGATTTTTATATAACAGTTATTGGCGGAATGCCTTGCAAATCTAATAGTTGGTGTAATAAAATATATGTGTCACATAATTGTATATGAAAATATGGAGGAAAATTTTAATACTGATTTATGATCCTGGGTTTAACATAAGCATAGATACCCCTACATTTAGCTATGATTTTTTTTTTATTGATGGAGTAAAAGCACGTGTAATTTCTACTTAAAACCATTTAAAATAATTACTATTTAAATCTATTTAAACAATTTTAAATACTCCTTTTCCAAATTTCCACCTTAGGAAACAGTTAATTGAATATTCTCAGAGAAATAAGTCCTACAAAATTGACCAATAAAAGGTCAAACTTATGTATTCATTGTGTATGTTTTATTGATCACCCACAGTGTGAGAGTCCCTAGAGGTGGCTGAAATGTGGGCCTTCCTCTTACAGAGTAGATAGTGGGCATGAAGGGGGATGGAATTTCAGCTCCGGAATTTAAGGCAGACTTGACAGGAAGTAGCATTGTGAGCCAAGATCTCAAGGATAAGATTTCAAGGCAAGAAAGGAGATGTATTTTAGGTATTCAGACAGAGGGTCAACAAAGTCTTTAAGGTAGGAACTGAAAGGATATGTGTAGAAGAACATGGTTCACACTTTTCAGAAAGAAGAGGTAATTGGTCATGATAAGAGTAGTAGTTTTTAAAAATCATTACTATTTTAATTCATTTATAATAAATACTTTTATGTTATAATTTTAAAGTTTATATCCAAATACTTGTTTTCAAGATGGTAATGAATGTATACTGCTTTTATGTATACACATAATACTTTTTGCTTTTTGGTAACTAAGTTTATAATTTTTGAGGGCAGAAAATATTTCTGTTTTTCACTTACAAAAGAAATTATTATTTTAACAAGAGTTTTTGACAGCAGTGCTTTATGCCAAAGGAAAATAAAGCAACATTTAAGATATCAAAGAAAGCAAATGCAAAACAAAGATTATTTATTTATTTATTTTTGAGACGGAGTTTCACTCTTGTTGCCAAGGCTGGAGTGCAATGGCGTGATCTCGGCTCACTGCAACCTCCACCTCTGTTCAAGCTATTCTCCTGCCTCAGCCTCCTGAGTAGCTGGGATTACAGGCACCCGCCACCACACCCAGCTAATTTTTTGTCTTTTTAGTAGAGATGGGATTTCATCATGTTGGCCAGGTTGATCTTGAACTCCTGACCTCAGGTGATCCACCTGTCTCGGCCTCCTAAAATGCTGGGATTACAGGCATGAGCCTCTGTGCCCAGCCAAAACAAGGATTGTATATTCAATCAAACTGACATGCAGATATGATCACATGAAATAAATATCAACATACAATAACTCACGGCATATTTTCACATTATTTTCCTGTAGAGTCTCCTAGAGAACAAGTTTCAGATAACCAAAATACCTAGAGAAAAACTGATATAAGGATGGGTAATGAGCATTAAGTAGAAACATAAAAACTAAGACTCAGTGATGGTAAAAAGGATAATACAGTATTCCACAGCTATATGCTGTGACAATAAAGAGATTCTGTAACCAAGAGATTCTGTAACCGTCAGGCCTCTGAGCCCAAGCCAAGCCATCGTGTCCCTTGTGACCTGCACATATACACCCAGATGGCCGAAGTAAGTGAAGAATCACAAAAGAAGTGAAAATGGCCTGTTCCTGCCTTAATTGATGACATTCCACCACAAAAGAAGTGAAAATGGCCGGTCCTTGCCTTAACTGATGACATTACCTTGTGAAATTCCTTTTTCGGGCTCATCCTGGCTTAAAAGCTCCCCCACTGAGCACCTCATGACCCCCACCCCTGCCCACCAGAGAACAACCCCCTTTGACTGTAATTTTCCTTTACCTACCCAAATCTTTTAAAACGGCCCCACCCCCATCTCCCTTCTTTGACTCTCTTTTCAGACTCAGCCCGCCTGCAGCCAGGTGAAATAAACAGCCCTGTTGCTCACACAAAGCCTGTTTGGTGGTCTCTTCACACGGACACTAGTGCAAGTAACTTTAATGGGGAAAAATGAGAAGAAGATGTGCATAAAGAAACATTAACTTTTTATATTAATGGTAGTAGTATTAGTGTGTAATTCTGAGCCTGGTGCATAAGTAATGTGGCATAATATAAGTGAATAGTTGTGTGATATTTTAATTCAATCATCCCGTGTATTTGAGACTCAGAATTTTTGATGTGGAAAAAGAAGATTCACATGTAACATATAATCTATTAAAATGATACCCTGTAGTCATGAGTTTGACTTCTAGGTATCATTTCTCAGTATAACATATCGTAGATTTCAGATAACGTTTTTCCCCATAAATACTGTCCACTGCAGGCCTAAAAATAATGAAAAGGCCTAAAAGACCCACTCAGTAGCAGTAAACACCAGTACTGCACCTAGATTATGGTCTTTAGAAACCATTTTCCAGTAAAAGACATCAGTAATCTTTGGAAAGCAGGAATTTTTTTTTTCTTCTTCTTCTTTTTTTGAGACGGAGTCTTGCTCTGTCGCCCAGGCTGGAGTGCAGTGGTGCCACCTTGGCTCACTGCAAGCTGTGCCTCTGGGGTTCAGGCCATTCTCTGCCTCAGCCTGCCAAGTAGTTGGGATTACAGGCGCCCGCCACCACGCCCGGCTAATTTTTTTCATATTTTTAGTAGAGAAGGAGTTTCACCACCTTGGCCAGTCTGGTCTTGAACTCCTCACCTCATGATCCACCTGCGTCGGCCTCCCGAAGTGCTGGGATTACAGGCATGAGCCACCACAACCCAGCAGAAAGCAGGAAATTTTTTAAAAGCTATTTTTATTAAGTTCTGTAAAAAAAAAATGAGCAGAAAGAAAGAAAAAACATAAAAAAAAAAACAAACCTTAAAAAATGAGCAGAATCTTAGGAATCACCTGCGACTTTGGTTATTCATGCTTAGCCATTTCTGTAGGAAATTCCAGCACTATTTGAGTGAGACCACTGATTATATATATGTGTTGTAGCTGTCTCCAAGAGATAATGGAATTCACAAATCAAAACTTTGAGATTATTAAGTGTTACAAGTGAAGTATAACCCCTGTCATTTGCTTTCAAATGAACAGCTAGACATATTTTGTGTTGATTTCTTATGGATACTGCTTTTTTTGTTTGTTTGTTTGTTTGTTTATTGAGATGGAATTTTGCTTGTCGCCCAGGCTGAAGTGCAATGGCGAGATCTTGGTTCACTGCAACCTCCGCCTCCCAGGTTCAAGTGACTCTCCTCCCTCAACCTCCCAAGTAGCTGGGATTACAGACGCACACCACCACGCCTAGCAGATTTTTGTATTTTTAATAGAGACAGGGTTTCACCATGTTGGCCAGGCTGTTTTCGAACTTCTGACCTCAGGTGATCCACCCGCTTTGATTTCCCAAAGTGTTGGGATTACAGGCGTGAGCCCCCATGCCTGGCCTAGATAGGCTTTTAGTTGGTTTCTATATACAGTATATATAGGGAGAAACAGGCTAAGACAGACACTGGTATCCACAGAAGTAAAAAAAAAAACAAAGTGAGGTATAATTTAAATTTCACACGGTCATGGTCACATTTTTCAGCTTTTTGCACCTATGTTATATAAAAAAGACAAAAATGCCTTTAGAGGCACAAGTTTTCAGAACGTCCTGAAGCTGTGTCATAATTTTAAAATGCCATTAAAAAATGCCATCAGATTTAATAACATATCAGCTGAACACTGTGGATTTCTGTTAACGTTGAGTCTTCAAAAATTTCTCCCTGTATTGGGAATTAGTACTGTTATGTCAGATCTGGTGGTCTGAAATGTGAACCTTTCTGTGCCAACCAGTAAACAGCTGCTTCTGCTTTATAGCTGGGTAATTCAGTCTTGGAAAGTATTAGATAATTCCCACACCATTTCGGCTTGCTGTTTTAACATAAATTTAATATGAAGAATATTTTTAGCTAACCTCAAACTGTGTTTATTGTCGTGGAATTTTCTGTTTTATTCTGAGGTAAATGATTGCAAATGGTTATGATGAAGAATCAGAGAAGAAAGTGGACTTTCATCAAAGTTCTCTCTCTACTCCAGCCGCTTCTGAACATCTTTCTCAAGCACTGTGTTTCCATCAGTCCCTACCCCAGCAGAGAAAGGAAACAGTTTTCCCTTTTGTCTTTAGAACCCTCTTTTCATCATGTCATTTCCCAAAACAAATAAAAATCTTGAGATACTGTCTTGATTTTTTTTTTTTTTTGGAGACGGAGTTTCACTCTTTGTTGCCCAGGCTGGAGTGCAGTGGCGTGATCTCGGCTCACCCCAACCTCCGCCTCCTGGGTTCAAGCGATTCTCCTGTCTCAGCCTCCCTAGTAGCTG
>NW_012106108.1:298478-300708 GCF_000951045.1 Mandrillus leucophaeus | reverse complement strand
TATGAAAAGAACTAAAGAAATGCTTTTGTGTGGACTTAAAATTTTTCAGTTTTACTATTGTGAATTAGGTACAGCATATCTTTATAATAATTCCAAATAATACCCATTAAAGCAGAACTGGTTATTTACTTATTATGAAGGGAGTACTGAAATGAAATTAAGGAATTTTTTTCTCACATATTATATTTTTAAAAAGTTATTTGATGTTTGTACTTAAAGAATGGTTTTTTTAAAGCCAATTCTCATTTAGCATTGAGGAAAAAAATATGCTTTTTTTCAGGTACACAAAAGCATCATGGATGTAAGAAATGACATAAAAATGAATCTACAGTCTGGGTTAAGATGTATTTTAATTTCAGTGTCAAAGGCTGTTAGGAAATATTCAGATTTTAGTACTTGACACAGAAGGCTCTCGATATTTGTTTTAGTGTTCAGTCAAGGGATAAATTCTGTCGTCTTTCTCTTTTATCATATTAGTCACTGAGTGGCTTCATTAAACATTCCCTCTTCCATATCCCTTGATAAATATCAGTTTGGTGATGCATCCCAGGAGTGTCTGTCTGGTTTTTTTTTTTTTTTTTTCCTTCTCCTGTCAGGGAGTCTTAGGCTTTGGCTTTGAAACCCTACAGTGAAGGGAAATCTCAGGCAACAGCTGTGCAACCGTCTGGAGAGCAGCTAGTCCAGATTGGAGGAGACGAACAGGGCTGGTCCCAGGAGAGAGGCCTCCAGGAAAAAATGGCATTGATGCATTACCTTCCTTAAAGGATTTTCCTGTACTTAGCATGCTTTTTAGGGTTCTACTGGAGAGTTTGGGAAAGATAGAGTATTGATGGGTGCGTAGAAAATGAGGCAGTTTTTTAAAATGGGGCAAATATTAACTGTAGACAAAGAAAAACCAAAAGTACAAAATGACAAAGAGTTGTAACATACAAAGATAAAAATACGCCCAAGTATGAGCATTCTGGCACTCACAATACAAATGCCATATACGGGGTAAAACTATACCAGTAGGATGGTGGGAAGGGAAAGGGGTGGGCTCATGTTCCATAGTGGGAAGACCTACAGTGGAAAAATCAGGAGAAGAGCTATTTAAGCACAGAGTTTAGGGTGTAAGTTGAAGAGACAACTAAATGAGATGGCCATGAATGATTTTTATGACCTCCTCTTGTTATGGGGAAATCGATCAAGGAGGCCTATATTTGATGGCAGGAAGACGTTGAGTTTAAGGTTTCCAGACATTTTTTTTTTAATCTGGAAAATTTCTTTTAAGCTTAGAAGTTGCAAGTTAAGTTACTCTTAAAGGCGTCCTAATTTGGTTGTCTAACTTGGAATTAGATAAAGCTAAACTGTGGTTTAACTGAGCTGAGTTTGTTTTATGCTATATCCCAACTTTACAAGATGTTTGCTTTTTCTTGGGTATAACTTACGATTATGCATATGTAAAATTACCTTTATGTCCATTTGACAGACTTTAGGGCTGAATTTCCCTGTGTAAGATGTTGCAGAGGTTGTACTTGTGATTGTTTTTACTCTAGGAACATGTTGATCTTCACTTCTTTAGTGATCGGGTGTTTGTTTAGGAACTTCAAACTCATCGTGATCAAAACTAGACTCATGCTCCCTAAATAGTCTCCCCTGACCACAAATCTGTTGGAAACTTCCAATCCTAATTAATAATCATAAACTTTTTAATGTAAGTCATATGGGGGGGCGTTGCTGTAAGCATAGGAGGTAGGGAGTTGGTAGTGTGAGCTGGAGCATATGGTAAAAGTCGTTTGAAAGAAAGTAGAGCCGTGATGTGGATCCTGAGGGATATGTAAAGAAAATGAAGAGGTGTAGGTTTAAAAATGTTTATGGGGCCTGGGGGTGGTAGCTCACACCTGTTAATCCCAGCACTTTGGGAGGCCCAGGCGGGTGGATCACCTGAGGTCAGGAGTTCGAGACTAGCCTGGCCAACATGGTGAAACCCCATCTCTACTAAAAATACAAAAATTAGCCAGGCGTGGTGGCGGGCACCTGTAATCCCAGCTGCTCAGCAGTCTGAGGCAGGACAATCACTTGAACCCGGGAAGCAGAGGTTGCAGTGAGCCGAGATGGAGCCACTGCACTCCAGCCTGGGCAATAAGAGCGAAACTGCATCTTCATTCATAAATAAATAAATAAATAATTTATGGGGATGTTCCAGGGAAAATAGTGAGCCGAGATGGAGCCACTGCACTCCAGCCTGGGC
>NW_012106108.1:295743-297688 GCF_000951045.1 Mandrillus leucophaeus | reverse complement strand
TATATAATATATTATATATACACCTATAAAATGAATGGAGGATGTAGCTGAATATTGGAACAGGAAAGGGAAAAGAAAGAATAGCCCAAAGATTAGAAAGACAGAAGATGTTGAGCAGCAATTTCACATGCCTAAAAGAATTTCTGAGATTATGGCAAAATCATTTACTTTACTTACTCCTTACTGATCAACAAAGGAGGAGCAGGTTTTATGTAACAACCAAGAAGTAACATAGGGATCTCAGATGAGAAGAAACCAAGTGTCTTAGGATCTTGATAAAAAGAACATTGAACTCCAGAAATAGGGTTAAACAACTATGCTACACATGTCTAGTAAAAAGTCACTGTATCGGAGGCATCTGTGTTTAGAGATAAAACACACCATTAGATTTGTTTATAGTAGTTTCATTGTCCTTAGTTTTCAAGGCTAATGATAAAGACTTTTTTTTTTTTTTTTTTTTGAGACGCAGTCTCGCTCTGTCACAAAGCTGGAGTGCAGTGGCACAATCTCTGCTCGCTGTAACCTCCACCTCCTGGGTTCAAGCTATTCTTTTGCCTCAGCCTCCCAAGTAGCCAGGACTACAGGTGCCCTCTACCATGGCCAGCTAATTTTTGTATTTTTAGTAGAGTGGGGGTTTCACCATGTTGGCCACAATGGTCTCGATAGCCTGACCTCAATAGATCCGCCCGCCTCGGCCTAGTGCTGGAATTACAGGCATAAGCCACCACACCTGGCCTAAAGAATTATTTTTAACAGAAATCTGCTTCTAGGTATTATTTAGTGGTAATAGATTTTAGAAATTTCATATTCTTACATTGTACCTTAAAGGTTAGGATACTATTTATGAATGCTAAACATGAACTCCTGTCATCCTATTTTAGTGTCTTTATTAAATGATTACATGAATGTGGTATTTCAGTAGGTGATGTATTAATAGATGTAGGTACTCCCCTCCTAAAGCTTTAAGTATATTTATGCCATGAAAAATTTGGGGGGCATTTTCTTTATTTATTGATTAGGTACCTGTATTTTCAAGAATATTACCCAGCTTCAGTTCCCTCAAATATTTTCTTCTAGTGTTAACTACCTTGTGAGAATATGGTATAACATTTTTAAAATATATTTTTGAAGGTTTGGATGTCACTGAAGATCCCCCTATTTATTGGATGGTATCTTTATCAACTGGGAAGATAATTAGTTTCCCAATGTTGCTATGTTTTTATGAATAGGTCCTGTAGCTCTGGCTTTCTTGAAAGCTTGGAATTGATTGTAAGCCGTGAACTAATGATATTCTCTAAACATATTTAAGATGAATAGGCTCATGTTCGGTATGTCAAGAAGTTGCCTTGTTTTACTATTTAAATAATTTGAGCTTAGTTTTCTTTTTCCACATTTGTTCTAAATTTTTAGGTGAGTCTAAATTCTTGGGCATCTGTGCACCTTATTTCTTCAGTAGGTTCTTTAACCTCATTGTATCTGATCTTTGACTTCATAAAGACCCTTGGCCTACTGACCCTGTATTTAATTTCACAGTATCAGTGGTATTTAGCCATCTCATATTTTTCCTCTTCTTCAGAGCTCCCTGGTTTCTCACTCCAGTCATTCAACTCTGTGTGTTCCTTTAACTTCCACCCTTGCTCTGTCTCTTCACGGCCATGCTTCTTTATATGGTAGTCAGAAGTTCCTGTGAGATCTTCGTAACCTCCAGTTCCCTCCACAGTCACCTGTTATCAGGCATCTGTTCCTTGAGCTTCAGGGAATGAACTCTTTGCTATCTTTCTGGTTGTCGGACTCACTGGGCACTGTTGTGTCCTCCACAGTCTCTCAGTGATATCAGGCCCTGTTGATGGGTGCATTCTCCCCACACACTGATGTCATTCTGCTGCTTCTGGTTGTCTTTCCGCTGTCCTCCATTTTCCTTTCAGGCTCTCTTCCCACCCACCCA
>NW_012106108.1:287831-295693 GCF_000951045.1 Mandrillus leucophaeus | reverse complement strand
TCCCCCCATCCACCTTTTGCAATATTTAGGATTCAGAAATTCCAAATATTGCAAAATATTTAGAATCAGAATTCAGAAATTCTAAGTATCAGTGTTTAATAGGAGTCCCCTGGGGTTGTCCATCTTCTCACATAATACATGCTTGCTCGGAGATCTCATCAGTGCAGTGGTTTTTCAGAGGCCTGCACTGATGATTCCTGAGTCATTATGTCCAGGCCAGGCCTCATACATACTATTTACCGGTCCTCTTTCCGCGAGTGCTCCACCAAGAGTTCAGATGCAGTGGGATACTTCATCTAAGATGTACACCAGTTCCTTATCAAAAAACGGCAACTTCAGGCTTCTTAGGTGAAACAGAGAACTCTTGAACATGGCATATGTCTATTATTCCATTTTTCTCTGTTGGCTTATTGCTGAGTACCATTTGGGATAAAAATCTGTTTTGGGCAAAGGATAGGATTGTTTTATTAAATTCTCCTAGACCCTTGATTTTATGCAGAGAACTAATTAAATTTGAATGAGTTTAATGTGGAAACCCTGCTATTGATGCAGAAATCAACCTGATTCTGAACTATCACCAGAATCAAGTATTTTTGTTGTTGTTGCTTTCTGTTTTTTTGCTTTTGCTGTCTCTGCTGGTAAATAACAACTAGTATGTAAGAATCAAATGAAACAAGCATAAATCCCTAGGAAATACTTATGTATTCATTTTTAACGATTTGAAGATGTGAAGATATATAATTAAGTATAATCCTCTCAAAGTTTGACGTTGAAAAGTATTTCAAATACTTCAACTTAAATATATTTTTTGAAAAATGTCTGTTTTTTAAAAAAAACAGATGTGGTCTCAGCGGTGTAATTATCATCTTACAGTGTGAGGAGAGCTTACAGTTGTACCAAAATTTATAACTGGGAAGAAGAGAATGTGAAATAATCCACAAACCTAGAAAACTGTCCTATATAGGAATACCAATTAAACAGCTACTAAAAATGAGTGTAAAACGACAATATGGCTTTATCAAATGCTTAGGATCTGGAAAACTGCACATATTGCCTGTTATTGATTGTTACAGTTCATGAATGTTCTTTTGCACGTGACAACTGTTATCAAAGATGTCTTTGGTACTTCTTGGTACACCAGCTGGCTTTTTACCCCATCAGCTCTGTTTTCCCCCAGAGGTGGTCTACTCTAGATGGCTTTAAAAATACACATTTTCCAGGGACTTACGTAAATAACCAACCACCCTGCTATGGAAACTTAAAAGCGAAGGCCCCGAGATACCCAGACAGTTTGAACATAAACCAAAAATGAAGTGAATCTCTAGAATTGCCGTGTAATAGCATGAGTGGGGAGGAGGTCCTTCAAGAGAGGGAACTGACCTTTTTCTTCCTTGTGGGTGACCTTGAGTACACACTTTATTTAGTCATTAAATGGGTCACCTTAAGCTTAGAGAATGAAGGTCCTATGGCCTGTTGATTTTATCGTTGTCAGAAACTCTCTGCCTTTGGCCCCAAAATGGTAAATCACCTTTCTTAGAAGATTCTCATATCCAGATATTCTTACCAAATCAGAATCTTTTCTCAGCATTTTCTTCAAAAACCACAGTTCTGGGTTAAAACACCTCAGATCCTAACTATAATTTTCCTTTCATGTACATTTTAGTCATCTTTATAATTTTAAATCAAAGATAGGAACTACATTATTTGAAATGAGGGTTAACCCCCTCTAATTATAAGCATTAATCACACACAGTTTTTTCATTTCTAAATGTTAAATATAAAAAGGGAGCTATCTCTTCTTCAAACACTTTCTGTTGCCTTCTGTGTGCGGCAGGACCTTACTTTGAAAGACTATTTAAAGCTTAGTTTGATTTAAAGGCTGAGTTTCTGCTTGCTTGGAATGCTTGCTCTTCAAAATATTTGCTCCCTGGAGAGGGAAACTGAAGATGGAGTTTTCACATGACTTTGGATTGTTGACCTGGAAGACGTTTGGGGCAATAGGATGGGCTAGGGCACGGTTCCACTGCTTTCTGTTTGAGTAGCGTCAAGAAAGGAAGGCGGGGCTTGCTGTGTGCAAGCAGGAAAACATAGTCTGAAGATGTTTGAAGCCTGAATGCACTTTCATTTGATGCCTTGCTTTATTGCTTAAGAGAATTTTAAACTGCTGCATCCGCAAATGTGCTGCAGCCCATAATGACGCATATTTAAATGATTTTTGCATCTAAACAAATGCATTCACTCTTTGCCTGGTGTGTACAATTTGAATGACACTTGTGCTCTGTCTGGAAGGAACAGACGTTTTTCATTATGAAATTCAGTCAAGCAGAAAAGTAGCAAAGGGAGCAGAAATTTCCATTTACATCTATGATTGAAGTTGTAGTGATAAAAGAAGATGACTAAGTTGAAAAACAGCCGTGTTCTCGTTCTGCTATCCGACATGGGATCTTGTCACTTTGGTAATAGTTTTTAAACTTACGTTATTGAGGAAGGCTCTGATCAAAAGTCTCAAATTATACATGTTCTTCAACCTTAAATTTTTCTGGGTGTTTTGTTTGGTTTTTTGGTTATCTATAGATAGATTTGAGTATCTCTTTTTTTCCTTAAAATCCATTACTTATTAGTAATAAAGACTTAAGTGGTAGCTTTATGCTCCATTATCACAGAGATTCACCATACTTTTTAGTTTTTACTTACGAGCCTCAGCAGGTGTAGACAGATACCTTAGTTGCCACTGATAACATCCAGTTGCCACTAGATCAAGAAATGGATCAGAATTCTCCAGGGACATTTTCTGCTAAAGAAGAGTTAGTGATGATCTTCCTTTTGGAAGCCTAAATGCAGTTAAACCCTCTTCCTTAGAAGTCCAGAAATTCAATTATTTCAGCTCTCTGTGGAGTGATGAGTCCTGCCAAATTGATTTACAATAATGAAACTAAGTCTCGTTTACAAATCTAAGTGGCAATTTCTAAGTCGACAGAGGAGTGGTAACAGAAAGAGAGATTCTAATTTATCTAGGGGTCTATCCGTGTTTGAACAGATTGTGTGATTTTTGAAACATGATTCAAAAAGGATGTTGATTTTCATTGAAAAGCTTGATGAATCACATATACTTACTTTGTTATTCTATTAGATATTATCTTCCTCATCCCTAGGTAGTGCTACCAGTACGGTGACAGAATTCAAATCCTTATTTTTCCTCTGTTCTAACAGAGCTTTGTAAACACATAGCAATGTTGTAATGCTTGGTAAAAGGGGGTGCCAGTTTCAAGTACTATATCCTAATTACCTCATGGCTAACTCTTTTGTTATTGTTAACAATATTGTTAACTCTTTTTGTTAAATTCAATGACATCTTTTTTCTTTCTCATTCTCTGTGTACTTTTTGCCCTAAATAGCTCTGCATCTTTTTAAGATACACGTTTGTTTTTTCTTGGAGGTTTTTAGTTAGAAAATGCCTGAAATATATAGAGCAACATTTGTTCCTCCGATGGTTAAATTACATTGTCTCCCAAAGTGAGAGATTTTAAGTCTGGACTATACCCAGGAGAATCTAAAAGAGGCACTAATAAGCTCTTGAAGAGCACAGTGGGGTGGTTGTGTATTTATTGAGTCTCACACTTAGGAGAGAAATAGGCTGGACCAAATGAGCCTGGGCATCAAGAGCACGTGGGTGGTCGTTGGTGATACACGCAGTGATGAGTGTGTGTGCTGAGGGTCCTAGACCAGGCTGGCAGGGAAATGAAATGAAGGCACTGAAGCCTCCCCTGATAACCGCAGAGAGTGCTGCAGCATCCAGGACCTCGGGATCATGATGAATAAGCTGGAGTGGATGAAAGGGAGAGGAAGGATGGAAAGGACGAGTTTCTGACCAAAAAGTGGTTTACTGGAGTGCTGTGTCTGAGTATTACATGATCTGAGGTCCATGAGGTCCAGCTTTGGGAGTGTGGAGAGTGAGTGGAGTAGAGGTATAGTCCCATGGTCTTCTGATTCACAGACATTCATCAGCGATAAGTATCTGTTGAGAAAGTGGAAGCCTGGCATCGTGGGAAAGGAGGCCTGGGTTCTACAACCACATAGAATGTGTTCAGCAGGAGCCATGTTTTGGGCCTCTCACAGTGTTCAATGTTAGTTCTGTTCCCTTCTCTTGCTTCCACATAGGAAAGACTTTGACCCACTGAGGAATTAGTCATTGTCCTTTGGGTACACTTCTGGGATTTGATAGTCAGTTGGGCACTGGATTCTAGTGCATTTGCTAAAAGTAATTAATACCCTGCAAATGGAAGCATGCAGCAAGCGCCTGGGAATGCCTAGTGAAAGGTCAGAATTGAAAGGGTGGAGGAGGCTGTTGACCTTTAGGCATGGATGACATGTCTGAGTGAGAAAGCAAGAAGAGTAGAAGACAAGAGTCTTACTTTATAATCAGAATTATCACAGGAGGAGCCAGTGAGAGGGAAAGAATGATTAGCTTGAGGTAGATTGGTGGAAACTGGAGAAGATTGAATTGAAAGAAGAAAAGTGGGCCGAGTTCAATGGCCCATGCCTAGAATCCCAGCAACTTGGGAGGCTGAAGCTAGGAGAGTTGCTTGAGGCCAGGAGTTTGAGATCAGCTTGGGCAACGTGGCAAGACCCCTGTCTCTACAAAAAATAATTTAAAAAAAAGTTAGCCAGGCATGTTGGCGTGTGTCGGTAGTCCCAGCTACTTGGGAGGCTAAGACAGGAAGGTTGTCTGAGCCCAGGAGGCTGCAGTGAGCTATGATCACACCACTGCACTCCAGCCTGGGTGACAGAGGGTATCCCCAGCTCTCTAAAAAAAAAAAAAAAAAGGAAGAACGTGATGTGGCAGAGTAGTCAGAGAACTTGAGGGCTGAGAAGAGACTGATGGCATTTGTTGCTCTTGATCTTGAAAGAAAGTTGCAGATTGTTGGAGCAAGGCCAGATGGTAATAGGTAGGAAAGAACAAGTGAGGGGCATGAGAGTGACAGCCCGCAACTCCATTAAGAAGTTATCTGTGAAAATGCCTCTTCCTGTCTTGATTATGGCTTTCTGAGTATGGTATGTGAAAATAGCACGCTGTATATCTTTACCTTCCCATATGATTTAAGGTTTTGGTAATGATTGGTGGTTCTTTTGCCTCACCGTACACCAGCCTGGTTGGTATTTTGTCAGCGATTATGTGGTTTTTAAAAAGGCCTGTGTATAACCTTAATTAATTGCATCTCTAAAATCTATCGGGCTTTGAGTTTTGTTTTGTTGTTGTTGTTGTTGTTTCGTTTTGTTTTGTTTTTAATAAGGCAGAAAGAAAGGAAAGTGTTAGGTGAAAGCAACCAATGAGAATACCTGCATTTTGAAGAAACAAAGTAGGGCATTTAGAATTATCTCTACCATATCCGCTTTTTCAGCTCCTCTCTCGGGATACAGAGGACTGAACTCAGCTAAACTAGGTTCAGGTCTAAAGGAAACCTTAAATTCATTTCTGTATTAGAATTAATCACACACCTATAAATACAATTTATAATATGAGAACTGCAACAAGAGAAATGGGGGGAGATGAGCAGTTTGCTGACCTATAGGGTTAATGATGGTAACATAGAATCCTAGTGGTATGCCTCCCATTGACTAAAATGTGTGTGTTAAGATAGCATGGCGCATAAAACAGTGTACTGCAGTGTCAGTGTATTCAAGCTTATGGTTTCTCTGCTTGGGTTTGTATCTTTGGCTTTAGATTTTCTCCCATAACCCCAACCTGCCCACGTTCAAGTCGCCACTCCTGGAAATATATTCTTGATCTCTCAAATCTGATGCTAAGTCTGTCTTGCCCAACGGTGGCCTCTAGCCACCCATGGCCATTGAGTATTTGAAACCTGGCTAGTCCAAACTATGCTGTGAGTATTAAAAACCCACCAGATATTAAAAAGTTAGTCTGGTAGAAAAAAAAAAAAAAACGAATGTAGAATGTCTTAATGATGATTATTTACATTGATTGCATGTTGAAATGATGAAACTTAGGATGTACTGGGTTGAAGTATATTAATAAAATTAATTTTACCTTTTTTTTTTTACCTTTTTTTTTAGTATATTAATAAAATTAATTTTACCTTTTTTTTTTACCTTTTTATGTTAATGTGGCTACAAGAAATTTTAAATTAGGTGTGTGACCTCTATTATATTTCTGTGAGACAAAGCTGCTCCAAGCTGTTTTGGTCCAGAACTATGTCTCGGTTCTTTTGTATCCTTCATGGACCTGCATGGAGTGGTATTTAGTAATACTCAGCAGTAGCAGAGATGATCTCTTAAGATTATCAAATTGTGTTAAGTTTTAATTTTTATTCTTGCCTCTCATCCTATGTGCACCTCTCTGGCCAGGAGGCATTTATAATACCACCTTTTAATATTTGGAAATCACTTGATCCGCTTGAGTCATTGTGTTGTTTTCAAATCTAGAACTCTTTCTGCCATATTTTGTAACTTCTATAATTAAACAAAAGGCGAACCCAGAGCAGCTTGGCTCTTAGGGATGTGTGAAAAGGCGCTCAGTCCTTAAGATGGTGCCAAAAGTGACAAATCTATGGGATGACATGCAGGTTTATGGAAGAGAAGCATGAAAATTTTTATTTTTTAAAAGGACAAACAAGCTAGTCACCAAAAGACAGATACTTGATTCTACTTATATGCGGTACCTTTTTGAATTTGAAGAGTCAAATTCAAAAAGATGGAAAACAGAATGGTGGTTTCCAGGTACTGGAGGTGGTGGAATGGGGAGTTGTTTAACGGTGTGCAGGGTTTTAGTTTAGCAAGATGAAAACGGTTCTGGAGATGGAGGGTAGTGATGGTTGTATAACGATATGAATCTACTTAACACTAAACTGTATAATTAAAAGTGGGTAAGCAAAGAGTGTCTTACAGAGCATTCACTTGTAACTTAAAAATTTTAAAAACCTGAAGGAGATTAGTTATAATGGGTGATCTTAAGTAGACCCTAACTGCCCGAAGGAACAGCTGGATCACATCGCTTGAGAGCCTGTTAGAAAAGCAGACTCGGTCCCACCCTACACTTGTCCAATCAAAACCTGCATTTTAACAAGGCCCCAGGTGATTCATAGGCACTTTAAAACTTGAGAAGCCCTGCTCCTAATGTCATTTCTCAAAGTGTGATCCATGAGCCGCCTGAGTCAGAACCACTCTGGGGAGCTCTGTTTTCAGGCGTGTCCCAGAACACATAAATCAGATCTAGGCTGTGGAACTAGACAGAAGATGAATCTTGCAGGCTGATCAAGATCCTAGATGATTTTGAAGCATGGTTTGAGTTTGAGAGCCCCTGATCTGGAAAGCTTTAACAACTATTACTCTTACAATTCCATCTTTAATGGATGTTGGAATTATTAAATGCTTGTAACAAGAAGTCCCGTTATTGATAAAATCAAGAATATGACTAATAATGCAGTCAAAAAGAGGCAACAGAAAAAACACCTGTAACTTGTCTTGGGTTGGTTAATGAGGAAGCTGTCATTCAAAATTAGTAGACTATTGTAACACTTCTTGGGGTCCTGAACATTGGAATCAGAGTCGGGTTTCAGAGTTGAGCTGTTTCTGTCATTAGCTTTGTGCAAACCTCATCAGGCTCAAGAGTCCTCATTTGTAAAGGAGAATGAATTCTCTGACCAGTTAGTTTACATTCCTGAGACAAGGTTAAATTTGGAAAGCAAAGAGTTTTCGGTGTATATGTGATAATTTTGAAATTCTTGAATTTTTAAAAAAGAATTTAAATGCCGCATTACTTAAATTTTTTTCTAAAGAAATAGTCAAACCAAACCCTGTCTAGTTATTAATAGATACCGCAGATGAGATGCCTGAGTTGGTAAGCT
>NW_012106108.1:284446-287211 GCF_000951045.1 Mandrillus leucophaeus | reverse complement strand
AGTCCAAGACCAGCCTGGCCAACATGGCAAAACCCCGTCTCTACTAAAAATAGAAAAATTAGCTGGGCATGGTGGCGCAGGCCTGTAGTCCCAGCTACTTTGGAGGCTGAGGCAGGAGAATTGCTTGAATCCGGGAGGTGGAGGTTGCAGTGAGCCAAGATCACGCCAGTGCACTCCAGCCTGGGCAACAGAATGAGACTCTGTTTCAGAAACAACAACAACAACAACAAAAACCCAAAACAAAAAAACAACAAAGAAATCCAGGAGTGGCCAACCCAGAGAGCCATTCCTTATCTGTAAAGAACATCTGAGCCCTCATCTCCTTCCATGGAACATGGGCCACGCCGGGAATTGAGACCGTTTGTTAAGAGTTAAGTGAAAGTTGCCAGGTGGAGATTGTTAGGGGCAGGGGGTTAAGTGAAAATGCTGTAGAGACCACATGCCTTTTGCAAGCGGCTGCGGTTCTTCTGTCCGACCCACCACCACTGGACTCTCTCCCCTGTATGCAAGCCCCCAATAAAACCCTATGAGACATAGAGTTCACTAGCTCTGGGGCTCTTGAACCTGGTGCCATCCACATTGGAGTCAATAGGAGTTTGGCATGACACCTTATTCTATGAAATTTTATATGAAGCCATAAAATTTTCTTTCAAATAGACTTTATATTTTACAACAGTTTTAAATTTACAGAAAAATTGAGAGGATAGTCCAGAGAGTTTCCATATGCTTTGCATCCGGTTTTCCCCATTGTTCACATCTTATATTAATAAGGTACATTTGTTGCAGTCAGTAAACAATTTTGATACATTGTTACTTATTCAGATGTCCTTACTTTTTGTCTAATGTCCTTTCTGTGTTCCAGGATGCCATCCAGGAAGGCACATTATCTTTAGTTGTCAGGTCACCTTAGCCTCCTTTCTTCTTGGCTGTGACAGTTTCTTAAACTTTTCTTGTTTTTTAATGACCTTACTGGTTTTGAAAGGTACTGGTCAGATAATTTGTAGGAATTGTCTCATGCTTTGCCTGGGGTTATTGGTTTTAAGAAGGAAGACCGCAGAGGTAAAATGCCCATTTCATCACATCATATCAAGAATACATATTTGTCAACATGATACAGCCCTGTTGGCATTGACCTTGATCACCTGGCTCAGGTGGTGTTTGTCGAGTTTCTCCACTTGAAAGTTATTCTTTTTCCCACTTTGTGTGCTCTACTCTTTGGAAGGAAGTCGATTTGCACAGCCCACAATTAAGGAGCAGAGAATTATGCTTCATTTTCTTGAGGGCAGAGTGTCTGCATAAATTATTTGGAATTCTTCTGTACAGGAGATTTGTCTCTTTTTTCCGATTTATGTATTCATTCAGTCAGTCATTTAGACTCATGGATATTTACATTGTACTTTGATTTATAATCCAGTACTACTTTATAATTTTTATTGCTCAAATTATTCCAGCTTTAGGTATTAGAAGCCCTTTCAGTTGGTTCCCATGCCCATTTGACATAGCCATATATATTTTTTTCTTACAAGATGCTCCAGTCTCATCTTGCATATTTTCGCCATAATCCTAAAATCAGCTGTTTCTCCAAGGAGCCCTTGTTCCTTTTATTGGAGAGTAATGTTATTGGAGAATAGTATTAAAATCTGGATGTTAAGGATGCTCATTGCCACTGGAGTTTCTTTGCTTTTAAGACTTCTCAGTTTTAAGTTTTGCTTTTAAGACTTCTCAGGCAATGTATTTGTCTATATTCACCCTTGTGTTATGCAGATGTATAAATATTTCTATAGCTAACTAGTTGTATTTATATTAAGCTCTAATATCTAGTCTATATTCAGCTAAATAAAAGTTCATCCAGATGTTTCCTACTCTAACATATTACCACACGGACACTTTCTCTCTCCTCCTTGGTTATCTATAAATTCTCACTCCATCCACCATCTATGTACTTCATTGTTCAATTTCAGTATATGTGCATAGCAGTATCAGAATTGTTACACAGGCTGGGTATGGTGGCTCATGCCTGTAATCCCAATACTTTGGGAGGCTGAGGCAGTAGTGGATTGCTTGAGGCCAGGAATTTGAGACCAGCCTGGGCAACATGGCATAACCCCGTGTCTACTAAAAATACAAAAAAAGTGCTGGTCGTGGTAGCATGTGCCTGTAGTCCCAGCTACCGGAGAGGCTGAGGTGGGAGGATCACCTGAGCCCAGGAAGTCAAGGCTGCAGTGAACTGTGATCGTGCCATTGCACTCCAGCCTGGGAGACAGAGTAAGACTCTTTCTTTTAAAAAAAAAAAAAAAGTTAAAATATGTCTTTTTAAAAGCTGCAAGACTGCTAACATTTATTTATTTATTTATTTATTTATTTATTTATTTTTGAGGCGGAGTCTCACTCTGTCACCTAGGCTGGAGTACAATGACACAATCTCAGCCCACTGCAACCTCTGTTTCCCAGGCTCAGGCGATTCTCCTGCCCCAGCCTCCCGAGTAGCTAAGATTACAGGCACCTGCCACCATGCCCAGCTAATTTTGTATTTTTCGTAGAGATGGCGTTTCACCATCTCACCATGTTGGCCAGGCTGGTCTTGAACTCCTGGCCTCAGGTGATCCGCTTACCTCGGCCTCCCAAAGTGCTGGGATTATAGACATGAGACACCATGCCTGGCCATAAATACTTATTTTGTTCCCATTTTTTTTTTAAGTAAATCCTTTGCACTATTTTTATTATTTTAAGACCAGTGTTATTCAGAGCCTGGGTTAAACACTGTT
>NW_012106108.1:280598-283019 GCF_000951045.1 Mandrillus leucophaeus | reverse complement strand
TTTTGTATTTTTAGTAGAGACGGGGTTTCACTGTGTTAGCCAGGATGGTTTCAATCTCCTGACCTCGTGATCCGCCCACCTCGGCCTCCCAAAGTGCTGGGATTACAGGCGTGAGCTACCACGCCCAGCTCTATTTGGTTCTTTAGATCTGACCTTGAGACAACATCCGGAATCTGAGAACTACTCACCATCTCTACTGCTGTCATCCTGGTCCAAGTCATCATCATCTCCCACCTGGATTCATGCCAGAGCCCGCTTCCTGGTCTTCTCACTTCTAGTCTTGACCCCTAGGGCAAGAATGATTAGCTTAGAAAACCACCCCAGAGCCTTCCAGCATTACTCCGAGTTGGACAATGTTTGAGGCCCGTTTAAGTTGGACAGTTGGACTGTTCAGAGTTGGACAATGTGTAAGGCCCCGTGCAGTCAGCTGTGCCTGTCCTGACCTGGCTGTCACTCACTCACTTGCCCATGGATCTCCTCCACATCATTCCTCCACGACAGCACTGATCTCCTTGCTCTTCTGTGAGCTCACCAGGCATGCATCAGCCTCAAGACTTTGTGTAGTATTTATTGCTTCCTCTGGGTAGAATATTCTTCCCTTTGATTCTGAGTATTTTGTTCCCTCACTTCCTCAAGTCTTCACTGAAACGTCCTATTTTCAAGTAGGCATTCCCTGACCACCCTATTTAAAATTTCACCCCTCAGAAAAAACATACAAAAAAAAACCCATCCCCTTTCTCTGCTTTATCTATGTAACATTTATTGCCATCTAACAGACACTGTATTTTATGCTTTTTTATCGCTTCCCCCCTAGGATCATACATCATTTTATTGGTTTTGTTCACGGCTGTATTCTTAGCACTGAGACATAATTGTAAGTATGCAGTGAAGAGTTAGTGGATAAAGGACTGTGACTGCCAGAGGGGACTCAGGAAACACCCCCTCACAGCCAGGACCGTCACTCAATGCAAGAGTTGAAAGAGGCGATCACTCTGATTCTCTGCTTCTCCACTCGTAGGGCCTCCATCCCACTGTGTTGATTGCTGTCATGTATTCACCTCATCATAAGCAGTACTCACGTGCCAGACAGTACCATGTCATCTCTGCGGGGCCACAACTAGGTAGTGATGGTGTAATGAAAATAAAACCCCAATGTCTTCAGTAGGTACCAAATGGGTGATTAGTAAATGATGAAGAGTAGCTGTTGCTCTTTTGATTACTATGATGATTATTATGAGAAACTATGGTGGTTGATGAGATACTGGGGAGAAGGATACTATTAATATATAATTTATTGAGCAACTTTGTTCTGGGCACTGAGTTGAGTGCTTTATGGATATTAATTCATTTAGTTCTGCCAGTTCTGCCGTTTACTCTATGTGTGACCTGGACTGTTACATAACCTCTCAGTCTCACCTTCTCTTTTTTTTTTTTTTTTTTCCAAAAACACAGTCTCGCTCTGTCACCCAGGCTGGAGTGCAGTGGCACAGTGCCAGCTCACTGCAACCTCCACCTCCCGGGTTCAAGCGATTCTCCTGCCTCAGCCTCCTGAGTAGCTGGGATTACAGGCATGCACCACCACGCCTGGCTAATTTTTTTGTATTTTTAGTAGAGATGGGGTTTCACCATATTGACCAGGCTGGTCTCGAACTCCTGACCTTGTTATCCGTCTGTCTCGGCCTCTCAAAGTGCTAGAATTACAGGCTTGAGCCACCGTGCCCGGCCCTCACCTTCTCTTATAAAGTGAGATCATTGTAGCTGCTTTGGTGTGGTTCTGAGGATGGTGAGAGAAGAGGCACATGACGTATTGAGGGTAATGGCAGGCACATGGTTCAGAGTTACTGACACTACTGATGTTTTGTCTTCACCAGGCAGATCCGGGCCCATAGCACAAGGAAACCGAGACTTTGACATTTTACAGTAATTCCATTGACAGAACACTTCCCCCGCTTTCTTGAATCATCTTTACCTCTTGAGAGATCAGGAAGAGAGGGCGCACCTTGGGCAGAAGTCCAAAGACCTCAGGCATTTTTGGCCCTTCATTCCCATGATTCTGGCCAACATCATTTTAGTCCCCAGCAGTTCATAGAAATATTGTCTTTTAATCTGATATTTGAATAATCTGTGTCTTGAAGAACCTGCATATGGCGCTGGAATCTTTTACATTAATCTACTCAATCCCACTCTGACGCTCAAAACTTTAGCAGTCTGGTTTTTTTTTTTTTTTAATTATTTTAATATCTTGATTTTAAACATTTATTTTTAGAGATAGGGTCTCTCTAAGTTATGCAGGCTGGCCTCAAATTCCTGGGCTCAAGTGATCCTCCCACCACAGCCTCTCAAATAGCTGGGATGATAGGCACGTGCCACCACAACCGGCTAAATTTTGTATTTTTAGTAGAGACGGGGTTTCACTGTGTT
>NW_012106108.1:277041-278174 GCF_000951045.1 Mandrillus leucophaeus | reverse complement strand
GACTGTTACATAACCTCTCAGTCTCACCTTCTCTTTTTTTTTTTTTTTTTTCCAAAAACACAGTCTCGCTCTGTCACCCAGGCTGCAGTGCAGTGGTACGATGATCTTGGCTCACTACAAAGTCCGCCTCCCTGGTTCAGGAGATTCTTCTGCCTCAGCCTCCCGAGTAGCTGGGACTATAGGCATGCACCACCACGCCCAGCTAATTTTTGTATTTTTGTTAGAGACAGAGTGTCACCATATTGGCCAGGCTGGTCTCCAACTCCTAACCTCGTGATCCACCCACCTGGGCCCCCCAAAGTGCTGGGACTACAGGCATGAGCCACCACTCCCGGCCAGCACTATTCTGTCCTGTACTCGCTTTGCCATCTATGTATGTATATTGGATATATATGAGGCTGGATCTGTACTTGGAAAAGTTGGAGAGATGATTTAGGTAAAACTTTTAGTTTTCACTTCTTTTGCCTTTTTGCTTATCTTGATCCATTTAGTTTCTGCCATCTGGCAAATAGTTCTCATCTGAAGAATCCCATCTGTTAGTTCTCACTATTATCCGGTAATAGTTACAGTGAAACGCTGGTGACGACAACAGCCACTTTTTAAAAGGATGTGTAATTCACCCTCGTGTCCTCTTTGAGAACCCAGTAACTGCCCACACTCTGAAGCTAAAACCATAACAGTTTTATCACATGGAAAGTTTGTTGAGAAATGTTGGCCTGCTTCTGTGAAGTAATTGTCCCGTCTCTTGAGTACAGATGCCTCCCAGGAAAATTTTTCCAGCCTATTTGTTAATGCAAAAGTTACAAAAGATCAGTATATAGTGAACATGTTCAAGAAAAAAAAAAAAAATTTGTGAAGAGTCTGAAATGGTAAAATAAAAAATCACTTAAGAAAACATTTATCTGCAGCTATCATTTTCATATACACATATCTAGTGTATATAAGTTAGTAAGTACATAATTCTGGCAAGTTCTACCTGTCTACACATCTACACAGAAAAATTAGGAAAGTCTTGTCCAGACTTTTCCATCATCTTCAGTATAAAGCATCTTCTAGCTGTTCGAATAGAAACAAGCTGGATTCTTGACTCCTTTCTATTTGGTTCTTTTTTTCTTTTTTTTTTTTTTTTTTGA
>NW_012106108.1:236605-274646 GCF_000951045.1 Mandrillus leucophaeus | reverse complement strand
TCTGGTTTTTTTTTTTTTTTAATTATTTTAATATCTTGATTTTAAACATTTATTTTTAGAGATAGGGTCTCTCTAAGTTATGCAGGCTGGCCTCAAATTCCTGGGCTCAAGTGATCCTCCCACCACAGCCTCTCAAATAGCTGGGATGACACCCCTAGGTGCCGCCATCCTGGCAGCAGTGTCAGTTTTGAGACATCTTTCCCTTCTCATTTCTCCAAGTGTCTTGGATTGGGGAGTTACTGTGGTTTTAGTTGCAGTACTTTTTACTCTGAATTCTGTCTTCTTCCTGGAATTCTGTCTGTCTTTTGAAAAGACAGCATAAAGAAATCGAAAAATATACTTTAAATTCCATAGCGTGGGAGCCTCTGCTACTCGCCTGTTTGATATTCATTCCCATTTTTTCCTTTCTAAAAGAATTCCAGGTTTTTTTTTGTTCAGGGTGACAGTGCCCTCTGCTGAAAATACTTTCACAGATTCCCTTGCAGGTATGTGTAGCCAGATCATAGTAATGGCATATATGGCCTCAGTGGGATTTGCTGAGGAGTATGTCCCTCCCAAGTAACAGAGCAAAGCTTTATTAGAGGAAAAAAAAAACAACATAAAACCTTTCACCTTTGTCTTGTTTCCCCTGCCTTCTGCCTGGAACTTGTACACAAAGTCTTGAATTTCTGTGACCATTTTGTGACCATAAAACACGAGGATAAAACCAACGTGCTAAGGATGGCAATACAGAAAGATAGGAATACCCTGGTCCCTGATGGCATCATGGAATGTCTGCAGTGGCCCTAGCTTCAGTGTCACTTCTTAGGTGAGATACACAATCCTACCGTGTGTTTAAGCCAGGTTTGACATGTGGTCTGTTCTCTGCCGCTGAATGCATTCCCAGCTGTTCTGTGTGGCTTGCTAGCTCATTTAAGTCGAGTTTTATTGTCAAATTGACCACATTGTGGATTATAATATTAAAGTACTTCACAGTCTAAAAGTGAACTACTTTTGTAAAAGCCAAAGGAAATGGGCCAAATGAACCATTTTGAACAGAGTTTAAATGAGTGAGTTGAGTTACCACTTTTGGATGGAGAACTGGAGACCTGGATTTTCAGTCTAGTTCTACTGCCAGTTGGCTCTGTGGGCAAGTCACCTGACCTGGGCTCTTTTCCTCCCATCTGCAAAATGAGGTAATTTGAGCTAGACAGTCCTCTCAAAGACCACCAAGGAGCTAGCAGATTGAGGCCTGCAGACTCCTATTGAATTTGCCATCCTTGTTCACCTTGCCAAGACTTCATAGCCAAGAAGACAGACCCAGATTTTGTTCATTAGCTTTGAAAACTCCCTTTCAGTTGTGAGGGGTGTGTGTGTGTGGTGTGTGACATGTGTTTTGAATATAAATTGTGAATTGTTTAAGCAAGAAACCAGGTTGTATGTTTAGCAATAAGCATGCGTAGTATATATTGACGAATTTATCCGCTGGAAATAAATGGTGCCAAATTTCCTAAAGTTTGCCGTAAACAGGAACATGATTTCTCATTATGATGCTTAATTTGTTTTGGTCTTTGATGTCTTATACCAGAATTCTGTTACAAACTTTTTTACCTGAAAGATCAAAGCAAATAAACAGAAGCATTTGTAAAAAATAAGGTATACGTGGCTGTGGAGAGAAACTCCAGGTATATACGATCATAGTCTTTTTTAAATTAACAAACTTTGTTTTTAAAAACAAAGTAGTATAAGTTCACAGCAAATTTGAGTAGAAAATACCGTTTCCATATACCTGTTTTCCTAGCAAAGATTTTTAAGTACAGTATTTTTTAATTAAAAAAAGAAAATATAAACCATGCGAAGCCAGTTGGTGAAAAAGGCTTCATTATATTTTAGCACTCTTAACTCTTATTAAAAATTTTTTAAAACAGATTTTTGTGGTTGAATCGCTTATAATTTCTGATGTGTAACATTCTAACATGTTTCATCAAATTTTAAAAGTAATGTAAGCAGTGCTGTCCACTGCTAAATTTTATTTTAATGTTAGAATACAGTGAAGTTTTTGTTTTGCCATTAGTCCTGAGAGCTTATTAAATAACCAGTTTTAATCCTTTAAAAAACCATTGTCATTTTGAGGAACACATATCTCTTAGCTCTGTGCAATATAAGAAACTAAGACATCTTGGCAGTATCAAATGAAATGTTTTGCAAGTTAGAAGGTTCAGTAGCCACTTATAAACATAATGAACGATTGTTATAGTCAGACTAATGCAGAAATACAGGTGTTGGGGGCAGGATGGGTGGGTGAGCAGACTTGGTCCACAAGTAGTAGTTTGCCAACCTCTGTCCTAAACACAAGTTCAAGAATATGGTTCTCTGGGATAGATTTTCTGCCAGATGAAAGTAAGAATAACATCCTTAGCTAATGAACTCCTAATATCCAAGGCAACTTTTATTTGATACAGGCTTTTAAGAAAAGCTTGTTTACCAACTCCTCATTAAAAATGCTCAGACTGGCTGGTCATGGTGGCTCATGTCTGTAATCCCACACTTTGGGAGGCTGAGACTGGCAGATCGCTTGACCCTAGGAGTTCACGACCAGCCGGGCAACATATCTAGACCCTGTCTCTGCAAAAAATAAAATAATTAGCTGGGCATGATGGTGCACACCTGTAGTCGCAGCTACTCAGGAGGCCGAGGTGGGAGGATTGCTGCAGTGAGCCCTTGATCCAACCACTACATTCCAGCCAGGGTGACAGAGTGAGACCTTGTCTCAAAATACACAAAAAGATTAATGCAGTACATGTCCTTTTGGTGAATAAGTAAATATGTTTTGGTAACTTTAGCTTTGCATTATGATCTAGTCCTCAGCAGATTGACTAAGGGCAGATAAAACAAGTTGATTTGGTGGTGGTGTTTGGCACTTACTGTCTGGTTTATGCCCCCAAGAACTCTGGCAGGCCAAGGTTGAGTGGATCTGATCCCTGCTGTGGCTCTTCTCACGAACTGATTTAGTGGCTTTGGGCCAGCATTAATTTTTTTAAACTCTTTGACCTATTTGTACATGACAGGCATTTAATTTTTTGAATAATTACTCATTAAATAGAAAAGCATCACTTCTTAGTTTGGACATTTGCAAATACGGCTGAGCAGAGCTGACAGATGAGGTGGGCATCTTCAGGTCATAGGTCACTTCTGGCCTCCTGTAACCTAGAAAATTGGGATGCCTCAGACATCAGGTGTTCTTCCAAGCAGCTAGGGTTGGTCCCTGACCTCAGAAACCCTGAGAGCCCTCAGAAACCCTGAGAAATGCACCTGGGAATGGTATTTGTTTTGGATGAGATTACCTTTACTTTCCATTCTCCAGCTCTTCTTGTGTTTTTGTTTGTGTTTTCTTTTATATCATCCTATATAAAAGAGAAATGTGATATCATTTGCATTATCTTGTTATTTCTTTCCTTGTAATTTATATCTTAATGCTTATCTCTGGGGCTAGGTTATAATCTCCCGAGGTAGGTGGCCTTAGGTTTCTTGGCAGAGATTCCTCCCCTGGGAAGTGAGGGTTATAAAAGAACCTGTGATGTGGCCCTGTGGAGCTGCATGGGGTGGGTGCTCAGTACTCACTGATTTCTTCCCTGCAAAGTGACACCTGCAGTCTTTGGGGTATCATGTCTCATAATTTTTGCATTCCCTGCAACACACACTATACTGCTATGGGCGTCATTGATCATTTTAAAGACTTAAGGAATGACAA
This sequence comes from Mandrillus leucophaeus, assembly GCF_000951045.1. NCBI lineage: Eukaryota > Metazoa > Chordata > Mammalia > Primates > Cercopithecidae > Mandrillus > Mandrillus leucophaeus. The sequence goes on along the minus strand of NW_012106108.1, from coordinate 270,916 downwards.
GATACAGTGCTTATTCTCCCCTATGATTTGCTTAGATTTTTATCTAAATAGTACTTACTGAAATAAGTACTTCAGTATCATGATACATCTTATGTGTTTGAGCTGGAAACAGACTAAAGTTTAAACACCTTTATGAGAAGGCAAAGTTACTTCCTTCCCCTTCTTAGGGCTTTTCATCCCTCTTTATGTTGCATTTCAGGAAGTGTCCTGTAGCTTACTATGAAGGAAAGACATTGGTTCCTGTCTTTGCTGGTGTGTGGACAATCTGTATTCCTTGTTCCGTGGGAATTGTGGGTTTATGTGTATTCTTGCATGTTTTGCTGGAAGGACCACAGTGACCCACTTGGTGGTCTCCCTGCTTTCATGGTTTCCCTATGCTGGTCTATCCTTCACTTAATTATAGAGTTTATCGGGGGTGGGGGGGGTGGAAACTTTTGGCCTATGTTGCTTCTTCCAAAATGGCATCCAAAACCTAAGCCTCTTTAAAATTAGAGTCCAACATGCTTCCCCCGTGCTACTTCCTTCTGGACTCCCTTTGCCACTTCCTTTGTGCTCCAGCCATGATGGGCTGCAAGTACGCCTTGCTGGTTCTTTTCTCTTTCTTTGCACGGAGGCTCCCTCATTTTGAAGGGTCTTTTGCTACCCATCCATCCATCCATTTGGATTCTATAATAGAGTTCTTCATGTTTGCCAGAACTAGGCCATTGTGGGGGTATAATGGCAAGCAAGACAGATTCTTTTTTTTTTTTTTTTTTTTTTTTGAGACGGAGTCTCACTCTGTGGTCCAGGCTGGAGTGCAGTGGTGCAATCTTGGCTCACTGCAAGCTCTGCCTCCTGGGTTCATGCCATTCTCCTGCCTCAGCCTCCTGAGTAGCTGGGACTACAGGCGCCCGCCACCACTCCCGACTAATTTTTTTCGTAGTTTTAGTAGAGACGGGGTTTAATCATGTTAGCCAGGACGGTCTCGATCTCCTGACCTCGTGATCCACCAGGCTCAGCCCCCCAAAGTGCTGGGATTACAGGCGTGAGCCACGGCGCCCGGCCAAGCAAGACCGATTCTATCCTTATATCATGAAAGTTCAATTCATTTCCCATGTGGCATACTACTTCTCACCATTCAGATTCATCTCGAATGTTATTTCTTCTTTGAGGTTTTTCCCACTGCACCGAAGATATTGGCCTGGCACTTTCCTCATCTCTATTACAGAATTTAACTTGTTCATTCATCAACAGATATTTATTGCCTACTAAGTGCAAGAATCTTTGCTAAAAACTGGAAATATTGCAGTGAACAAAACGAAAATTAAGTTTACAGCTTACATATAATGTGCTAATTATCCATCTTTTACCTTCGTTAGACTGAGTTCATGTAGGACTTTATGTAATATCTTTATATCTTCAGTACCAGAAGTGCCTGGAAATAATTTTCATGATATAAATTTTCTTTAAAGATATAACAAAAGTCTGAGGAACAGTTTTCAGAACTAAAATGAATTAAAGTCTCTCTTTCTCTCTTATGCATGTTATGTAAACATATATATAAAATACAATTTTGGGGTTTTTGCCTAGGAAGTAGAAAAATGCTAAAATTTCTATTTTATTTACAAGCAGATTAAAATGTCCGAGAAAGAGAAGTAGACAGGGATTTCTATTGATTTTGCTCAAATGCTCACCTAGACAATGTCAATATTTGTATTTTACCCCCCGTTATAATAGAATGGTAATTGGTTCTCTAGTTAAGCAGCTTTTTAGGATTAATTTTGAAGCAAGAGATTCAGATTAATTAAGGGAGAATTTCACTTGCAGCATTTAGGAATTATTTTAACCATCAAACTTGGTGTGGCAAGAAACTGGGTTGCTTAAGGAGGCCAGACATAACATTCTGAAGGTAGTAGGGTCTTGATTGGGTTGCTTAGGCATTGAAAGGCTGTTTTAACTTGTCTTGAAGTCTGTCTTTCCTTGATGCCTTCTCTGCGGTAAGAACACTGTGATACAGATGGAATGACGGGAAGTGGTTTTCCTTTCTTTCAGTTGGTGAGTTTGTAAGCGATGCCCTTCTCGTTCCTGACAAGTGCAAATTCTTACACCAGGAGAGGATGGATGTTTGCGAAACTCATCTTCACTGGCACACCGTCGCCAAAGAGGTACCAGCCCATAATTCTTTCTTATTGCAAAGTGAAGATTTCCTGGGGACATACCTAATAGCATTTTAGAGGCTATTTTGAGGCAACAGCTATGTTAATAAGTTATTTAAGAAAAAAACCCAATGCTACTATCCGTAAACCAGATTTTAGTTTTTAGAGTGATTTTAGATTCACAGCAACATCGAATGGAAAGTAAGAGTTCCTGTGCACCCCCTGTCCCCAAACATGCACAGCCTCCCCATCCGTGAATATTTTTAAAATGTCAAAAATAGGGCCAGTTGAACTAGATTCATTATGTGCCTGTGTCGTGTTTCGCAACTTAAAAATAAAAGTGGTCTGTGCCATGCCTTATAACTTAAAAATATAATCTTTAATAGTCACAACTTTAAAGTTTACCCTTCAGACTATTTTTATTCACCTGTTTTTTCTTTTGTCATATATAATTTTTTAATAATTTAACCTTTTCCCCTGTTATCTATTAGTGAATACAGTGGTAGAACAGTGAGGTAGCTTGTTTGTACCAGCCTGAAAGCTCCAGTTAGAATTCAGTTTCTAAGTTATACTGTCCAATTTTATATACGTAAGGCCACGCATACCATCTTGAGTTGTCCACAGGGTGAGTCTGACCGAGCACTTGGTTGACCTCTGCTTTTGGCTAAGCCAATAAAAGGTACAAGATACTTAGCATGAAAAGGCCACTGTGTAGTGTGACCACCTTCACAGCTAGCTGTGTCCCTTTGATAGTTTTTCTAATAATTTCATATAGTTTATTTGTGGTAAGATCAGTCTACTAGAATATTAGGCACCTTTGTCAAGCTCCCTAGGGCTTCACTTGGGTCGAATTTGATCCCCTGTCCCTCCCCGGCACATGTGTGGAGACATTTTTGGTTATCACAACTTGAGGGAGTGGTGTTACTGGCATCTGATAGTGTCCAGAGGCCAAAGGTTCTGCTAAACATCCTACAGCCAACAGGATAACCACCCTCCACCCCCAAGAATTATCCAGTCCAAAACATCAGTAGTGCTGGGGTTGAGAAATCTGATCTAGCTTAGCTTAACCATTGTATCCTAGCTTTATAGCTGTTAGGCAGAAAATACCACTGAAGATTTAGCATTATTTGTTGCCTCTTATAAAATAATACATTTGGATCCACTGTAGAATAAAATTTTCATTATATAAAAATGTGTTTTGGAGGTTTAAGAGCTTGCTGAGTTTAAGAAAACAAACCAAATAAGTTGAAGTCCAGCTACCTATTTGATAACCTCATTTTTTATTCCTTCTGTGTTTTCATAAGAAAAATCCTTTGTCTCTAAGAAACAAAAATGACTCCCATAAGGTCAAAATACAGTCTTTAATATTTTCATTGTTTACCTTTGTGTATTGAATTATTAATCCTTCATTTATCACTAGTGGATGCTCTCAGAGCTTTATGCTAATCTAGATTTGTGCAAATTTAGCAAATCCCAAAAAACAAAAAAAATTCAAGGAGAAATCTCTAATGACTGTAAGTTCTGATGCATAGTGGCTGTAGGGGATAATTTCTTCTCTTCCCAGGATTGTTTTAGAGTAACAAAGTGAACCAAGAGAGTCAGAATTTCTAGGATAAGGCAAGTCCATGTGAGAGAAACTTCCATCTGTAAGGGAGGTAGGAGTGAGCTGGGGATCTACCTGGATACACGAATTAAGCTAGAAAGCATTAATTCTCTGGTATCTATTCGCCAGTGGAACCTTCTACATCTTATTTCTCAATTAGTTTTCATTCCAGTTGTTCGTATAAACCTCTATTATATAACATCGTGGTCTTATTAAATAAATAATAATCTTAAGAAAAAAAAGAGTACCAAAGTGTAACCCATGCTAAAAAAAAATCCTGTTGTGAATTCACTCAAAAAGCAAATGATCTTTTCCTTTGTGAAATTGGTTCCTCATATATTGGGTCTGCCTGTTGATTATTTTATGTGGAGTTTTCTTACAATGAAACACATCTACTCTACCACTCACTGTTTTCTCCCCACACTTTGTAGACGTGCAGTGAGAAGAGCACCAACTTGCATGACTACGGCATGTTGCTGCCCTGCGGAATCGATAAGTTCCGAGGGGTAGAGTTTGTGTGTTGCCCACTGGCTGAGGAAAGTGACAATGTGGATTCTGCTGATGCGGAGGAGGATGACTCGGATGTCTGGTGGGGCGGAGCAGACACAGACTATGCAGACGGGAGGTAAGGTGGCCTTTGTGTTCAGCCTCAGAGATGCTGAAACATCTTGCACAGAGTATTTGTATCCTGTAAATGAATCTTTCTGTTTATCACTAAAAAGGTCTCTGCCCACTCCCATCAAAGTCTGCTGTTATGCAAAAAATCTTAACTATCACTTTTTATGGCATCCTGTTGAATAAATAATGATGTCAATCACCCATCACAGAGTTAGTTTTAACTGTTTAATATTAAACTTGGGATCAAAATCCCACCGGTAGCTATCATAGGTTACTGGTGGTTCTAACAGGGAGTTGAAATAATAATGGCATTCTGTTTTGGTCATTAATTTTTTTTAAATGCTGTCTGGGATTGTCCGTCATTAGTTCAAGGTGAATTTTTGTTAAGAAAGGTTTGGTTTGAGATTTTGGGGGTTTTGTGTGTGGATGTGTAAGGTTTTTTTGTTTTGTTTTGTTTTTTTTGTTTTTTTTTTTTTTGCCTTTTATCATCTTTTCCTTCATTGTGGAAGTCAAAGGCATTAATAAATGCTTGATGCTTGTTAATTTTTTTTAACTACCTTTGATTTCATGATTGTAAAGAAATCTGTTTTCACCTCTTTTTCTTATGGAGCTTAGTCCCATTACTTCTTACCTGATTCTCATTCTTTTTTTTTTTTCTTTTTTTGAGACGAAGTCTTGCTCTGTCGCCCAGGCTGGAGCACAGTGGCACAATCTCAGCTCACTGCAAGCTCCGCCTCCCAGGTTCACGCCATTCTCCTGCCTCAGCCTCCCGAGTAGCTGGGACTACAGGCGCCCACCACCTCGCCTGGCTAATTTTTGTGTTTTTAGTGGAGACGGGGTTTCACCGTGTTAGCCAGGATGGTCTTGATCTCCTGACCTCGTGATCCGCCTGCCTCAGCCTCCCAAAGTGCTGGGATTACAGGCGTAAACCATTGTGCCCAGCCCTCATTCTTAATTGAAGGTGAACATCTATATTCAAATCATAAAATTATAAAATGAGAATCTTTGAGTTGGAAATGCCATCTGGTTCAGGCATTGATTTCATGCTGTCTCGTCCCCTGAGGTGGGATGATTGTATCACCTCTCTCTTTCCTTCAGTATTCTCTCAGATGTTCCCTAGAGCTACAGATTTCCAAACGGGACTTTCAATAGGAGTTGTAAGTTTATAATCACCAAACTACAGGATGCTTGTTTTTTGTCTTTTAATTTCCGGTGTAATGTGCTACTAGGGCCCCCATAGAGTTTATTATCTATATCAGCTAGAACACTGGGACCACAGTCATAAACTGAAGGACCCAGGCAAACTGGGTCATATGGTTACCCCACCTATTACAGTCTTCAGTGATGATGTCACTGTCCAGGTTGATATTCAGTTGACATGCTCGCCAGCTCCTTCCTAGTTACCTTCATTTGTGTTCCATTTTAGTACCTAAACACAGTCATGCTTTAGACTCTCAAATTGCTCAGAAATATTGTACCCATAAGGTTTCTAGCTTTGATATTCCCCTCTGACCATGATCTTCCCTCATAATCACCTCCCCAGTTCAGGCTTTTAGTCCATTATCCTCTTTTTCCCTGCCTGCGTTTCTAATCAGGATGGAATCAATGAATAACCATTCTTACCTATTCCATTGAACATCCTTGACTTGGCTGATACCCTTCACATTTTCTAAACATATTTTTGTCAATTCTTCATAGCTAGAAAAAATTAATTTTTTTCTTTAGTTGCTTCTGGGATTTCTAAAGTATCAAGTCATGTAACCTTACCACTTAATTCCATTTCTTATTCATGCTGTAACATCAGCTGGGATCTTAATGTTACTAGATGCCCCTAATTATCTCTGTCTTGATGGCCTATCGTCTTCCCCATAGCAGTTGATCCAGGCCAACTTCATTCTCCTTGGTTCCCAGCGTAACTCTCTCTCATGCTCTACAGATGACCCCTCCACAGTCATCCATTGTGAATTTCTGCAACATGGTGCCTGACATTTGGTAGGTGTCCAGTACATATTTGTTGAATAAACCAATTAATTTTTTCCTGTCCCTCAGCATCCCTTGTACCTTCTTCTATTCCCTTTGTTTCCTGTCTTCCCTCTTAGGATTATGTTCTGCTGGACTCTCAATCATCTCTTCCTTTCTTGCATTTTCGGTCTCCCTCTCCCCCACACCTCCAGGCTTCATCCACTCTCCTCCCAGGTAATTATTTCCCATGCATTACTATCTTTCTACTATGTGTTTTTAATCCTGTTGGCAGTTGATAGGAAGTATTTGATGGTTTATTCTACCCGGAGAAAAGTCCAGATTCCCTTGCACGGCATCCAGAAGTCTCTTACGTGGCTTCAGCCTGCATTTTCAACCTTGTACATGCATGCATGTCACTCTGTCTCCTGGCGCCCTAAAACCGTGGACCTTTTCTCTCTCTAGGCTTTCGTTCCCACCATTCCGCCCCATCTGAAATATTTTTCCTTTTTCGTCAGTGGGGTTAATGGATGATAAAGATATTTGTCAACTCTAAAGTGCCACATCTTATGACCCGTCAAAATCCTATATATTTGTAAATGTTCACCTGAAAAGATGCGTTCTTTACAAGTGCCTTGCTCTGCTGTACAACCCTTGCTTTACCTTTTCTTATAAGACCATAGCATATCTTCCAATGAATTGTAGTCCTATCTCTTTTTATCTGTTAGAATCCAAACTATAGTTTATGTGTCTGGCATGTCTTGCACATAGGTCCTCAATAAATATTAGACAAAGTGAATTGTATATTTAAAATTTTTTTTCATAGCTTTTGGTAAGGACTTTGTGGTCCATAGCTGGATGGTATAGCAAACTTGTCCAACTCATGGCCCAGGATGATTTTGAATGCAGACCAACACAAATTCATAAACTTTCTTAAAACATTATGAAATTTTTTTGCCTTTTTTTTCTATAGCCCCTGTTATAGAGGCTCCCATCTTTTAGAAAGAACTGTCCAATACAAATGTAACGTGAGCCACTTTCTTTTTCGTTTTCTTTTTTCTTTTCTTTCTTTTTTTTTTTTGTTTTTTGTTTTTTGAGATGGAGTCTCACTCTGTCACCCAGGCTGGAGTGCGGTGGCTTGATCTCAGCTCACTGCAACCTCTACCTCCCGGGTTCGTGTGATTCTCCTGCCTGAGCCTCCTAAGTAGCTGGGATTAAAGGTGTGCGCCAGCGTGCCCGGCTAATTTTTTTTTTTTTTTTTTGTAATTTTTGTAGAGATGGGGTTTCACCATGTTGGCCAGGCTGATCTCAAACTCCTGACCTCCTCATCCATCCATCTTAGCCTCCCAAAGTGCTGGGATTACAGGCTTGAGCCACCACGCCCGGCCTTGCTTTTTCATATTCTAATAGACAATTTAAAAATAGTAAAAAGAAACAGGTGAATTTAGTTTTGGCAACATTTTATTTAATCCAATATATCTGAAATACCATGTGACCAATATGAAAAATTTAATAAGATAGTTCACGTTCTTTTTTTTGTTTCTTTCTTTCATAAGAAGTCTTAACACTTCTTTTAACATTTAACAGCAGCCGGGAGCGGTGGCTGACGCCTGTAATCCCAACACTTTGGGAGACCGAGGCAGGCAGATCACGAGGTCAGGAGATCGAGACCATCCTGGCTAACACGGTGAAACTCCGTCTCTACTAAAAATACAAAAAATTAGCCGGGCGTGGGGGCGGGCGCCTGTAGTCCCAGCTACTCGGGAGGCTGAGGCAGGAGAATGGCATGAACCCGGGAGGCGGAGCTTGCAGTGAGCTGAGATGGTGCCACTGCACTCCAGCCTGGGCGACAGAGCAAGACTTCGTCTCAAAAAACAAACAAACAAACAAACAAAAAATTTAGCAGCACATCTCAATTCCAACTAGCCACATAACTGTGTTTGATAGTTACATGTGGCTAGTGACTACTATATTTGGACAGTGTAGTTCCTGGATGACTTGAAATTTCTTATCACTCTTTATTTTTCCATTAAGACAAATGGTATATATAACCTAGTAATGTTTTCTAAGGTTGAGCCACTGAATTTTTATTATTATTTTTAACTATTCTTGTTTTTAAAATTTTAAAAAATTGGTTTGGATTCAATATAATTAGAATATGAGGTCACTTGCAACGTTTTATTTTTTTTAACTTCTTTTCCTGTAGCCCTGCAGGCAGATAGGGCTTCTTCCTCATGTGGGCAAAGCCAGAAAGGTATTGCATCCCTGATCCACACATAAGCTGGGCTCCTGCCAACTGGCAACCTAGGAACCAGCCCTCCTTTTGACACTTGAAATGTAAAATCAGAATAGAAGTTTAACATACATGACTTGAAACATCTTCAGGGGATGCTACATGACAATTGTTGAAGAAGGAGAAACAAGCTACCATTTTCCTGGAAATGGTATTTGATTCACAGTATTTTGTTGTTTGGTAGTTAATGAGACTTCTTTTGATAGAAGGTGAGTGTTTTTCTATTGCTGATGAGGCATTTAGAGAAACATTCCTAGTGGGATGAGCTCTGTTTTATGACCTCATTGAAAAAGAGGTATGAAAAAGAGGTAAATCTTTAACATAGGCAAAACAAGTAGTGTTTCAGAAATTTATGTGGAAATTACCAAGTATATATTTCTCCAGTGTTGTAATGGTCATGTTCTCAGATCACCTCAAAATACCTATTTATGCAGTTTGTAATGTATAAATAATCCAGACTGTTACTAATATTATGTAGCATAATGTTAATAATAATAATTATGTCCATAATGTTAATAATATGCAGACTCCGGCTGCCATGGGTAAGAATATTTTCCATGGGAAAATTCACTTGGAAAGCTGACTTGTAAGACTAGCCAGGTAGGCAGCCTAGCCCTGGAGGCAGAGCTGCTCCTCACCTGAAACTGCAGAATCTGATTGAGCCCAGTGTTCCATGGGGGTTGCTGAATTCATAAAGCAAATGAAATGTTAGAAGACCCTCTAATTGTTGTAGAGTCACACTTTTCCTCTTGCAGAGGAGGTACTCACGTTTTTGTTTTTTGTTTTTTGTTTTTTTTTTAGGAAACAGAATCTTTTAATTATTGATGTATCTTTTTAGGTTTAGGTTTGCACACAATAGTGAGAGTGTGCTGAGCGGTAACCTGATGTATCTTTCTGGATAATTAGATGATTTTTTTTTCCTATTTCCTTTAAACTTTTTTTTTTTTTTAAGAGCTGCTTAAGATCTGGAGGAGTGATTCCTTCTGACTGCATCTTATCTTCTTTGTGTAACTCAGAAGAGTTTTCTTTTTTTTCTCTTTCTTTTTCTTTTTTTAAGATGAAGTTTTTGCTCTTGTTGCCCAGGCTGGAATACAGTGGCACCATCTTGGCTCACTACAACCTCTGCCTCCTGGGTTCAAGCGATTCTCCTGACTCGGCTTCCCGAGTAATTGGGATCAGGTGCTCACCACCATGCCCAGCTAATTTTTGTATTTTTAGTAGAGACAGGGTTTCACCATGTTGGCCAGGTTAGTTAATGTTACTCTCTGGTTTTGGGGGCAGTGATGTGTTTTGGCTTTTTTCCCACCCTTGAATCATGGGGGCAAGTCTTCCCCATGCTGTTCCTGTGAAGTGAATAAGTCTCACGAGATCTGATGGTTTTAAAAAGAGGAGTTCACCTGCACAAGTTCTGTCTCTTTGCCTGCTGTCGTCCACGTAAGACATGACTTGCTCCCCCTTGCCTTTCACCATGATTGTGAGGCTTCCCCAGCCATGTGGAATTGTAAGTCTTTCTTTTGTAAATTGCCCAGTCTTGGGTATGCCTTTATCAGCAACATACAAATGAACTAATACAGCTCGGGGTGGCTTGTGTGGGTGCGTATGGCCGTGTATGCAGGTGTGCATTGGAATATACAATTCTGTATTGAACCCAGTTTAAACTTCATCAGTTCGGGTGATTGCTGGAGTGTCACACATGGCAAGACATCACCTTGCCCCCTCACTACACCAGAAAACCAGGCCAGCACCATTGACTGTCTAGATACGGTGGGCCCTTTATATTATTATTATTTTATATTTTTAGATTATTTGGCAAACAATTTACAGAACGAAGAATAAAGGAATAGTGAGAAATAACTATTAGCAATTTTAGTAAGAGTTAACATAGTACATATTTTAATTTTACAAAGAATTTAAAGATGGTGAACCCACATTTTTATTCTGTATTTTCCCAGTTTTGAAGGTATGGATTTCTGAAATGAGCATTATCCTTTGGAATGCAGCTAGCTGCTAATCACCTGCCATGCACGAACCTGAAATAAATCCATCTTACAAATCCTGCTTCTACATTTCAAATACATCTCTATTAGGTTGATCATATTTCTTGGTCTTTTTTTAATAGTTGCCGTTTCATTTAATTATTGTAAAAATTTGAGATATTTAAAACATTGACAGCTCATAATTTTATTGAAGAGAGAATATAGCCATCTTCCCTCAGGAATAAAATGTGTTCAAGTTTGGATTTGTAAACAGCTATTGAAATGATCAAGCCAGTCTTTTTTCCCCCCCTTTTTTTCTACATTATCTCTTCTAATCACCTTAGAGAGATTCCTGCCTTGGGCATATGTCTACTTCCTAATGGTATCAAATAAATGTGTTGCACAGACATAAAATTTGTTGCATAAGCATCGTAAAAAAGGAAGGAATGCTGTCACATCATTTTAGCAATGATGGTTAATGTTTTTGTCACATAATATTGAGTGATGATATCCTTCCTGTTGAATGACTAAGTGGATGAGAATACCATATTTTCTTTTTATTCTTAGAAATACATTGCTCAGCCAGGCGCGGTAGCTCACGCCTGTAATCCCAGCACTTTGGGAGGCCGAGACGGGCAGATCACCTGAGGTCAGGACTTCGATACCAGCCTGACCAACGTGGAGAAAGCCTGTCTCTACTAAAAATACAAAATTAGCTAGGCATGGTGGCACATGCCTGTAATCCCAGCTACTCGGAAGGCTGAGGCAGGAGAATCCCTTGAACCTGGGAGGCAGAGGTTGCAGTGAGCCAAGATTGCACCATCGCACTCCAGCCTGGGCAATAAGAGTGAAGCTCCACCTCAAAAAAAAAAAAAAAAAGGAAAGAAAGAAAGAAATACATTACTCACTTGTCAATTCTTGAGCTTGAGAAAATTCGTCTAGGATATCATGTGAAGGCTCATAGCCTAAAGTTTTACTTACGTGATCAATTTCATTCCTCTTCTGGTTTATCTAATTGGCAAAATGTCTCCTTCTGTCAGTTTTTCCTGTTTGCCAATATGTGGAAAATGATTTTTGACTATATTCAGTGGGTCTCTAGACTTCTTTTTATTATGCTTTTTAAAGAGATGGGACCTCACTCTGTTGCCCAGACTTGAGTGCAGTGGCTGTTCACTGGTGTGATTATGGTGCGTTACAGCTGCAAACTCCTGGGCTCAGGTGATCCTCATGCCTCAGTGTCCCAAGTACCTGGGACTATTCAGACTTTTTTTAAAACCATCTTGAAAGATGATGCAATACTTTGGGAACACAGCAATAAAAATGTGGTAATTTCCCTATTGCATCACCTTTCTAGGCAATTCTGTCATTCTTTCATACTCATATTACTTGGTCTTCTTTAGCACAGTTTTTAAATAGTTGATGGCTAATGATGAAATAATTCTTGGGATGATAAATATTTTGTAACATAGGAACAAAATGTAGGAAAAAGATCGAGATTCATAATATATCTCAGACTCATGGTTAAGTACAAGCTAGAATGAGTTTTATTCAATTAAAATTTTCTTTGTCTCTATGAATGGATAAAAGTAAGAAATATCAAGCCCCACAAGTAGTTAGAAGTGCTCAGAAACTCAAAAGGTAAAATTGTGTCCAAAGGACCCTGATGGTATTCTGAAGGTTAACAGACTATCCTACTTACCAAGAGTTTACATTTATTCTGAGGCCTGTACAACCTGATATAGGAAAATACTTGACATAATTTTCTATAAGTTAGGTAGTTAGGTGCTCAACAAGTATTTGAGTTGAATCACATTGGCATTCACAAACACATACACCTACGTAGTCATTTTAACTTCAGGTTGATATATGTCACCAAAACTAACTGGTCTTTAAAAAAGAAAAACTCGGCCAGATGTGGTGGCTCACGCCTGTAATCCCAGTACTTTGGGAGGCCGAGGCTGGCAGATCTCTTGATGTCAGGAGTTCAAGACCAGCCTGGCCAACATGGAGAAACCCCCTCTCTACTAAAAATACAAAATAGCCAGGCATGGTGGCGTACGCCTGTAATCCCAGCTACTGGGGAGACTGCCAGAGAATCGCTTGAACCCAGGAGGTGGAGGTTGCAATAAGCTGAGATCGCACCACTGCACTCCAGCCTGGGCGACAGAGCAAGACTCTGTCTCCAAAAAAAAAAAAAAATGAAAAGAAGAACTAAGGACTATCATTCTAGACGTGCAGTAATTAAGTAAAATTGCATTAGGAGTCTAATATCATAATGTGATAGGTCCCATGTTTCATTATTTCCATGGGCAGAAGAGGGATGGCTACTTTATAAATAAAGGAAAATTGTAACAATAAGAAAGAAAAGATGAAGTATGAAATATTTCCAACTCAAAAATAAACTGTATCTGAGCATACAGAGGTACAAAATGTCACCTTTTTCCTCCTGTATAATGAAGGGCACTAAACCTCTTGAGCATTTGATATGTTTCAGATATTATATTAAAGTGATTTTTTTTTTTAAGAGACAAGTTCTTGTTCTGTCACACATGCTGGAGTGCAGTATTGTGATCATAGATCAGTGAACCTTGAACTCCTGGACTCAAGTGATCCTCCTGCCTCAGCCTCCCAAATGGCTAAGACTATAAGCATGTGCCACCTTGCCTGCTGAATTTATTTTTATTTATTTTTTATTTTTTGTAGAGACAGGGGTCTTGCTATGTTGCCCAGGCTGTTTGCAAACTCCTGGCCTCAAATGATCCTCCTGCCTGGGCCTCCCAAAGTGTTGGAATTACAGCCATGAGCCACCACGCCAGACCAAGGGGTGAAATCTTGATAACAATCATCAACGCAGTCATCATAAAAGACTTACTCAGGCTCAATTTGTAGGTGGCACAGTGCTACATCTAGTCAAAAGCCAATTTAATTATGGTCATTGTGCTCTGAGAACTTTTCTCAGAAAATAATAACCAGATGGTGTTATAGATGGTGCATTTCACGAATACATGATTTGTAGTTAGTGAAAACTTGTCATTCAATCATGTAATAAATTATGCACATACTGTCTTCCACTTAGCTAGTGATGTTGAAACATTCATAGCCTTACCTGATGAGCTCAGGCTGTCATGAGAATTTATGTCTATTCATAGGTCAGTACTTTGTCTTTAAAATTAGATGAGAGAGAAAGAGAGGCTCTATTTGACTATATATCTTTTTATTTGTATCTCTGGAGTTAAAAATTTTTGAATATACAATCTTTCAGCTGCCTTTCTGCATTGCATTTTAAGAAATGATATTAAATGCTCAAGGAAAAAAAACCTAACAACTTTAGAGGACCGCGAAGTGAATCATACAAAAGATAAATTAAAGCTTTATATCTTTGCCAGTGGATGAGTCAAGTAAGAGTGGATTTAATGAAATGGCTCATGGCTTTGAGGAGCAGCTGTCATAATGCTGGGTTGGCAGCTTCCAGGACTGTGTGAGGCTTTCTGACTGTTATGTTGAAATAGGAGAACTCATTTGAGAACGACGAATAGGAGAATAGCAGAAGCTTGCATTTTCTCTTGAGGGAACTGGCTGCCAGTTTTGAGGTCTTACTAGAAATGCTCGATTCCTGTATTGGATAAACTTGGACTACATGTATGTCAAGAAGAAAAGCAAAACACTTTTATAGCCTTAAGCAGATTACAGATGTGTGGCCAAAGCAGTGGGGTTTGTTTTTGTTTCCAAGCAGGTAATGGCTGGAAGAGGAGATGCCTCTGCAGTGCAGGGCTTGAGTTGCTGCCATCTGAGCTACATCTGGCAATGAGACTGTGCTTACTGAGACCTAATGGCATAGGCTGCCCCGGTAACAGGATATTACTGAATGAGAAATACTGTATGATTCATTTGTAAGAGTTATTTGGAGGGTTGGATTATTCAGTGCTAAGGATTCTAAGCTACTGATGCATAGACTCTTTTCTTCCCCCCCCAGTATCTTTTAATTAAACTGTGCAAATTCCCTGGCTTACAAAATAGTAGGAAAAGAGGAAGAAAATACAGATTCTTAGAATTTTAACTGGTTTCTGGCAGTAGTACCCCGAAACATTAATTTCTTGTTGAAAACAACATCTGGATATTTGTATCTTCAGTGTAAAACCCCTAATTTAGATAGGACTCTCCATTGTGACATGGAAAAGTAACCCTTTAATTAGTTAATTAATTTTACTGTGGCCTCAAAATCTACATATTAGCATATCAAGCCAAAAACTGTTGGCTTTACTTGGAAGCCATGTGGTTTAAACTAGTACCAATAACTTACCACAAGGAACTCAGCAAAATTATAAGTCCATGTTTGTTTTAGAAGGAAGGCAATTATTAAGAAAATAATTTAGAGATGTTCAAAACTACTTCCTTTGAGTAGAGGTAGAAAAATCTGTCCCAAGTGGGAGCTGACTAGCTTCCTTTTTTGCCCTCCTTGTTTACAAAGTAACACTTTTAGTTTACAAAGTAACATTTGCAGTATCCCCAGTGTTTAAATGTAAAACTGTAGGTGGACTAATGCCACTTAGCCGGAGCCATGATCGCATGAATTTTTAATATATATTTTTGTATGGAGTGAGATACTGGGAGAACAGTCTTCATTAGCTTAAACTCTAGAATGTACTACTTATTTGTTTGTTTGTTTATTTATTTATTTATTTTGAGATTGTGAGACAGAGTCTCACTCTGTCACCCGTGCTGGAGTGCAATGGTGTGATCTCGGCTCACCGCAACCTCCCCTCCTAGGTTCAAGCGATTCTCCTGCCTTAGCCTCCCAAGCAGCTGGGATTACAGGTGCCAACCTGCATGCCCGGCTAATTTTTGTATTTTTAGTAGAGATGAGGCTTTACCATGTTGGTCAGGCTGGTCTCGAACTCCTGACCTGAAGTGATCTGCTGGCCTCAACCTCCCAAAGTGCTAGGATTACAGGCATGAGCCACCACGCCTAGCCAAGAATGTACAATATTTTTAAAGAAATGCGATTTATTACTATAAAATACAAGTTGAACATCCCTAATCCAAAGTCTGAAATGCCCTAAAATCCAAAATGTTTTGAGCACTGACATGACAACAAACACAGAAAATTATGTGACCTTACGTGTTCAACGTATACAGACTTCTTTCTGTAACAAAAATTATTTAAAATGTTGTATAAAATTGCCTTCAGGCTGTGTGTATAAGGTATTTGTGAAACATAAATGAATTTTTTGTTTAGACTTGGGTCCCATCTCCAGCGTGTCTCATGTATATGAAAATATCCCAAAATCTGAAGAAAGTCTGAAACCTGAAACACTTCTGGTCCCAGGCAATTTGGATAAGGGTTACTCAATCTATAAATATAGTAGCTCAAATTGATTTTGTGAAGCATTCAAGTTATTATTTATAGTATTTTAATTTGTATTATTCTTGTAATATAGCAATTTGTTTTATATATTTATATAAATACATTTTTTTGCAATTGAGCAAATTTAAAAACTTAAGTGATTCCTTCAGATCTACATTTTATTTTCTATTCGTTATCAATGTAATAAGTAAAGGACACACAGATCATCTGATTGTGTTATCAGACATTTGAAGGTGCAACTGATGGATATTCACTGTTGTACTTTGTTTTGTCATGTAAATTGTTTTAAAGAGAAGTGGATGTTGAGCATATAGCAGGCCTCATGTGCTTGTGGATTGGTGCATTGTGTTAGGAATGTGTAATTCTGGAAAAGATACGCCAAGGGTATTCAAAAGTATAGTTGGGTATTAGAAAATTATTTGAAAATAATCTTTATAGCATAGCACCATTTTATTTAGATCAACAGTAATTCAAGCAGTATACATAATCTCCATAGCATATAACCGAAGTTTTCTTTTACATTTGAGATCACTGTTTGCTGTTGGTCGAATTTGGTCTTCCAAGATTTTCTGCTTAGCATCCTAATTGCCAGCCTATGTGAAGAGCTGTTACTTATGGTCAAACCAGGCAGTAAGAGTTTGCTTCTATCTTTTTATCAATTCTTTCAATGCTAGTAGTCATGAGATGAATGTAGTTGGATACTAAAATGTTAATACGTGTTAGCTAACAAACTGGAAAAGAGATGAATGACATCATGAAGGAAAGGGCAGTATTGCACTTACGGTGATTTCTTGATGATAGAACTAACCTGCCTAAAAAGACATTGGGTGGAAACAGAAACCAGGTGTAATAGATGCATCCAAGTAGTCAAGGAAAGAAAAGACCTGTAAGTTAATAAGATGATCTTTGCTTCAAAAATATCTTCAGAGGTTTAAAATGTGCTTTATCCTCATATATAATCTTTTTGAGCCTACTTCTTTACCTCATACGTGGGGAAAATTGCAATAATCTGTATTACGGTATTTGCTTCCAAAACGACTAATCGATGTGAATGCCTGCCAAGCTGGTAAAGTTTACAGTGGACTTGTTTATAATGCATAGATTGGAATTGTTGGGGGAGCAGGCCAGCGGCATGGGGTGTTTTTTGTTTTGTTTTGTTTGTTTAAGACTCTGTCGCCCAGACTGGAGTGCAGTGGCACAATCTCAGCTCACTGCAACCTCCGTCTCCTGGGTTCAAGCAATTCTCCTACCTCAGCCTCCCAAATAGCTGGGATTACAGGTGCCTGCCACCACGCGCAGCTAGTTTTTACATTTTTGGTAGAGACAGGATATCACCGTGTTGGCCAAACTGGTCTCGAACTCCCAACCTCAGGTGATCTGCCTGCCTCGGCCTCCCAAAGTGCTGGGATTATAGGCATGAGACACCACGCCTGACCAGGGTGATTTTTTTTCTTAGCCAAATCACTTCTTTACCCATCATCTCATACTGTTCAATACAGAGACTCTCCTTGGGGCTCAATGACGAATCTCCCACCTCTGGTTTGATAATCATGGCTATTATAACATGTTCCCTTTTTAATTATTTATTTTAAAATTATTGTAGGGCTCGTAATCATATTCAATAATAATACATAATGGCTTCTTAAGCACTTTCTAGCTTAGATGAGGTTGAGAACATTATTAAAATTAGTTTTGGTAGTAATCAAGTAATGATCATTCTTATTTTATGAATTTAAATATGTAGGAGTTTTTTTTTTATTTTAGGGAAGCAAAAAGGACTAGAAAGTATGATTTCTCATGATTAGAAAACTGCTATAAAAATGAAGGTAGAATTGATTTGGGCTCTTTTGGAAATAGAAATTTAAATAGGTATTCAAATAGCAAAGTCGTTTTACTTGAAAACTTCTATACTTTTTAGGACCTTCAATTTTATATTTAAATTATATTTTCAAAATGGTTTTAGAAGAAATATTGTATCTTAAACTCTACTAATAAGTAAGGGAAGACATATCAAAGGTTTGATCTTTTATCTCCCAGAATGTTCTATTCATTTGTTTCCCATTGTATATTATTTGAATGTTAATGGTTAGCCTCAAGTGGTTTGCGAGATAATTGTATAGCTACTATTATTGGAAAACTGGAGCCAAGGGTTCATACATATATTAGAAGTGGTAATGAAGCACTTTGGTTTTATGAAAATATGTTTACAAGGTAGTCACAGGATAGCAATATTGCATTTAATGTAATAAAATGATGGTGGAACTAACTGCAGTGGAACAGGATGCTGAGACCACAGTTACAGCATCTCTAAGTGCCTTCTCTAGTTATGGTCCGACCTCAGATATAACTCATTGGTGTTGAAACACGCCTAGCAACATTTAAGCATAGACCATTCATTAAAAGGTAGCTTTTTAGAAATTTTTATTTTTAAAAATCGACATGTAATAATTGTACACATTTACAGGATACACGGTGATCAGATCAGACTAATTAGCATATTCATCTCAGCATGTATCATTTCTTTGTGTGGGGAACATTCAATATCCTGCTTCTAGCTGTTTGAGATTATGTCATATATTACTGTTAACTGTAGTCATACTACAGTGCCGCAGAGCACTAGAACTTACTCCTCTTATCTAGCTGTAATTTGGTATCCTTTAACAAATCTTTCTCTATCCTCGGTTACCCGCTACCCTTCCCAGCCTCCGTCATCCTCTGTTCTACTTTTTACCTCTATGAAATCAACATTTTCTAGCTTCTGCATATGAGAGCATGTGGTGTTTAACTTTCTGTTTTTGGCTTATTTCACTTAACATATGTCCTCCAGTTCCATCCATGTTGCTTCAAATGACAGGATTTTATTCTTTTGTATGGCTTAATCGTATTTCGTTAAACGTGTGCGTCACACACACACAACACACACACACACACACACACACACACACACACACACATACACATCCCACGTTTTCTTCATCCGTTAGTCTCTTCAGACACCTAGGTTATTCCATACCTTGGCTATTGTGAATAGTGCTGCAGTAAATATGGGAGTGCAGATATCTCTTTTAATATACTGATTTCCCTTCCTTTAGATAAATGCCCAGTAGTGGGATTGCTGGATCATATGGTAGCTCTATTTTTAGTTTTTTGAGGAACCTCCATACTGTCCTGAAATGGTTGTTCTAGAACAGAGCTTTTCTACCTTCCTTCCATTCGGGAATCTTCTTACTCAACATGCTTATTAGGAACTTGGCTATGTATGTCCCATCTCTCTGTCGCAAATACTGTGTCTAGGACATCTGCAGTCTTTGGCTATGACCATGACTCCTAAAGTGCATGATGCTTTTGCTGTCATCAGTATTAGTTGACAGGCAAGTAAGATAGTACTTCTCCTCATAACCCCTTTACCTGCCCAGCAGGATACCAGTACAGACAGACCCAGATATCTCTGGACTCAAAAATCCAGACATTTATAGGACAGGACTTTTTCTATAAATCACCTTAAGATTAGTAAGTTCTTAGAATTGATTACCTTTGCCATTTCTCAGAAGCCCTTTGTCTAATGTAACTTGTGTGTCGCTGTCATTTGAAGCCTGTCTTTCCTACACATTCTTTACGCAGGCTTTAGGAGATCCGCCCCACCCCACCTTTGTTGTTTTGACTATCCTGTCTTGGCTGTTGTATTGTTTTGAAATTTCATCCATTGAATTCCTGACCCTGGTTATCTCTTTTCAATTATTATAGTAGTTTTCTTTTGGGCTCGCTCTTCCTGATTGCTATAATCCATGCCCTTAACTTTAAATACCAGTTGTAAGTAGCCTAGGCCAAGGTTTATTTCTCTAGCCCAGACTCTACCTAGTTATTTCATAGGCATATGAATCCTAACATGTCCAAGTGAGAGTTCTTAATTCCCCTGCTACCCACTCCTCAGTGTGATTCTCAAAGCTATTCTATCTCAGTAACGGTCCTACGCCCCCTCTTAGAGATTATTGCTAAGAACCTAGAACTCATCATTGTCGCTTCTGCACATCCTGTCAGTTCTGAATTTATCCATCTCTCTCCGCCTTTTCCAGTACAGTCCTGGTGTAAACTCCCATTGTTTCTTGCTGGAGTTATCTCAGTATCTTGCTAATCTCTGCTGTCATTATCTCTCCCCGACACACTTGCCGCTTTCTTCTCCCACACTAAGCCATTCTCTGTACAGCAGCCAGGATGTAGAGTGTTTATTTACATAAAGCAGATCCTGGAACCCCCCAATTTAAGTTGCGTTCGTGGCTTTCCAATACGCTTAAAAACCAAGTGCACAGAGAGAAAACAACGAAGCCTTATTTGGCTATGCTGAGGATAATGATAATGGGTAACAACTAACACACACATAGTTTGTGTCAGGCCCTCGTTTGACCTCCCACATTTCTTATAGGTATTAGGGCATTTGACCCAGCTCCTCCCTACTTCTCCAGTATCATCCCCTGCCTCTCTTTCCCCCGACTCTCCCCTGCTCAGTGTCACACAAGTCCATGCGCCCAGCTTTCCAACCCCAAGACTGACAGATCTCATTGTCTATAATGGATCTTCCAAGGTCCCACCTTCAGCCTCAGTTTTGTTGCCATCTTCCCAGAATGAATTCCCTTGATCATTCTGTTTTCTGGAGACAAGGTCCTGCTCTGTCACCTAGGCTGGAGTGCAGTGGCATGATCATGGCTCACTGTAGCCTCGACTTCCCTGGCTCTAGAGATCCTCCTGAGTAGCTGCGACTACAGGCCACACCTGGCTAATTTTTTTTTTTTTTTAATTTTCAGTATAGACGAGATCTCACTTTGTTTTGTTGCCCAGGCTTGTCTCAAACTCCGGAGCTTAAGCAGTCCTCCCACCTCAGTCTCCCAAAGTGTTGGAATTATAAGCATGAGCCACCATGCCTGGCCCTGAACATTCTTTTCTGAAGAAAACACCCCTTCTTCATTATTCTCAATCTTAGCAGCCTATTTACTTCCATTCTGAAACGAATCACATTTTAGTGTTTTATTGGTTCATTGTCATTCTCTCCCCCCATAGAATGTAAGCTCTCTGAGAACAGGGAGCTTATCTTTTTCCCTCTTGGAACCTCGGATCCAGCAGAATGCCAGACACTTAGCAGCCACTAGCATTTGTTGAGTGAGTAGCTTTTCATACACAGTTTTAAACCTTGTTCCTGATTAGGCTCTCTAATCGATAATAGATTTATCAAATCTAATCAATAGTAGGTTTCTTTTATTGATTAGAGAGACTAATCAGGAACAATGTTTTAAAATTCTCACATAGATCTCTGAATTGGAAAGCAGTCTGGAATTATGCTTGTGGGGAGAGAGGGGAAGGAAGGAGGAGGAATGGTATAATTAGACTTTGGAAGGCTAGATTTTGTTTCTGCTTAAATAATAGTATCACAATGGGACATATTATCCATGCAGAGAGTGAGTGGGCATCTGGTCTATTATCTGTGGTCTTTCAGGAATGGCAGCTCTTTAGTTTAAAAAACAACAAAGAAGTGCAGCGCTATTTATTTAATGGAAATAGAAAAGCAGTGCCTGTGTATTAGTGGCTCACATTTTTTGTTCTTTTTTGTTCTTTGTTTTCAGCTGTCTACTGTATGCCTCTCCAGCAGGGTCTTACAGAATCTCAAATCTACCATGATCAAAGCCGAACCCATTAGCTCCATTTCTTAATTCCTGCTGTATCCTCTGTTACCATTAGTAACTATTCTCCAACTCAAAGCATCAGATTCCTCCTCTTACTCACTTCCCCTTCATCCCCAGAGTTACCAGTTCTGTGCTGTTATTTTACCCAGATTCTCAGGAGGCTTCACAAGCACCTCCTTCACATCCCACCTGTCACTCCTCCACCTGTCTGTCCTCCATGCTTCTGCCAGCTCATGCTTGTTGTAATACAACTAACCTTGCCACTCTTCTGCTTTAAGTTTTTCTACTAGGCTCTGCATCACTAGTAGATAATGGTCCAGACTCCTCAGCTCATGAAACAAAGCCCTTCATAAAAGAGCAGAGCTGCAGCTACAGTCAGCTCCCTTCCCACAGTCCACCCCCTCCTCCACCACACTGAGAATTGGCAATTCCTGCAGCACTCTTTATATTAGTCCATTTTCACACTGCTATAAAGAAATAACCAAGACTGGGTAATTTATAAAGGAAAGAGGTTTAATTGACTCACAGTTCTGCATGGCTAAGGAGGCCTCAGGAAACTTACAATCATGGCAGAAGGGGAAGCAAACACATCTTTCTTCACAAGGCGGCAGGAGAGAGAATAGTGAGGAGCAGAGTGGGAAGAGCCCCTTATAAAACCATCAGATCTCCTGAGAAGTCCCTCACTGTCACGAGAACAGCATGGGGAAACCACTCCCATGATCCAGTTATGTCCCACCAGGTCTCTCTCTAGACACGTGGGGATTATGAGGATTACAATTCAAGATGAGATTTGAGTAGGGACACAGCTAAGCCATATCTCTCTTCATCTGTTACAGGTACAATTCCCTATTTCTGCAATGTCTTTTTTGCTGCCTTTGTAGATTTCTATTCATCATTTCCCAGTTTACCTGTTAGCTCTTCAACAGATTATTCTTCACTCTGTCCGTCCCAAACTCCACCAATGAACATTCTTTGTTCATCCCATTATTGTCAATATGCACATCACTGAAAACACTGTTTTATGCTTGTTTACATCCCATCTCTGCAGGGCTCTGAGCCTGTGGTCAGCAATTGGGAACTTACTAGGCATAGCGCCCAGTAACGGATAGCTTTTTTTCTAAAATAATAAACCCCAAGAAAAACATTACATTTCAAAAACAAATAATATTTTTATTTATACCATTTTCAAAACCTAATAGCAATAAAAAGAAAAAATTATGTCATAAATCTACATTTAAGCTGTAGTTAAAAACAGCAAATAGGCACAGTATTTAGCTCTTATCACATGCTGTTCTGAGTGTGTTATTTACATCATTGGCTGTTCACAGCATCCTCTGAGGTGGTTAATGTTTCCATCCCATGTTAAAGATGAGGAAACCAAGTCACAGCAGGCTAAGTGACTTGTTCATAGTCACATCAGCGCTTGCAGATGGCAGCACTGAGAATGAAACCTACATGGCTGAGATCTGGAAAGTCACCATTAATCACCACACTAGACCTTCTCTCTAGGATCTACATAACTAGAACATTCAATTAACTGGAGTACATTTAAGTGTAGTCTTTCCTTGAGAAAAGAAAAGAATTCACAAATTTCATAGCCTCATCATCCCTTGTACATTTGTGGCATTGTACTAGGAGTGTCTATTTGATATTTGACCCTACACATTTCTCCGACGCCAACCAACCACAGATACTTCAAAAAAAGATACTTAATACTTACCAAGGCAAGAAAGTAGGCTTGTTGGAAGAGGAAAAATGTTAGCTCACTAATGGAAAATTCAGCTAAAAGTCTTACCTCTTCAGAACATGCTTTTCCTAAAGTTCTGGCTAGCCCAAGAAGCTCCATCACCTTTACCTTTATAATTCAATTTAAAGTACTTTTCTACTTACTTCAAGTCCTCAGAGCCCAGAGGCAAGGAAGGCCTTAGGCTGTAGACCCTGTAGCCTGAGCCACATAGCTTCTTCTCCTGGACAGATACCTGGCATATTCTGCCATTGAGGGTCAGCGGTGCAGATGTGTCTGTTTTCTCGAAGGAATGGGGCTCCACTTACAAGTCTGGGGCAGGACAAGGTATTGCTGCATTTTGGGGAGTGTGCTAGAAGGAGGAGCAGAGTTTGTTGTTTTTGCTTCCTGATATGGACTGGCTGTGTCTCCATTCAAATACCAACTTGAATTGTATCTCCCAGAATTCCCACATGTTGTGGGAGGGACCCAAGGGAAGGTCATTGAATCATGGCGGCTGATCTTTTCTGTGCTGTTCTCGTGATAATGAAAAAGTCTCACGAGATCTCATGAGTTTATCAGGGGTTTCTGCTTTTGCTTCTTCCTCATTTTTCTCTTGCTGCCACCATATAAGAAATGCCTTTCACCTCCCGCCATGATTCTGAGGCCTCCCCAGCCATGTGGAACTGTGATTCTGATTACACCTTTTTCTCCCCAGTCTTGGGTATGTCTTCATCAGCAGCGTGAAAACGGACTGATACACTTCCTTAACAGAACCACTTATTTTTTCACAAAAAAAGAGGGGGAGAAGCCCAGAAGCATGCAGCTTCTCTCTTTTTTCTAAGGAATAGGTCTTCACAAAGTGCTCCCAAAAGAAAAGGACCAGGATTTTCTATTGCTTTGTGGCCTTCCTAGAGTGCTTTGTAGCCATTTTGGACACAGACCACCTATAGCTGTATATTAGTTCTCATGTGTGTGGACACAGTGGAAGGGGATGCCAGGCACACAGTTCTTGCTGCCTTGACACCTTTTCAGGGCATTGTCTCTTACTACCTTCTGTAGAAACTGCAACAGCCCAGCCAACTACCAGCCCCAGCCCACCCCCTAGCTTTGCTGCTTTCATTTTCTCCATAACACTTGTCACCTTGTCATATTCTACTGTAACATTGTTGTTTTGGTTTTCTTACATCTCACTCTCCCTGTAGAATGTAAATGCCAGGAAGGGAGGGAATTTTGTCTGCTTTATTTTCTGCACCATCCCCAGACTCCGGAGCAGGCCCTGGAACTCAAATATTTGTTAGACAGCCAAAGGTCATATACTTCTAACTCTCCACCCAAAATATATATGGATCACCCATCCTTAGTAGCAGCTAGACCTTTGGAAATGAGGAATTTGCTCATTCACAGTTTTCTGGCCTAGCATCTGATTAACCAAACTTTTTCACATGTCAAGAATTTAAAATGACTCCAAAACTTTTTATGACCTTAGGTGCTTCTCCTTAATTCTAGTTGGTTCATAAAGCTGTCAGGACAGTAATCTGCTTTTGATAATATATGACTTTTCTTGCCTCCAGGATAGCCTTTAAAAAAGCAATTTAGCCTTTTGCTATAATTATATTTCAAATTTAAGTCTTGCCAGAATATCGTTTTCCCCCTTTAAACATAGTTTTTATGATGCCGGGATATTTTAAAGAAAAGTTGAGACAGGAAGAATATTTAAGATGTCAGTATATGTCTCTAAAATCTAAGAACATTTTTCTACAGAGTCCAGATGATACCGTCTCACCCACAAAATTAACATAATTTTTTAATACCATTGGATACCATGTCCATATTCAGATTCTCCCTGAGTTCCAGAAAGGTCCTTCACAGGTTTTGCATATCACATCCTATCCGGCACCAGAGCCAGCATCTTACATCCTTAATTTTTAGGATTCAGAATAGCACTTTTTTTTTTTTTTTTTTTTTTTTTTGAGATAGAGTCTCACTCTGTCTCCCAGGCTGGAGTGCAGTGGCACAATCTTGGCTCACTACAACCTCCGCCCCCCGGTTCATGTCATTCTCCTGCCTCAGCCTCCCCAGTAGCTGGGACTACAGGCCCCCGCTACCACACCCGGCTAATTTTTTTTGTATTTTTAGTAGAGTATTTTTGTATTTTCACCATGTTGGCCAGGGTGGTCTCCATCTCCTGACCTTGTGATCCGCCTGCCTCAGACTCCCAAAGTGCTGGGATTACAGGCGTGAGCCACCATGCCCTGCCCCAGAATAGCACTTTTTATATCCTGACACTGACTTGCTGAAGAAGCTGTACCAGTTTTCCTATAAACTGTCCACTCCTTGGATTCGTCTTAGATCATGTCCTAGGGGTATTGTTTAGATTGTTGCTCTGTTGGTAGGATATTCATCTTACCCTAAGCGTGTACTGAGATAGCGGAATAAAGAGAGATTGTCTTTTAAAGGTTCTACCCAGGAACTGCTAGTTTACACAAAAGCTTGGCTTTATTGCTTCTCAGATCTCTTTTCTTGTTTCAGTAATTTTTTTTTTAAGAAATTCACTAATTCACCAACATAAACGGGGCAGGGTTCACAGGAGCATGTGTTAAGAGAAGTTGGTTTGACTTTAAAGGGTCATTTTTACAATCTGTATTTAGACTTTACAGGTCGCATACATTCTCTGTCACGTATTGCTGTCATTTTTTGGTTTTACCCCCTTTCTTTTATTTTTATAATCCTTTAAAAAATGCAAAGCCCACTCTTAGCTCACAGGATGTCCAAAAACAAGTTGCGGGCTGTAGTTTGCCAACACCTGCTCTGTGTCACTGCTGATTTGCCATTCTTGGAGCCCTCTTTTTGTTCTTGTCAGCCGATTCCCTTTCAGGTGCTCAGGTTTCCCTCCCTCCTGTCACCGGGCCTTTGCACGTGCTCTGCCCTCCCTGCCTGGTGGAGAGCTATCTTTAGCCTCTGGACTTCATTCACTTTGGACCTTCTTTGGGTCACATTTCAGTCATGCCTCACTGGACACCTGGAATCTGGTTAGCACTCACTCTTTCTTTTGAGTCTCCTAGCTATATGTAATTGTTATCAGAGCAGTCATTTTACATGTATACAGGTGCTGAGGTCAGTGTCTGGCCTTTTGGCTACTTGCCTTGTGAGCTACCCTTGCTTTCCAGTGTATCCCTAGCTCCTGGCCCAGTGTCCAGCCTCCTAGCTTCCATTCGTGTTTTCTCTAGAGGCCACTCTGTGCCCAGCAGCCAGAGACATCATTGCAACTTACATCTCATTGAGTCATTCCAGTTGCTATAAGAAATATAACCTTACTGGGTAGCACTATGCCTGTCCGTCTCCACCACCAGATCTTATTCTTCCTCCCTCATCTGCTACTCCCTAAGCTCAGTGGCCTTTTGTTGTTGTTTTTGCTGAACGTGCTAAGCTCTTCCTCATTCCTGGGACTTTGCACTTGCTCTTACCTCTGTCTCAACCATTTATGCACCTTCTTGGTTTTGCCATACCCAACTTCAGCATTTTCAGTTCACATGACTCTTCCGTGGGGCCCTTTCCTGACCACCCTGTTTGAAATGCCACCCATCTCCAGCACACATCTATCATAGTCATTCATTAACAATTAGCCGCATTTCCTTTCTCTGTAGTAATTTTCCATAATTTTTTTTTCTTGCTCATATTACACCTCCCCAACTAATAGATAGATTCCAAGAAATTGAGTGCTTTATCTTCACTTGTGTAGCCTTAGTGCCTGGAATAGTACTGGCACTTGGTAAAGCACAGTGAATATTGTCGATTGAACTACTAGGGGTTGGCTTAGAGAGGTACTTAATGGAATGATTCAATGGATGAATGAATGAATGCATTGCTACTTTTTTGCTCATTATCATCAATCTGTACATATGCCTTTCAACTCAAATATTTATCCATTGGCTAAAGAAAAAAATACCTGAATACCCTTGTCTCTGCAGTTTACCCTTCCTCACTGTTAAAACTCAGTACCTGTGTAAAATTTCATTATATTTTATTTACTTGTTATTCCACTTGTGCATTATGTGGATATTCCTGCCTCATCCCCACAGCCACCTATCACCTCCGGCCAGCTCAGATGCCTCTGGCTCACAAAAATCACTTCTCTGTTGAATTTCTAAAGCGTTTAATCTGCAGTATGTCTGTTAGTTATACAGCAGTTAGTGTGGATTCTCTTACCCAGAATAAGTGTTCATTAAATGTGTAAGAATGATGATATAGCCTAATTTCAGATCAAGGTTGTGATTTATAGCTCATTCTTAATCAGCTGAGTCATGACTTTATTTATTTATGTATTATGAGACAGAGTCTCACTCTGTCACCCAGGCTGGAGTGCAGTGGTGTGATCTGGGCTCACTGCAGCTTCTGCTTCCTGAGTTCAAGTGATTCTCCTGCCTCAGCCTCCCGAGTAGCTGGGATTACAGGCATGCATCCCCGCTCCCAGCTAATTTTTTTTATTTTTAGTAGAGACAGAGTTTCCCTATGTTGGCCAGGCTGGTCTCGAACTCCTGGCCCCAAGTGATCCGCCTGCCTCGCCCCACAGTGTGCTGGGATTACAGGCATGAGCCACCTCCTCAGGCCTGAGGCATGAATTTTTGGTAGTCCAGTCGTGTGGTTATCTTCCTAAAGCTTGAGGCCTTAAACTCAGGGCCCCAGGTGGGCTTCTGAACCCTCTGCAAGAAATGCCTTTAGCTGCAAGTAACAGGAAACACTTTTCAACCTTTTTACTGATTTATTTAGAGAAAAGTACACATAACAGGTAATACAACTGCAACGTTTTAAGACCACACAACTGGATAGCCAGCATCCAGACCAGAACACAGAGCCTTGCTGGCCCCTAGAATCCTCTCTCCTGACCCCTGCCAGTCACTGGCCTTTCCCCTGAGCTCTATTTGCCTGGAGTTTGCTTGTTTTCACATTTAATTCAAATGGAATTAGGTGATGTGTCCTCTTGTGTTTTGCTTCTAACGGTGCCTTTATGTGGGAGAAGTACTGGCTTTTTCTTACTTTGCCCTCCCTCCCCTGAAACATCTTCCTAATTTAATAGGAGTGATTTCAGAAACTGCTTTCCTTTGGGACAAACTGACTTACCCAGCCATTGTACCTTCCAGTTTAGACTCTGGCAGTTTGAAGAGCTGAGGCAGTGAGAAGGAGAACCATCTGTTTATCTTCTTGAAACAACGGCTGTAGTTTCTGTCTCTTCCTGTCTCTGGGAGCCTCTAGACTCTTTTTTCCCGTTTTCATATCCACACAGGAAGAGTCTGAACCTCTTCCTGCCGAGCCTTCCCCTGGTTGGTTGCATTTCGGGAACCGACATTGGTTGTCTTCCCTCTTCCCTCATCAGTGCAGTAGTTTAGATCTCATGATTGTCCACAGTCACGTAACCATGAGAATCAGAGCTCTCTATCCCTGTCATTTCCTCCCTGTTTGTCTATAGCAGGAAGAAAAAAGTCCATCTTAACAGAGACTGTGAAGGAATAAATACAGACTTTATTGTTTTAGAGCAGTTTTAGTTTTACAGCAAAATTAGGCAGAAGGTACAGAGATTCTCCCATATGCTCCCCGTTCATACACATGCACAGCCTCTCCCATGATCAGCATCCCCCTTAGAGGGATTTGTTATAATCAGTGAACCTACATTGATACCATCATTATCACCCAAAGTCCATAGTTTACATTAACATTCTCTCGGCGTTGTTTATTCTGTGAGTTTGGACAACTGTGTAAGACATGTACTCACCATTATAGTGTCATACAGAGTGCTTTTACTATCGCCCAAAACCGCTGCGTTCCTCCTGTTCGACCCTCTCTTCCCTTTAACCTTTCCAAGCCACTGATCTTTTACTGTCTGTGTAATTTTGCCATTTCTAGAATGTCATATGGCTTTCTTAGAAAATATAAATGGTGACTTCTTTGGCATGACTTTAATAAACAAATGAAAATTGGTGTGAGAATCAAAATCTTTCACTCTCTAAAGGGACGATCAGGCGGCACCTGCACGTGGAATTATATCAAAGTCAGCTTTTATTTAGAAACAGAAGGAGAGTTATCTTTGTGATGTCGTTTCTCCTTCACCCAAGTAAAATCTCGCATGCTGACACATAAAATTTTATCATCAGATATTTATTTCCTTGGAGTAATGTCCCTTTGACCTTATTAAATTCAGATGCTCTGGGGACGGTCAGCATTTTCACACAGTTCCCTCATTCTGTAAAAGTGTTTCTTATTGGTGTTTAAAAGCTGTAAAAGCCCCCCACTATAAATTGATAGCCATTAAAGTCTGCGAATGTGGTATGAATATTCCACTGTGTTCCCAAGTGTTTATTTTATTGTGAGTTGTTAGTTGATTGCTTGTAAGGAAATTGTTTTATGATGCTCAGCTTTGTGTTTCCACAAACTGCTCCTTCCTTGCAACTTCTTAAACTGTGATGGATCAGCTTTTCAAAACAAGTCCACAGGACAACAGTCTGTCTGGCATTTGAAGAAGTGGTGGAAAAGTCATTTTTTTCCTTTCAGTGTTTCTAGCTATTCATGAAAACTGCAGTTAAAAGTTGTGGTACTGTGTTTGTCATTCTTTGGGAAGATGCAGCATTATTCAAAGGAAACCATGTGCTCTTGTTTTAAATAGTGTCCAGATGAGTAATTGAATTCATGGACGTCTAAATTTCATTCCAGAAATCAAAGCTGTGGTAATGAGAACTTGGACCTGAGTTCTTTTAGGCCAAATAATTTAATTCCTTAGCCAGTTGAAGTATTTATTACATGTCTCTGTTTCTGGTTATTATGCCAGTAAATTGCTCAGGCCGATGCAGGGATGGATGATGGGCATATAATTCACTCTTTTTCACGGCTAGACACATACCAGAATGCAGATCACACTAAACAGCTGTTTTTACAAACATGGTTTCTATTCAGAGCTTTGTAAGAGCCACATCCAAGTAATAACAAAGAAGCCTGGAAGTAATAACAAAGAACCCTAACCCTAACCCTGGGGATACCAGGATCATGTTTTCACCATCCCACCTGGAAACACGGTGCTATCCTAACCCTGGATCGTACACTTGGACATCGTCATTCCAGTCATGGTTCAAGATCACATGTATACATCATGATTTAAAGAGAATACTGGTTTGATTTTTCTTGCTGACTTTCCCTGAATTTTCCACTTAAATTAGAAAACAGCGCCAGTGCCCGTGATTTGATGGAATAAGTAAGAGATCTCAAACACAGTAAATTAACTGATGACATGCATTAGGTCATCTTTCTTTGATTCACTAGTAATACAACATTGATATCCTATAGAAAAATGCAGAGGCAATATACTGAGTAAAGCTTAGGGCAGCTGAGCAACTGTTAAGTGTAGGATTCTTTTGAAGTGTTGCCCCAAGTAGTAAACTTTTGTGCAATAATTTGGGCAGTCAAAAAAAAAAAACTCGGTTATTTCCACCTCATTTATTTCAACGAGGAGATAAAGGCTTCCAGCATCTGATTTTCAATGCCCGTATTTTCTGTTTCTCTGTTCTCCTATTTCTTCCTGGTCTTGTGGAAATGTTACAGTAACTGATTAGGATTTTCTCTGTATTGACACTTCATTTATTAGCATATGAATACTTTGCTATTAATAAATTGTTCTGCTTAATCAGTTTCTTTTTATTCTTTAGCCACATGCTTTCAACTTCTTCGGATGTCATCACTTAATATCCTTTCATCATATTTAGTCAGAGTTAGAAAGGCGTTCCACTTAGGGGTCATACACATTTTTTTGGAACTTTTACAAACGCCCTTTATACTATTCTTGTATCCTATGTAATGACAGTCATGTGTTCCGTGGGGGGTCATACACCTCTTTATACAACTTGTATAACACATGCTTTAAATGCTGAGTTAATCAGAGAATTCCTGCCATTGATGGATTCATCTCTGTAAGTATCTTTCCCTTTCACTCTGAGTAAAACTGCTTGTGGTGGTCCTGCCAGACTTTGAAAGCCTTTCAGGTTTGTGGAGGAGTCTTCCTTTCTGTTGTCGTAGATCATGGCATCATAGTGTTTGTTTGTCTCACGTGTTGGAATCTGATTTCCTACATGATGCTTTGCTCTCACTACAAGTCCAAGGCCTCATGTGGCTGATAGAAACACCCGGGTTCCTATCACTTTTCTAATGATGAGCTTCTCCTTCTTGGCCAGAATCAACTCTGTGGTAATAATTCCCTTCTGCTCGCTCTCTCTCTCTCAATCTCTCTCTCTCTCTTTATCTCTCTCCCTCTCTCTTTCCTTCTGGGGATATTATAATGTCAGCATAGCAGCTTTTAATTCTGTTACTATGGTACTTCTCAAATAGACCTGTGGCAGCTGCCCCGGAGAAGTTGAAACCACGTGCCACATCTCGGTCTTTCTCCTGTATTGGTTTTGTGATCTGATCAAGGACATCGATTCCTCTAGTCCCGCTAGGTGGTATATAATAGGTTTTTACTATTTGATACTTCCTGTTCTTATCTTCATTTATCTTCTTTCAAATACTGTCAACTATGCCTGCCTTGGCAGGTACATGATTTCCACAAGGATTTCCTAACAGGCCTTTTTAATTTTGTTCTAAACATGCCCTTCTTTCGCCATCCAAATTTGCTAATTTTTTACACACTATGATGGATCAGCATGTAAATGTTTAATACCATAAATATTATTTCTGATCCTCTTCCCAATTTCACTGAGTTACTGGCTATCTCTTGCCATTATTCGCAGCATATTGCAGTGGATCTCAGAATATTATCCTCTGACCACCAGCATCAGTATCACCTGGGAATTTGAAATGCACATTCTCAGGCCCCACCAAGGCCTCATGATTCAGAAACTCTG
Source organism: Mandrillus leucophaeus (assembly GCF_000951045.1). NCBI lineage: Eukaryota > Metazoa > Chordata > Mammalia > Primates > Cercopithecidae > Mandrillus > Mandrillus leucophaeus. The sequence continues at coordinate 238,690 of NW_012106108.1, read as the reverse complement.
GAGCTGCATTAGAAACTGCCAGTGGTACCTGGTGATCTATGTTGGTTTTTGTTTGTTTTTAAAGAGACGGTGTCTTTGTCTCCCTGGCTGGAATGCAGTGATGCAGTCATAGCTCACAGCAGCCTTGAACTCCTGGGCTCAAGCAGTCTTCCTGCCCCAGCCTTCTGAGTAGCTGGGACTACAGGTGCACACCACTATGCCTAGCTTTTTGTTTTGTTTTGTTTTTAAATTTTTGGAGACAGGGTCTCACTGTGTGGCCCAGGCTGGTCTCAAAGTCCTGGCCTCAAGCTTTTTTCCTACCTCAGCCTTCCACAGTGCTGGGATTACAGGCATGAACTACCACACTTAGCAGGTGATCTGTGTTTCAGTAAGCCTTCCAGGTGATTCTGATGCTCACTGAAATTTGAGAACCACTGAAATATTTGGTATTCTGCAAAACATAAGCAATTAGCAAGCGTAGGGTGCGCAACTAAATAGTTTTAGCAGGCATCCCTGTCCACAGGGCATTGCAGATTGACTTAAGCCAGTTTCACCTTCCACCTCTGTGTCCAGTTTAAGTTCTCAATTGCAGTTTGTAAACCAATTTGCACCAGCACATACTGAGTATCTGCTACCGTGCAGTGTGTTGCAGCTCTTGTATGTACACTATGAGAAGTAATTCCCGTAATACAGCAAACTCAGTTTTGGTGTCCACCCCGCCCCGCCACTGCCGCTTTTTATGATGGACTGCATTTTTCAAAGCAGTTTTAGGTTTACAAAGAATTCGAGCAGAAAGTACAAAGAGTTCCCTCTACCTCTCATTTCCCCACTCCCCCACAATTTCCCTTAGACTAACATTTTGCCTTAGTATGGTACATTTGAACCAATTTTGATAACATTATTATTAACCAGTGTTCCTGTTTTAACATGGGAGGGGCTTTTTGTGTAGTACAGTCTATTGGTTTTGACAGATGCATAATGCTATGTATCTATTATTACTTATGACAGTATTGTACAGAGTAGTTTCTGAAAATTCTCTGTACTCCACCTATTCAGTCCCTTCCCCACTCTGCCTGAACCACTGGCAACCGCTGATCTTTTTATTTTCTCCGTAATTTTGCCTTTTCCAGAATGTCCTATGGTTAGACTCATAAACTGCAGAAACTAAGAACTGTGCCCAAGGATAAAAATGTTTGCAGACCCACTGAGCTGGGATTTATACTTAGACCTGCTGGCTTTAAGTTTTGGGTGTGTTTCTTCTCAAATTGCCGAACTTCCATGCGGACGATTTTCTTTTCCTTCCCTGAAATTGGTTTAATTGACTTTTTTCTATTGTTTGTGTTTGCCCTCACAGTGAAGACAAAGTAGTAGAAGTAGCAGAGGAGGAAGAAGTGGCCGAGGTGGAAGAAGAAGAAGCCGATGATGACGAGGACGATGAGGATGGTGATGAGGTAGAGGAAGAGGCTGAGGAACCCTACGAAGAAGCCACAGAGAGAACCACCAGCATCGCCACCACCACCACCACCACCACGGAGTCTGTGGAAGAGGTGGTTCGAGGTAATCCACTGTTTGCTTGGATTCCCCCATCCCCAGGGTAAAGAAAGTGCAATACCAGAGTTTGAAATAGCCACCCGAGCACCACTGCCTACCCTAATCAAAAACATTTTGTTTTTCAAAAGGATTCTTATGCTTGTTGAACTTTTTTTGGTTTAACAAGCAAACAATTTCAAATAATGTGAGATCTTTATTATACAGTTTGTTTTGTACCTTGTATATGCTACTTGGCAAATCCCAAGTGATTCTGCTAGACTCCACCCAACCAGGTGGTCATCTAATTTGACGAACACTGAGTTAGGTGATTCGTTGGTTTGTGTTTGTTACATGATATTGTCTGTTACCACCTAGACTATGAGCTCCTTGAGGGTAAGGACTTGATTTTACTCAGTATTGCACAGAGTGCCTGGCTTGTAGTTTTGATAAATCTTAGTCGAGTGAGTAGTTGTGATTATATTTCATTGAAAAAGGAGATTTGGGCCAGGCACAGTGCCTCAGACCTGTAATCCCAGGACTTTGGGAGGCTGAGGCAGGCGGATCACCTGAGACCAG